>NW_004955411.1:18283652-18368243 GCF_000276665.1 Chinchilla lanigera
AAAAAAAAAAAGATACAAGGTTTCAAAACAAAGTGATAGTAATTAACAGTGGTTGTTATATTACATATTGTTATCTTCCACAAAGTTGCTCAGATTACCAAATGTAAGAATGGTAGATTGTTCAAACCATTAAAAAGAATAAAAAAATTATTAAAAAATAGTAGAGATGATACACTTTCACTAGAGAAGATGGCAGGAATTCACCAATGATTGTTTTATTGCATATTGTTGTATTCTGATCAGTTGCTCAGTAAAAGTCTTGTTATAGCAAATGTCATTATAAATCATATTCAAATTACATGCATTTGGTTAGTCTGAGTTCACAGCATGATACTTGTGTGCCTAATCAAAACAATGGCAGTAATAACATATAATGATTTATTAAATATTTATTACAACAGATGACTTAAAATTATTGCTTGAACTATCTCATTTGATTCTATGTCAGCTCCAGGATGTAGAAATTACACTTACATTTGTCTTCAAATGTGAAGATGAGTCATAGGGAGATTTATACACTTGTTCAGGCTCAAGGGATAGAAGTAGGACTATGTTTCAGTATCTAGATATCCACCAAAGCCTCATGTGCTCATAGTGAGACTTTGGGAAGGTGATTGGATCATGTCATCATGATGCTTATGAGGGGATTAGTCCTCTGATGTTGTTACAGCTAAAAAGAGGTGAAGCCCGGCTGGAGGTGGTGGGTCATGGGGGGTGGCCTGGCAGGGTTTCTTCCCACAGCAGGATCCCTATCTCTCTTTACCACTGCCACGGCATGAACTCTGGTCTGGTTTGTGCTTAGATGTCCCCCAAAATCTCAAGCGGTCATAGGTGAGGATTTTCAGAGGTAGCTGGATATAGAATGTGTGACGCTGGGATTGAACCATGGTGCAATGCTAGGATTAAGGGTCCTGAAGTAAGGGTGTGTGATTACTAAATTAGCCCACTGATAGATGTGGCACCAGCCCTAAGCCAGCTAGGCAACTGGAATTTAAAAGGGGCGAGAGAAGATGCTATTGTTGCTAGTAGTTCACTAACTTCTGCTTTCTGCCTGCCATGAACTGTTTCTCCTCTGTGATGCCTCTTTGTCATATCACCCTGCCTTGGAGCCATTCAACTGTGCACTGAAACATCTCCTATCTGCAAGCCAAGATACACCTTTCTTCCTTGAACTTTGGAGGCCAGATATTTTGTCTCAGCAACAAGAAGAGTAACTAAGACAAGCTCTTTCTCTCCTGCAATGCCCCTCTGCCATCCTACCCTTCCTTGGAGCCAGAAGACTCTAGACTGAAACCTCTGCACACTGTGAGCAAAAATGATCCTCTCCTTCCTTTGGTTGTAAGTGTTGTATAATTTGTCTGGGCAAAGAAGAAGGTAACTAAGACAGGATAGAAGACATATCCTGGTGTACAGGCTATCTGTTCCAGTAGCACATGGAACACTTGTTCCACTGCTAACTCAGTTCACTTTTAACTCAGGTCCAGATTTGTAAGCTTTATGATACTTTTAAAGGCTGTATTATTAATCCATATTTACATGTGAATTATAGTCCTCCTCACTGTTATAATTTCTATCCTATACAATTTTAAATTTATTTTTTACTGATAAAAATGATCTTTTAAAAGTTGATCTAATACTGATATCGTTATAAACAATGTAATAGAATATTACTGAATATCACAAAGTTTCTTGTTGAAAAAACAGAATTCTGATGCTTATTTGTTTAACAATTGCTTTGGATTTATTTTATATATTAAAAGCCACGTCATGGGGTAGCTGACTTCCTTCTATCTTATTCTAGTAATATTTGAACTTCTCTACTATAACATTTTACAAGGGTGGAAAACACAAACTAAAATGATCAGTGAGCAATGGAGTGTTATGTGCAGCAGGCAGTTTTTGGAAAAGAGAAAGCTTTTGGCATCTTACAGAGTTGCTCATGTACCATAAAACACCACTCTCCCCATATTCCAGTGTATGCTTCCTCATGTGGCCTGATACTTAGATTTTTCCATCACAACTTATTCTTCTAGAGATTACATATTTTACCCTTTAAGAATGTTCTTTAAGATTATAAATTTCCATGGGCTGGGGCTCTTTCTGAAAGCATCATCAATTTAGAATCATGACGGGGGTAACTCTCCCAGCGTAAAAATCAGGTGGCAGGAATTTATCATGCATAGCTGTACTTCAGGATAATTAGGGGATGAATAGCTATGAAGAATTGTGGAAGGAGGAAAAGGAATTAAATTAAAAGTAGTTTTCAAGATGCTTCTGTTTTATTTTTTGCTTTTTGTCCATGCTAATTATACCTATGTTGGACAGGGCATATTGTCAGAGACAGAGCCTGGTGATTTAAAGAGCCTATGTTAGAAGAAAGCTGCAAAAGGAATCCTGCTACTTGATCAAACAACTGCATTAATCAACTTCCTGTTGGAGGAGTGAAGTACCTGAGGCCATTAACTTGTAAAGAATATAGCCTCATTTTGACTCATGGAGCTAAATGTTTCAGCCCAGGACTGAGTGGCTTCGTTGTTGCTGCTGCTGGCAAGCATGGCACAGCATAGTGAGAACCCAGGGCAGGAAAACTGTCTCACTTCATCAGCTAGGAAGCAAAGGAAGGAAGAAGAACAAGCCAGAGTCCCACAGCCCCTCTTGAGAGAATGGCCCAATGATATGTGGACTTCTAAGGCCTCAAATCATAAATCCACAGCACCTCTCATTAGTATAATCCATCCAAGACTTCAGCACGTGAATGTTTGAGGGATACTACCCGTATTCAATTCATAGCTTCTGCCCCTGGCTCCTAGAGGCTCATGCGTATGTCTTGGTATAAAATGCATTCTTTCCTTCTTTAAGAATCCTCAAAGTACTAACTTACCCCGCACCAGTCAAACACCCAATTTTAAACTCTCCTCAGAGAATAATGGCAAATTCAACTGTACATCCTGAGAAAATGAAAAGGTATACACATACTTCCAAAGCACAGTGGTGTGACTGGCACACGGCATACATTCCAAATCCAAAAGAAAGAAATTACAAATCAATAGAGATCAATCCAGAGCAAGATCAGAACCCAGAAGGGCAAACATTAAATACAAGGGCTTCAGGTCTGGCATCTAAAGCACATTATGGTAGCAGGTGCCCTCTTCAAGGCTTGGGCTGCCCTATTCATATGGATTTGCTGGTGGCAGCACACATGACCCCTTTTGTGAGGTGGTTTTCATGTTACCTATAACTGTTCCTAAAGAGTGATCCATGTTACTGAAGCCTCTATTTTCCTTGAATCCCAGATGATGTTCTGGTTTTACTCTTAAGTCCCCAGCTCCACTTAGCAAAACCCTCTTGTGTCCACTTGCAGGCACACTGACCCTGCCACAGGCGCTTGATCAGATTTTCTTTTGAAATCTCAGTGGATGCTACCATAACCTCATAATGTCTGCATTCTGCAACCCTGGGAAACTAATCTCATATGAATTGCACAGCACTAAGATCTGCCCCCTGGAGTGCACTGTACCTGGGCCTACTTGAATCTGGGCTATACTAGCTTTTGCTAGACCTCCTAGCAGAACACGGAGAAGAAAAAAAAAAGCACTGATACAGTCCTGGGGGCACAGGCCATACCAGGGCTCTTTCTTGAATGTATTCTTCTCTGGAAAGTCTTTGAAACAAATGTTCATTTCTCATTTTTGAGCCTGTGATGGGTGGGGTGGTTTGAGATGCTGATGAAGCATCTACTATAGCTCTGCAAAACTTGGCTTCTTTTAGGTAGCACTAGCAACCACAGCTTCCTTGGTCCTATGTTTGTACATGCTCCATTTTTAGTCAAGTTCTATGTTTTCTAAATCCTTTTACTCTGCTCCCTCAAGAATCTGATTATAACTGTAGATTTGGCTAAAAGCAGCCAATAATAGCTGTGCTGCAGCATGAATGCTTCACTGCCTTGAAATTTTCTATTCTAGATAAACTAGTCCATCATATTTAAGCTAAGTGTCTCACACCATACCAAGAAATGGACACAATACATTCAAATTCTTTGTCATTATGTAACAAGCATTGTTACAATATCAACTTCTTTACTATGTGAAATCTTATTGGGATGGCTTTTACTTTCCACAGCTTTTACTTTTATGGGGGGGGGGAATGAGAGAATTGGGGATTGAAAACACGTCTTTAACATCATGTCTCCAGACCTTTGTTATGTTTTGATTTTAAAACATGCTCTCACTGAGCACTAATTTACCCGACCTGGACTCAAACTAGTGATCCTCCTGCAGTTACAGGCATGTGCCAATGCACCTCACATTACCGTACACATTTTGTCTACTGTTCACATTTTTATCAGCATTCAACTCTTCTAGAGCAGAGTATACCTCTACCAGAGTCATTGATTAAACTTGCATATTTTGAACCACTTTTCTCCTATTCCTCTAAAATTCCAAACTTCTTGTGTAAGTAAGCTCCAAAGCCTCCTTTATATCATCAGGTATAATTATACTCAATGCTCCCATGCCTTGGGATTAATGTCCTCTATTAGGTCCTGCTCTATAACGAAAGACCAGAAGCAGCTCACTTATAGAGAAAAAAAGATTTTTGTGACATGATGAAAAATTGTTTCATTCTTAAATTTTAAAAAATTACATCACAAAAAAATAACACCAAAAGAGACAATGATTGTCATTAATTTTTCTCACAATACTTCCCCTTACTTTGAAGACAGTATGCCGTCATTCTTGCCACTTTACTAAAGGGATTCTTCTGGACATTCGCTTGAGTTTCTCTCTGAGCTGTGATAAAATGTTTGATGACAACTGCTGCCAAATGTCATCCCACAGAAAGCCAGGACTGTAAAACAATTCAGGTGTGCCCTCACCTACCTTATTCATAGGATCTGGTGCTTTTGACTTCTAGCTCTTCCTCAAAGTCAAAATGGCATGAGAGGCAAATGGTTTGGATTAGGATACTAAAGAAGCCACAGAGTGCAACTAAACACACTCACAAAAGAGGACTTACAGAATTACTTCAGAAGGTGGCAAGAACTTTAGGATAACTGTGTTCAGAGAGATGGGGAGTAATCTGAGGGCATTAATGGCAATGAATCTTTTCTTATGTAATTTTTTAAATTGAAGGTTCATGTGCTTTTTCTTTGTTTTATTTTAAAGAGAACAGTAAATGAGAAACAAACAAAGAATTAGAATAGTTGCAGCATATCAGTATCACAAACATAAACAAATCAAAGCAAGAACGTTCAAAGTGATACAGAGTCTCAAGACAAAATAATATGAATTGGCAGTGGTCATTACATTACATATCACAGTCCTCAACCTGATTACACATTGTATTTCAGCTCATCATTTTGGAGATCTCCATCCAAGTTGAGTGACCATTTAGCACTGTTCATAGCACATTACAGCAGGAGGGTACAGAAGACCAAATCCTTCAACTCATGGATCTACTTAATGGCGACATCAAATGAATATTAAGCCCATGACTCCAAATTCTTCAAAGTGTTCCATCTCTGAGACTACAGCAGGAGTTCTTTATGAATGATTTCAGAGCTAGGGGCAGTTATGCATACTTATAATCCTAGCAATTCGAGAAGCTGAGGCAGGAGAATCAGAAGTTCAAGTGTTGCCTGAGCAACTTAAAAGACTAAGTAAAATCCTATGTCAAATTAAAAAAAAAAAAACATAGAAAGGGATCGGATATAGCTCAATTCAGTCCCCTGTACAGAAGGGGAAGGGGTGAGTGATGGCAGTGCAAAACTATTAAGTTGCAGATGAAAGAAAAAGCAGCCCATATTTGGATTTCCAATGAATTGCTAAAAGACATGAAACAGCATATGTGAAACCCCAGAATAAGTTCAGTCACTCCCAGCTTCAGCTACACATGGAGCATACGCTGGGCCACTCATTCATCAGGCTTCTGGTGATGTTTGGAGATATCCTTTGTAATGTGCCTAGATTTTATACACAAGTAAATATTCAGTGAATGTTTGATTCACATAGCTAACTTTCTAAAAAATGTAGGTTTGCAGGCTTGCTCTAACACTCACGTAGCACTTTAATTAAAAATGTAAACTCCCCTCTTGTATACTGTCACTTCGTTCTTCAAAAGTGACTATCAGTCTCATTACACTTGGAACAAATTGAGGTTTGAAAGGGATTGCTTGGTGGGATACACCGGATTACACTCACATGTCCTCCAATTCTGTTAATTCCCTTTGCAAGGATGAACACCTATGCCACTTTGCCTTCAATATATTAATGTAGTTTAGCCATGTGGCAGATACTTTACCCAAGAATAACATCCACTTTCTGAGATTGGAGCACCAATTATCAGGAGGTTCAAAGCACTGATTTATCCCAGTCCTTGCTCTCCTTCAGACCTTGTGTGGAGCTCTAATGATGAGCAATTGAGCAGGAGCGTCTTTCTTCGTGTTCATTACTCTCCAACAAGATCTTAACTTGATAAGGCCACCCTGAAAAGGCTACATCAGCTCTAGACAGTGTAGCAGGTGCATTTATCAACTGCGTATGTTGCTGAGTCAGGGACTGCTGAGGGTTTTGACTTTTTTTTTCCTCCTGAAGAAGTTACTTTTTTGTTTTGTATATTTAGGAAATTTCTATCTATTCATGACAGCGTTTTCCATTATGGTATCTGAAGAAAGTGTTTAACCTTTTCTCTCACTTTCCAGAATCTTGTCTCTTCAATACATTGTATATATTACAGGATGAAATGCTAGAGAATTGTGTCATCGCTTCCCCCTCCAAAATACTAGCATATGTCTAATTAATACAAGGATATCCCATAAATCACAGGTGCCAAAGAAAAATCATGTAACTGGGGAAAACTTTACAGAGAATATCAATCAGATCCTGGTACTTGTCATTTAAGTAGAGCACAATTCTCTCAAGGCTTACCAGCCTCTCTCAGAGCATCAGCCATGGCATTTGGTAACATTAACTCCTTGAGCTCTCAATCCTCCGAATAAATGCATTCTGCTTCACTCTACTCTGTATTTTTCTTGGCTTCAGGGGAGGTGGGGTATTGGAAGGCTATTTTTATAATGCTTTTGCAAGTCAAATGAGTAAGTTCAAAAGGGAGGAAGCGCTATCAAAAAATCAATGCGATGTCCGTGTTTGGCAGTGTTTAGTTGGGCTAATTACTGGGTACAGGTAGGAAACACAGCTAATGGGGCTTAGTAACAGATGGAGAGCCAGCACAAAGCTGTAGGTTCATCCTCCGCCTCGGCTGTGACTTCCTGCGGTGTTGAACAAGTCATTCAACCTGTTTTTGATTCGCTTCCCTTTCACTAAATTATGGATAATAATGCCTACTAGCTATGTCATACATTGTTGAGAAGAATAGCTCATACGAAGATCACAAAGCACTTTCAAAGAGTTGAAACGCTCTCTAGGCGCAGCAGCGCTGAATCAAGCTGAACAGGAGGCGATGCTCCTTTCAGTCAGGTCCTCTATTCTCCGTTTAAAACCAAAATGAATGCAAATCTGAAAGTGACTTTGCATTTGTCACGCATCCCCTCTGCCTCTCAGGCATTCTATCACTAACTGATTGTAACTATGCAAATGATACCGTTATCTGTAGCGCACACTGGCATCTGCACTGCAGCACCAGCAATTTAAAATGCTTGATGAATCCAGAGCTGATTGGCAGCCCCAAACTTATTGGTGACCTAATTTGTGGCAAAAAAAAAAGTACAGGCAGACTTGGATAAGGGCAACACCAATAACAGAAGGCTTTCCTTGAGATTTAGAAAGTGTGTGTGTGTTGGTGGGGTCGGGGGGGGGGCGGGAGTTTGGTTGCCAGGGATTTTTAAGAAATAAATAAATGTGTCTGCATCTGGGATCTGGATTGAAAGCAAAATTCGTCAAACGCACCAAGAATTTTGAAGCTCTAGAGAGCTTCGCGGAGCAAAAGTAATCCCAAGATAAAGAATGGGAACGATTTCTGCTGCAAAGAATAGGACAATTTCTGCTGCAGCTGAAATGATTGCAGCAGGATGATGGGTGGTGATGATTTCCCCATTGTTGTGCAGAGGGGGAAATCAGCTCCCCAGCGCCAAAAAGGCAACAGATTTACCCTAGTAATTCCCCGGTGCTTTAGGCACTGAATTCTGTCCTAAAGTAAAAACATAAATAAGCAAAATGTTAGATGATGCGGAGTGAGAAGTGAAGAAAGAAGCTAGCACCGAGTGCTCTCTGGGTTGGTAACGTGGCGTTCAGAGACCGTGCTTCTGAGTTGCTGAGGTCAAGTGACTTGCCCAAGTTCACCAAACTGGTGGGTGGTGGAGCTGCGTGAAAAAGCACACAGCCTCTACTCTTTTTTCTGTCCTCGGCTGTCTTTAGGACGTGTTGCCTGGATCTATATACCAACCACAGAGAGAGAGAGAGGCCTGCCTGACTTGTACCATACCCCAGGCCAGAGTACAAGGGGAAATCCTTCAGTTGACTTGCCCGGCTTCCTGCTGTTTGGAACTCAGCAAATTTGCCTCGCGGTAAGCTCCGTTGTCTCCCTTCCTGTGAGACACCTCTTCTCTGACTGGTTCCTGCCAGCACTGCCTGTTTGCTGTTACTACTTCCCAGTGATCAACAGCTATTTTATGTTTTTTCCCATTGTGCTTCACTGCGCCTTTGTAGCCCTTCTGCCCACCTACATGCAGCTCACCTTCATGTATTGAAGGGCAGTTGTGTTTGTGGCCAGTTATTATCTTCTTGAACAGCCCTATGAAGTAGGACTTAAAGGGGCCGGGCTGTAGAGGAACTTAAAATAGTCATCACTTCCCTCCACTAGGGCCTTTGTGATTGTTATATATGGGGCAGTTCAAACCTATTTTTTTTTTTCAAAAACATTGTTTAAAACATCTTTCAGCCAATGTTAATTGAACATTTATTATAAACAAAACACTATGTTTAGTGAGTATCAGAATTATGTTATTTCAACTCAAAATGATACATTGAGGCAGGCTCCTGTATTAGTTCTGTTTTACAGACTAAGACACAGGTGATGGAGAAATCTGCTCAAGGTTACTCAGCTGGTAATGGGCAGAATTGAGTCTCAAGCTCAGGTGTGGTTCATGAAAAATGTCTTAATTCAACCAAAGTTATAACTTGCAATTCTTAACTTCACAAAACTTTGTGTGTCTCTGTAGGTTAATGTGATTCTTGGAGCCCTGGCCATTTTCATCTCTATATCCTTACAGTGATGAGTATACATTTACTCTATTGCAAGTCCGATACTCATTTGTTGGATTAATTTATAAAATGTGGGCCAAATTGAATGGTTTTTATTTGGTCATTGAAATACTAACAAAAAACTCTTTGTAATCAGACAAACCTGGTTCTGTTATCTAATAGACTCAGATCTTTGCTATGTTGACACCAATCCGACTACCCAATGGTACTTAGAGTCAAGAGAAGGAGGTCTTCAGTGATTCTGGAGCGTGTGTGTGTGTGTGTGTGTGTGTGTGTGTGTGTGTGTCTGTGCATGTGCACACATATGAGAACAAGAAGGTATTTTGCAGTGCAGAGATATCAGGCCAGAAATAATGCATCAAGATGCGTGTTCCAGGCAACTTTAATGATGTTCCCATGTGTATGCTAGTAGTATGTTAAAACTCCTCACATGGCACTTATAGCTCCTGGGAAATAGTTGAATACTTTATAAAGCAAAAATTGTAGAATTTGGTTAAGGGTAGAAGGTATATAGGAGATGAATAGTTCCATTTTTAATTACTCAGTTTTGGCTAGTACATTTCAATATTTCTGGAAAACTAGAATTTTATGTGAACCAGATTATAATATTATCTTCCAGTGAGCTCTTTTCTAGTGATTACTTAAATCCAGAACCAACTCTGAAACTTTGTTTTATAGTTTTAATTATGATGTCTCTTACTTATTGAAAACTCCAAACCCAAGCAATGACCTATCTATTATTAGTAAAGAACCAAGGGGCTGGGGTTTTAGTTCAGCGGCACAGTGCCTACCTGGCAAGCACAAGGTTGTGAGTTCGATTCCCGTTACTGGCAAAAAAACAAAAACAAAAACAAAAACAAAACAGTGCTGAATAATGTTCTACGTATTATAAACATATCTCATTGTTTTGAGCCATTGAATGCTGATATAGTATCAGCCTGTAGCACGCCTAAGCAACAAGCCATGATGAGGAATACTAACTCTCTGTGATGCCTGAGGTACATTGTTGGTACATTAGAGTTTTCTAATCATGCAAAAAAGAAGCAACTCCTAAATATATTACACTAACTGGCTGTTTCTTTCCCTTATTATACTAATCACTATATATCTGTTTTAAAAAATACTATGTATCTTAAGTCAAGCAAAATCACATCAAATATTTGAAATCCTAAGCAATTAATAGAAATTATAGAGATTATGATGTGCATACACTGTCTTGAGCATTTCAAGATTTTGTTCATTTCATAACCTTAGCTCCATCCCTCCAAGGATTTTGTCTCCTCTGGATCAAGATTTTTTCTCTCCACTTGAAATAACACTTTTTCTTTTAGATTTTTTTAAAAAGCTATCTCAGGAATTCTGCTGTCACTCCTGATTCAGCTGTATTGATAGTAATTGAGCAAACTGAACTTAAGTTCAGCTTCACTTAAATGTACTTCCCCTGAGAGAAGAATTTCCAAAGCTGCCAGTCCATGGATTCTCTAAAATTAGTGTTTGTAAAAGCAGCCCTTTGTTATATTTTAGTTTTTGAAATGACCAAAAAGGCTATACAAATTTGTCACAGCTTCCAAAAGGGGTAGGAGAAGTCTGTCTGTGTTTTAGAGGAAACTCATGGGTCTTGAGAGATTTCCTTTTGGTTAAACCTCTATAGTTTTGAATAAAATATTATGACTGCCGTGCGATTCTGTTTATGGAATTCACCATGGGGAGATTCTTCTGCAATGACAAATTTGTGAAGATCCTTACTTTTGAATTTAAAATTCACAGGTAGCCCCAGTTCCTTCTTTTATCTTTACCTCTGTATATATAGATGGACATATTATGGTTCTAAAGACAGTGCTAGATCTTCACACTGTTAGATATAGATATGAATATATTCAACAAGATTTGGGAGATGACTAGTGATCCCTCAGAGACTGTGCGGTATTTTGACCTTTGTATTGTATGCACTATTTTGGATGGAATGTGGTCAGAATAACACAATCAATGTGGTCTGAATAACATCATCATTTGGGATGACAGCCACAACTTCCTTCTGGTTTTCTTACTGTGCAGTTGTCCATTGGCTTGAAATTTGCCTGAAAAGTTGTGGGCTCCATGACCTGGAGGAGGACTAGGGTGTAGATTCAATACAAGCGTATTTGCATAATTGATTAGGATGTAGGGAATCAAAGCAGGAATGCAGGAAATCAAGGCAGGAATAAGTAAAAATATCACTGGGCTTGCAAGTTCAGATGGGGCAGAATTGAAAATTATATATCTATACCTACATGTCTATGTCTATGTCTATTTCTGTGCCTGTGCCTATGCCTATGTCTGTCTCTATCTCTCTATCTCTATCATCTCTGTCTCTATCTCTGTCTCTATCTTTATCTTTATCTCTATCTCTATCTGCATCATCTATATCTATATCTGTATATATCTATATCATGTATATCTATCTGTGTTTATCTAAGGAAGGCTTCATGTTAGAAGTCACATTTTAACAGCAATTTGAACAAAAGGGAAATTGATTGGGAATTGGCTGAATACACATAAAAGGAATTTAAACAAAAGATCAAAGTTAGAAATGTTATGTAGAGATTTAGGAAAAATACACTTATGTAAAGCACATAATTTCACTGAAGGTTTTCACAGCCTACTTAACCCCATTCTTTTGCCCCTGACCATGAGTTATATTAATGTGGAATTAGATAAGCCTGAAGAGGGTTGGAAACTATCTCATGATCCCTGATCTTTGTTTACCTCTGTGTACCAGAACACAGCTGTGTTTGCTCCTTGATCAGTTCAGCAACTTCTTCCTCATTGCTTCTGCTTGCCCACAAATACCCCACCTAACTGAACACTTCATTCAGTACCATTTTCCCTTCGTGCTTTCTGTTCATCGGTTTGGCACAGTTCTAATGTCCTGGTTGTGCATTTATTCATGATTTTTCTTTCAGTCACTAAGTCAGTCTTTAATTCACCAAATCATTTAAATATTTACTTACCCCTGCTCTCTCTCTTTTTTAGTCTCCCCTATTTCACACGGGCATGCAGGAATTCTCTCTTATTTTTTCTGTCTTTGTTTCTTCATATTGAAAGAGGTAGCAATTCCTATACAGCAAATAAATAAACAAGTAATAAGTAAAAATAAAAACTCATCCTTTTGGGTAGTGTTCTTTCCTATATTTGCTTCAGCTACTTCGTTATAGGATGTTTGCGTGGGGAGGGGAGAATCTACAATCCTGGTGATGAGTGATGCCTCTCTGGGTTACCAATGTTTATGAGGATGTGAGGGGAAACCTACAAAATGAAGGGAAAATTAAGATTGAGTTAAATCCAGATGAACGTATCTTGCTGTGTAAAGGAAGACTTACTCCTCAGAATAGTGCAAACCTGCATGTGAAGTGATGGGCCGCACTGATCCTCATTCAGAACAGTGGTACTTATTCTCTTGATCTTTCCAAAAGACTTGATTGCTGCTGGAATTGTCAGATTCCTCTCTAGGACTTGTTCTTGACAGAAAAAGTTACCTACCCCAATATTATGTACCTTTTTGGAGGGAGCTACTCATATCCAATGGCCAATGTCTCTGTTTTCTGTAGAAATTAAATTCTGCAATGTATGGTCCAAAATGCAGATGTGGTAAAAGAAGATACATATATGTAATGTCTTATAGTACATCATTCCTATTTATTTTGCAGATTAGAATGTAGAGAATGGACATGCATAATGAACTGGGATGTAAGAGCAAAAGAAAAGATAGGTAACAGGAAATAGGGAGGTAGATCTTTTGCAAAAAGAAGAGGACCAAGAAATGGAGGGAGAGGGGAGAGAGAAAAGACAGGGGAAAGGATGAAAAAGAATTACATGTGTTATGTTCATATACCAACTCCCATGGGGAACATAATCATTATGTACTCCAAACATATCACAATAAAATAAAAATTAAGAAAACTCTAAGTCAAGTAACCCCTGCACCCCCTCCATAAAAATAATGAAGTAAGTATGTCTCTGGTTCATTCTATCAAAAGGTTTCTAAGATACTTAAAGTATGCATGCGAGGGTCTGCCATAGAGCAGTGAGCACAGAACTACCAGCATACTTTAACCAATGCTAGTTACACTAGACCTCTGTATGGACAGTTATACATCTGATATATAGGTTAAACTATAGAATAATAAAAAAGGAAAATATCCAGGGTCTATGTAATGAGAAAATTTAAGAATCAGTGTTATTATTTTTTAAAAAGATTATCCAATTGTATTCTGAACTATCATTGCAAATACGATAAATCTCAGTCAATAAGTACATATAATAAGATTCACGAGGCCACTATTCACTGATTTTGTAAGCCTTGCACTAGTATTTTGATGTGCATTGTGTCTCTAAGCATTAGTGACTCAAGAATCAGTTGAAAGTTGAAGAAATATGAATTAGTCTTGAGAGTGGTGACAGTTGTGCACAGTGATTGACCTTTGAATATCCTTTTATGTTGCACAGAGAAAGCACATTTCAGTATTAATATTTAAAATTATATACAGACATATCTATATAAAAACTCTCATGAAAAAGCAACGTTAAAGATTTTTTGAACCAAAGCAAAAGCACATAGAGCAAGTGCAAAGTAGACAAATGAGATTATATAAAGCTAAAAAGCTTCTACACAACAAAGCAAAAGTTATCAGTATGCATAGACAACCCACAGCATGGAAGAAGATAGCTGAAAACTATAAATCTGACAAGCAGTTAGTATGTAGATTGTGAAGGTAACCTAGACAACTCCGAGGGAAAAAAGAATAACTCCATTTAAATTGAGCACATATCTAAATAGATATCTCTCAAAAGAGAACATATAAATGCCCACCAAATATGTGGAAAAAAAAATCCCCGTATCAGTAATGATCAGGGAAATGCAAGTCAAAACTCTGAGACAGCCTCTCACTCCAGTGAGAATGGCTATTACCAACAGGACAAAATTGGAAAAAGTACCAGTGAGAATGTGGGGAAAAGGGAACTCTTGTACACCACTGGTAGGAATGTATGAGGTGTGATGAAAATAACTGGTGAATAAATTTAAAATTTAATACAAAAACATGTACTTATCATTTATCGGCCTCAGAACAGTCTCACTCACTTCAAATACATTCAACCAATGATCAGGGTGCATTTTGAAGGAGTCCTATAAGTTTTGTTTTCTGTCTTTAGTTTAGACACATTGTCATTATGTGTCCTGAATCAATCTAAATGTTCTGAATCCACCCAAAATGTTTACCTTTCATTGTTATTGTGGTTTTGTGGTGAAACCAGAAGTCATACAGTGCCAGATTCAGAAAGTGAGGTAGATAAGGACACATCTTCATGGTGCTGTGAGCCTGTCTTTCTGTTAGTTGGCACTAGGCAACAGTATTCACTGCTTTTTTTTTTTTTCTTACACCTCTTAAAGACTGGGAAGAACTGGTTAATGAGATTCTAGAATTCTCATTATGGTATGGAAAGTGGCAAGATTATCACTGGTATGGAAAGTGGCAAGATTATCAGTATAAGTGAATTTAAAGCAAGGGAGAGTAATTTGAGGAAAAATAGTGACAATGTGTCTTTTACTGTAATAATTTTCATACTTTTAAACATTCACCATATATTTTCAACATACAAAAAAGATTGGTACAGCCATTAGGGAAAATAGTATGACAGTTCCTCAAAAAATTAAAAATTTGGCATGTATTCTAGCAATCCTATTCTTGAGTATATAGCCAAAGGAAATCAATATGTAGAATACACATGTCCTATGTTTTTTGCAAGCCTAGTGACAGTAGCCAAGGGATGAAAACTTAAATATTTAGCAACTGATGATGAGATAAACTGTGCTATATACACACAGTAATATGAGAAAGAAACCCTGCCATTTGCAGTTGCATGGATAGAATGCAGATCATCACGTTGTGTGAAATGAGGCACATAAAGGCCAGTAACACATGGCTTCACTTAGATGCTTTGTAGTCTGAGTAATTGCTTTGAAGATAACAATGCACAATGTATGGACTATTGTTATTCTCCTATTATTTTACTATGAAATTTTGTTTTATTTTTTCCATAAAATAAAAAAATAAAGAACAGAGGGAAGATCACCCTCTAAAATATACACATAAAATGTTGAACACGTAAAAGTTGAGAGTAACACATGATTACTGGAGACTGAGGAAATAGGTGGAGGGATGTAGGGAAGGGTCCGTCAATGTGCATTAAATGATAATTAAATAAGTATCAGAGGCTGTGGTGTGCATGGTAAGGTGATTATAAATAGTGATGCTATACTGTACATTCCCAAAAGCTGACTGTGATAGAACTCCATTAGCAATCAGAAACCACTTTCTGATTTCTCTTCATACTGTTTTGTTTTATCTTGGAATGTCAGGTAAGATTTCCTCATTTTCACATTTCTTATTACTATTTATTTTAGACCACTTTCTTTTCACTGAGACGCAATGCCTGGCCGTTACAGTTGAAAGGAGGACAAGGTTATTTTAACCATGGCTTTTATAGGGTTCATCCATTTAAAAGTTAGCTGGCTCCAAGGCAGGAAGGCATAGTTCCAGCAGGGCCTGGTGGAGGAAAGCTTTGCTCATCATGGTGACCAGGAAGCAGAGGAAGAAGGGAGGAACTGAGCAGGCACAGACACCCTTCCAAATCACACCTGCAATGAGCCACCTCTTCTGATCAGGGTCCACCTCTTGAGTGAACATTCTGCCATGGATTTGTCAGTGGATTAATCCTCCGATGAGAACCATGCCCCCCATGAACCAGTCATCTTCCAAACCCCAACCTCCAAACACGTGAGAGTTCTGGAGAACATTCTATATCTAAACCACATTGCTTTACCCCTGCCCCTCAGATTTATCAACATTTTTTATGCAAACTATATTGAGGTAGGTAAAGCAGAGGAGATGGAACCAGGTATTTCAAAATGGTAGACCTGCTTGTACTTCATTGATTTTGAAGATGAGAGAGAAAAATTTTGGAAAATAATTTTAAGCATAAATTGCTGATTATGTACAATCTTGTTCTTATAATTGGTATCAAAATTAAACATTAATGATCATTCATCTCTTTAAAATGATGGTCATATTTTCTTGACCAATCTAGACAAAATCTTTTTGTGTCTTATTAAGTGCCAGTTAACGTAAACATGCACTAATAAAAAATAAAAGTGGAAAGAAGCACCGCTATCACAACTGCAGAAATAAAGAATATACGGGACTTTAAATGTACATGTTCAACTGATTGCATGTCACTTTAAACAACTACACCGCCACAGCTTGAGTTATACTTCAAGTTCATATTTTTTCATCTATTCGAGTGCTCCTGTTTCTCATCAAAGTACATTCCAACAGTTCATTGCTAAGGCCTCAGGCCAAGAGTACTCTTCTGAGGTCCCGTGTACATGTAATATTTTATGTATTTTCTCTTCTTTATTGCTTACATTTCAACCCTTCCTCTATCTCTTTCCTAAAATTGTAAGAAAGCACTGTAGAAATAATCAAAAACACAAAACCAAAAAAATGAATTTCAGAGACAATACTTTAATCTGTAACAGCTGCACAGTCCCAAGTAGCTTGATGCTACTTTTGACTCTTTTTTCAGGGTTTTCTCACAATTTGGTTTCACGGGTTTTTCTCTTTGAGGTGATTTTGGGCTACCTGCCTAGATGAGTGCAGTAGGCAGTGAAGTATAAATCAAGAGCATCACAGAATTCTGTTATAGCACAAGAGATTTCAGATGATAGCCTGAGGGCTTTGATAAAACTCACCTATACATACATCAGTTATAGAGCTGATTTTCCCTGTGTAACTTGGCCTGAAAAAGCACTGATTTCATTTGAATATTGGCTCACTTCCTTGGCTGCTTTGAATTGCTGCATTTTATATTGCAAGTTTCTCATGCTCTTGTTTCCATTCTTTCTTATCTTTATGAAACTCTCCTTTGATGAGTTGTAAAACCATTTTTTTATTTAATCAAAACATCCCATCCCCAAACAACTATTGAGTACATTCATATTTTATAATTTAAGACACTGCAGGGTTTTATCCTTCTAGAACAATAAATATGACCTACCTAGAGATGGATGATATACAATGTATTGCTAACTCTTGCCAGTTGTCCAGGTACTCCCTGATGTCCAATCCAGTGTTCACTCTCTCATCTCTTCTATAAAGGGCAAATTAGAGACTTTACATCTAGGGTGATAACTACATTCAATAAGAACACTGTCATGAACCAGGCATCATGGCGTCAACCTGTAATGCCAGCACTCTGTGAAGATGAGGCAGGAGGATCACAAAGTCTGAGGTAGAAGTATCAAAAGTTTGATCCTAGATGGAGTAATTTAGTGATTTAATGAGGACTTGTTTCAAAATAAAAAAATTAAAAGCTTGAGGATGTAGTTCAGCGTAAAGACTGAGCTATAGAGTTCAGTCCCCATTATACATGAAATAAGAAAAATAAAAATAAAAGAACTTTATATTGGTTTTGGTTTTAAGTGATTACCTAGACTTGTATAAAACATACGTTCATCAAAAGGTATTTGTCTTTATATTTTTTATTAGTCTATGCTTGTATATTTTAAGATATTTCTTATTTTACAATGAAAGTGTTAAGTATCTGGGCTACTGATACAGTTTAAAATGTAAAAACAAGAGGAAAGCAAGCTATGTGCCTCTCTGGACTAATATCCTTTCCTTTCATAGCAGAACTGCACTTCAGGTCAAGTCTTGAATCTATGGCAGTCCTTTACATGATCTGCCAACTTAACAGTCTATCACGCACCAACTTTCTCAATTTTCCAGAACTGAGGCTTTTCATTCTTTCTTCTTTCCTTCTTCTTTCTCCAGAATTGCACAAGCTTCATTAATTCTCATACTTCAGCTTTCAATTTAAAAATACTCCATCCACATGACTTCTCCAACTATCTTTTTGAGTACTCTACCTGAATTTTATCATATTGCCCAACTTTCAGTGAAAGATAGAAATATGAATTACAATGTGAAGATTGTCACATCTTTGATTCATGAGATTTATATAAGCAGTCTATATGTCAACAGATGAATGGGTTATTAATACACAAAGGAGTACTACACTGGCACAAAGAAAAGTAAACTTGAGTCATTTGGGGGAAAATAGAATCAGTTTGAGACATTAATGTTAAGTGAAATAAATCAGACACACAAGCTTAAATATCACATGGTTTGTCTTATATAAGAAACCCAAATTATAACTGAAGAGCAAAATAAAAGATAGATAATAGGAAGTAGGAAGATAGTGCTTTCTCCAGAGAGTTCAAGAGATAGAGATGGTAAGAAAAGGAGGGAAAGATTAAAAAAGGAATGAAATGCGTTATGCACATGTACCTACTCCATGCAAGAATGTAAATATTATGTATTACACACAAGCATCTAAAAAGAAAAGTAAAACAAAAATTATGCAGACCAATCAAAACTGCTCTTCTCTTGGCTGTTTTTCAACAAGTGGTGATCTGTCTTAGGCTTTTGACATCACAGTCAATATCTACTATGTTTATATTTTCCTTCTTTGAAAGTTACCTCCCAAGACAGCAGAAGCTTTATTTGTCTTGATCTCTGCTATTTCTTCAGTATCTAGATCACAACTAATACTCAATTAACAGGGGTTGAACACATGAATGTTAAAGTCTGAAAATAACAGTTTAGTGTATCCACATTATCTTTTCTATAGATAAACATTCACAAGAGCAGTAACATATATGGAAATTTTATGGTATACATTTTCTGGGAACTTTTTTTTGCAATTTCCAAGTAGATTTCCAATACTACTCTGTTCTACATTGCAGACAAGATAGGATTGGATGGTATCACTGCTACACAGTACTGTCAGGTTCTTTTATTGCTTTCTACCCCCATTTTTCTATGCTTTCTCAACACTTATATATACTATGAATACTGTTATTTGACTTGTGCCTAAATTGTAGTTCTCTTTTAACCTTTTTCCTGCACTCATTTCCTTTTTAGGTGAAATTTTTTGAGAGGGCCAGAGCCATGGTTTAAAATATGTACGCTATGTACAGAGAATGAGTTAAGGGATAGCTTTTGTCTGGCTGAATGCACTGTTGACTGTAAGTTTTCAAAACACAATACCAACTGTGTCCCTCTGGGAATACTGAGTTCAAGCTGTTGACCAAGAGACCTAGGTTGTTATTTTCGCTTTGTTATTAATTATGCAGATAGAAACCTTTGCCCTCCAATAATTTTCATCTATGTAATAAATAAATAAGATTCATTATACATGAGGTACCTTAAATCCATAAGCATACTTAGTATTAAAAAAATAACAATTTCTGGCAAGAATGTGGAGAAATTGGAAGTCTTGTGCACTGATGGTGGATATGTAAAACACAGCTGCTAATGTAGAAAGCGATATGATAGTGCCTCAAAAATATTCAAAAAGAATCATCACATGATCCAGCCACCCTATTTTTAGAGCTATACCCCTAAAGCAAACAAACTGAGGTCTTGGGGAGCCATTTGTACACCCATATTACTAGAAGCATTATTCATCAAATAGAAGCAACCCCAAGATGCATCAGCAGATAAACAGGTAAACATGTGGTATGCACATGTAATAGAATATTATTTACCCTTAAAAAAGGATAGCAGTAGACACTGAGAACAATACAGATGAAACTTGAGACTATTTCTCTAAGTGAAATAAAACACTCACAAAAAAGACTTTATGATTCCACTTTTATGATGTGATGGAGTAGTCAAATTCATCAAGACAAATTAGAAGAGTGGTTGCCAAGGCCTCAGGGTAGTTGCACTGTCAAATCTGGGCAAATGGAATAGGGAGCTGGTGTTCAACGTGATTTGAGTTTCAATTGGCAGATGTATGGTAGTGTTGGTTCCACATTATGAGTGTACTTGAGTTCCCTGAACTGTATCTTTAAAAATAGATACCAGGGTAAATACTGGATAAAGTACATTTGTTGTAAGTAAAAGAAATTTATTTATTTATTTATGTATTTTTTGGTTGTTGTTGTTGTTGTTGTTATTTTGGTTTTTTTTCTGGTACCAGGAATCGAACTCACGACCTCATGCTTACCAGGCAGACGCTGTGCCACTGAGCTAAATCCCCAGCCTTGTAAAAAGAAATTTAAATGTATTTGAAGATTCCCTTTGATATAGTGTTTTGCAATTCTAGAAGTTAATTGAAAAAATCTACTTGCAGGCTGATACTCAGCCAGGCAGTTTTGTTCCTCTAAAGGAATGTCTGGCTCCTGCAGTCCTATGTCTCCCAGTTCTGTGTCTGAAATGACTAAACAGGCTTCTAATTCTCTTCACAGACTGCGTGTTTCAATGAGGAAAAAAAAAATCAAGCTCTTTTTGTAATTGATCTCTACAGTTTTACAGAGGAGTGTTTTTCTGCCTTTCCTGCTTTGACTAACACATTTCTTGGCCCTTAGTCTGGTTACCCCGCCCAGCAGTTCCATAGGTATTTTCATAGAATTTTATCCTTACATCTGAAAGAATCAATCTAGCTTCTTCTTTCTGTTCCTCTTGCACATTCAGTTCCCTCGAGTTGTATTCAGCTGTCAGCTTCCACGACGAGCTGCACTGATTTCCCGCATTATTAGGAAACCCTTGGAGCGTCTCTGTAGCACTGATACTGACAGTTCAACTCACAGGAGCAGCTGGCTCGGTGGGGGAAAAAGGAAGGCAGTGTGAGCTATTCTTTGCAGTGTATTTATAACTTGGCCCTGGAAGCAGCGATGGCGGTATTCAAATAGGAGAGGGTGAAAAGACATTTTATCCTAATTAAAAAGGTAATTAAGTAACACACTGAAGAATTTAAATCAGTGATCTAGGTTTTTATGACAGGTCTGGTGGTATAACTACCCTGAAACCTTCTTGAAATAACAAGTGCTACATCTTAAGCTCTGTTGCTTGCTGTGTGGTCAACTATGTTTGAAAAATTAAAGTAAGAATTCTAGGCAAGAGTGCGGGAGATACATTTCCTCTCAAAGGAAAACATTGCCCGAAATCTCCAGACAGCCCAGATTAAAACTCTGTGTCCAAGTCATCATTCCTATTCCCAACCCTCACCCCTGCTTACATCCAACCTGGCCCAATTATTCCAGGCCTCAACACCAAGGACTTTGAGGTTTTTTTCATATTCTACTTCTTTTTCTCTGGCCTCTTGCACTTTCTGGGTTTTTGTGTCATGTTCACCAGTGAGTTTTATTTTCCAAATCTATTATTTTAATGTTTTTTGTATGCATATATACATGTATGTACTTGTGTTTTTGAGGGTATGTCTCCTATTTATTACTGACATATTATTTTTTTAATTTTTATTTTTATTTTAAAGAAAATAGTACAAAAAAAGCAAGGACATTAAAAATAATACAGGGTTTCAAATCAAATGATGGAGATTAACAGCGGTTGTTACATTACATATTGTTATCTTCAACGAAGTTGCTCAGATTACCAGATGTAAGAATGCAAGATTATCAAACCATTAAAGGGAATAAGAAGGGGCTGGGGATTTAGCTCAGTGGCAAAGCGCCTGCCTGGCAAGTGCAAGGTCGTGAGTTCGATTCCTAGTACCGGGAGAAAAACCAAAAAAAAAAAAAAAAAAAAGTAATAAAGGGAATAAGAAAATAATAATGTAAAACAACATTAGAGACAATACATAGTTTCTAGACAGGATTATAGGAATTCACCAATGGTTGTTATACTGCAAATTGTTGTCATCACATAAATTGCTCAGATTACCAGACATAAGGATGCAAAATTGGTTAAAATATATAAAAATCCTTTTGATCATTAACTGTTCCCCTCAACAGTCAGACAGGAGCAGTACAATTATGCCACCAATCCATATGTATATATAATATATATATGTCTTAGTACTTTCTCTTTCTTCTTCCCCTCATCCCAGTTGTTCCTTCCTTTGAGCAATTTCTTTCCTGTACCCATGTTTATAGCAGCACAGTTTGTCATAGCTAAATCTTGGAAACCACCCAAATGCCCATCAACTGAGGAATGGATAAAACAGATGTGGTATTTCTATACAATGGAGTATTACTCAGCTATTAGAAAAAAGATAAACTTGAGGCTTTTATAGGTAAATGGATGCAACTAGAGACCATGCTCATACATGAAATAAATCGGACCCACATGTGTAAACATCATATTGTCTCCCTGGTGTAAGAACATGAAAGAGTACATAAAACCCAAAACGTACTCCTTATATATTCTTTAAAGAGTGAAGAAGTTCATTGAGGTCAAAACAAGACCAGATGTGTGAAAATTTCCTATTGATAACTGGAATTGATAATCAGATTTTAGAAATTTGAGAATTTTCTTTGCAATTTGGATTAAAGTTCTAAAGTGATAATTTTCAATTTATTCTCATCAGCAAACCTGAGAATTGTTGATTATTAGAGAGTTTCATAAATAGTTTTTTGTCTGTTCAGTTTTTAACTCAATTCTCAGTACTAGTTATGCTGCTAGCTCAGAAGTAATTTTCTTTATACTCTTTCAGTAATAAATTTACAGTTATCTTCAAATTTGTCTGAGGTTATTGTACCAAATACCTAAAATAATCATATATATGTGTAGTATATGCAAGTATTTTATGTTCACAAATGAAAATATAATTCATAAATGTAAATTATATGTACATGTGTTTAATGCTGATTTAGTATAGTGACATATAACAAATATTTTATTTTTTTGCTATTGAGCATGATAACTGTGGAAAAACCCTTTTTAGGTCAAGATAACTTGGCAAGCACTTCTGAATGTGACTTTCTAAAAGAAAATACAATGCACCTATTAAGCCGTAGCCGTCATTCATTTACATGGACAATCTTTAGAACACACAGCTACTCAAAGCTGAAAGGATGTTCATAATGTTACATCTGTTTCCCATAGCAAGTGTATCATATGTAGTACATCAAGATTTGGGGCTCTAACAGAAACTAAATCTATCTCACACTACCTAATTTCATATCTATCTATCTATCTATCTATCTATCTATCTACCTATCATCTATCTATCTAATCTCTCTCTCTCTCTCTATCTCTTTATCTCTCTCTCTATCTATGTATCTAACCATCTATTTATTATTCTTTGTGGTAACGATGTTCTGTAAAGCCTCAGCAAATACTGAACTGGTGAATATTGAACCACTTCTTTGAGGGAACATAAAGGTATAGATTCCTGCCAGCCTTTCATCATAACACTTTCATCAACACATCAATATCTTTGTCTTATATATTTTTTTGCTCAGAGATGCCTTCTTTGGTATACACTGTTGAATCATTAGTATTGCACTTACAGCTAAATGTAATTGACTGATACCTGAACAAAGCTTATGTAACATATTTTCTCATAAGGCACGTGAAAGAGTTCCTGGGCCTAGAGTCACGAAGTAGCACCTCAGCAACCTGGTTGGGGGTCATTTCATTAACAAAATCAACAGTTAAATGTACAAAAACATGCAAAACATTTGCACTGTGTATAGCTCACAAAGGCCCCTCTTTTACCGTATGAAAGCTGAACGACAAAGGCGAAAAACTGCCTCCTTCAACTACACCTTTGAATATAAGCGCTGAATGATTCAAAGCTTTTGTTGCTGTACAGTGAAGACAAATGACTGTGAAATCTTTATGCGTGCTAATTGTAAGATGGCAAATAAATTTTAGAATTTACCAATGTGGAGTTCACAAGTAATGTTAATAAACTATAACTCCCTTTAAATTTAGGGAGCACTATTAAGTTACCCAGAAAAGCATTAAGATATACATTCAATATGTTCAACATATATAAAAACCTATCACCTCCACTCATATTTATTTTTATTTTATTATGTATTCAAATTAAAATAAGAGAAGACAAAGGACATTCATACTTGACAAATGAAATAATTGACCTTGATACAAATAAAAATTCTCCTAGAAGAAGCTCAGCACCCTGAACTGATTACATTTTTGTCAGTTACTACAGTGTTTTTCTACTTTAATGGTGGTTAGAAAATTTTCTGGGAATTATAAATACATTTCTGTCTTTACAGTCTGGACCAAAGGTCTAAACAGCCTCAGTGGACACACTATTGGTATGTGAAAATTTCAGGGAATTCAAGTCGCTGAATCTCTCCATACTAATAAACAGGCAGCTTTACTGTATTCACATATTTAATGTTTTTATTATAGCAAAGAAAAATTAACAATAAGCCATGAGGTACTAAAAGAAATTAACATAAAATTTGAAATGATAAAATAAGAGAAGTAAAATTCTGAAGTTAATATTTGATAATTGTGCCTTAAAATCCCTTATTCCAGGTAGAAATTAAACAGAATAGTTATATATTTGGCATGTAGGAAAATTACCTATATATTTAAATATAGTTCATCTGAACTTGCATGTAAAAAAGAAAAACATACTTGTGCTTGCTGGGAAGACTAATTTGAAATGTCTAAAGGTAAATATACTAGAGATCAAGTTAATTCTGGGAATTTTTCTGTAATTCAATGTTATTGGCTATTTCTATGGAAAATGGCACATGAATACAGGCCCATAATTCCTGCTTTAGAGATCATTGATTCAGGAGAAATATCATTTTGAAAAAAAGTACATTTATATTATATTTTTCAAGGGCTTTTCTCAATAACAGTTGTTTCCTCAAAGATTACCCCTAGTTCTTAATCAAACCAAGGAACTAGTTAGAAAGTTGTTCCTTTTTAATTTTAATGTATTTTGCACTTCATTTAAGGGCAATACTGGCATTTTTCAAAGGAAAAAACAACAAAATTCTACTTCTTCCTGGCATTTCTTTTTGTCTTGTCTACTGATCTTCAGAAGAAAATAGAATGAACAAAGGCAGTTTTAGCTTGTTCTTGTTTTTGTTTTTCCCTCTGCATCTCAAGCCTAATGAAGGTGAACTGTAGTGAGTTCATGAGTTTCTCCAAGTGAGCCTAGAGGGGCGAGCTTATCCCTGATGAGCTGTTCTCTGAAGCTCTGGTGTTTACCAAATGTGTCAGATGGATAATGTTCACTAATGAACCTGAGTATCTTGAAGCAGAGCAATTCTTCCAAATATTATGATGCTTTAATGACATGTGTAATAAGACTGCCAAGAACTACCAGCAGCTAACAAATACACTTTTTCAAATGTAACGTTAGTAAATGTTTAAACGGAGCAAAACCTTGAAACTGATGTATGACAGTCTGCTTATTTTTCCTCCCGAGGACCTCGGAAATGAATAAGTGATGAGCAAGACAAGACGGCACCGTCTGCAGCTCTGTGGCCGGGAGGAAATGGACAGTGATGGCATCGCCAGCAATTTTCATTTAAAATGTAGAAAAGGGAAAAAGAAACAACCTTAGACATAGAAGTGCAGAAAGAAGCAGAGACATTGAAAAAGAGACATAAAATATAACAAATTATATCCTTTTGTGGGAAAGAAAATGAATTCCTAGACAGTCTCACAAGAATCATCCTGAGAGTCTTATTGAAGTGCTAGTGTCCGGTCCAGGTTTCCGTTGACCTCCTTACACCCAAGCGTTGTCCAGGGATTGCCTGTCTGCTCCTGACATCGCTTTCTTCTTCCTCCGCTACTCCATGATTTTGTGAAGTACTGAGTGTTCAAGTCAGTCCTTCGCTAACTTCCTGGAGTGAAAGAAAGTGGACTTCACTTTACAGTGGATCTCTGTGGAATTACACAGGCAGCTTTTATATTATTTAGCCTGTGTTTTCAGACATCAGTTGAATACTATTGTTTATTATTAAGAACCCAATGTGATATAACTTAAAATGAATCTGCTCTTATTCATGTTTTTCTTCTCACAGTATTTTTTATTGTATTTTTACAAAATTCAGAAAACTAATGAATCTAATTTCTTTGACATGGATAAGTTAGTGAAATATTTTCTGATAAGTAACCAAGACATGACAATAAACTGTCAGGTATTTTTCTTACTGTCATTACTGTTTTAGGGGCCGGGGATATAGCTCAGTGGCACAGCCCTGCCTGGAAAGCTCAAAGTCCTAAGTTTGATTCCTGGTACAAAAAAAAAAAAAATTATAGCGTTACTGTCTTATTTATCCTCTGGAATAGAAGCTATTTTTGTCTGTCACTCATTTATTGAATTAATATGTATTTAGCAAGTGCACATTTTGTATAGAATAGGTGTATGACTTGCAAATTTCTGATAGTAACCATTTATTATAGGTTTCAAAAAGCCATAGTATAACCATTGCATACTCTAAAATTTATTTTCTTATGGAAAAAAAATTTACTACCTGTGAAAATTAGTGAGGTTTTCACCTATAAGTTTTTTAACATTCTGTAAAATGTGACAAATATCTTTCTCATAAAGATCACATTCTCCTCCTCATCTCTGTTATTTTTCTTCATAATCATTAATAATTTTTTGAATGCACACATTGGAAAGTATTTGTAAAAATGTTTCTCTGCTCTCCTACTGTTATGCGGCTTTGAATTCTAATGTTTATTCCTACGTATATCTAGTAAGTTACTGATTTAAAGACATTCATTGTATAAATAATGCTTACATGTCACGGTAGAGAAAGACTCTTCAACCTCTGCTGCTCAGTACCTTACTGTCACCAAATGTGCTGATGGAAGATTGCTCCTCTGAGCTCCTCCTTTAGTGCTATCACTAAACTGTAATTATACATTCAAAGTTTACAGAAACAAAGATTAATTAGCTAAATAATTTATTATACTGCTCCATACCCTTCTAATTTTAAAGGCATCTAAAAATAGCCAACACAGCTGTTTTTATTGTGCCTTTAGTAAATAAACATAAGTTTATATTTTCTCATCATCATTTTGCAGTAAGTAATTATAGTCAGTGAACACTTTTGACTCAATGAAGCATGCTAAGTTTATGATTGGCAGGTAGATTGTGAAACAAAAGAATCACTTATGAATTACATTTTGCTTCTTCATTGCAATGCTTGTGCCTAAACCTAATGCCATCCCAATTAATAAGATTCCACCTTTGAGCTTTTAGGGAAAGGAGCAAAGATGTGTCATCTTACATCCAATTTAAAACATTTGTTCTGGTGTTTTTATTTATTTGTTTACTACTTTAGTCTACAGAAATATGACATCAGTTCTAAACTTCAGTATTATAGATTCTCAATTCTATTTCCAAACTAGTTTTAGTAATCAGACTAAATATTGCTCCTATCAAGCCTTTGTTCTTTAAACTGTCTTTAATAGGTAATATTTCTTTTCAAACATTCAAAAGTGAAGTTAAATTTCTTCTTGTTCTTCACTGCTATGATAGCGGTAAGAGTTGCTTCCAGTAATCCCACTTTTCCCACTACCATTTGGACCATCATGCTTATACGCCCAGCTCTCTACCTCCTGTCCTACCAGGTTGCCAGTGTCATCTCTTCCCATGATCTATTTTCTTTCTGTCTTTCTGAGACAGGGTCTCACTGTGCAGTTGAGGCTGGCCTTGAGCTCGCTTTGTAGCCCCAAACTTGCAAGGATCCTCCTGCCTCAGACTCCAGAGTGCTGGGATTACACGCCTGCACCATCACACCTGGCTATGATCTGTTATCTCTATTCAGTTACCTACTGGCAAAGCATATCTCACAACCGATACCTGCAGAAATGATTTCTGTCATATGTAGTACCTTGTCTTGAAGTTAGTTTTCCATGGATTCAATGGCTATTTTCATGTGTTATTTTGAGAACTATGAAATACATGGGCAGCAAGGAAAACAGGCTTTCTTAGTTTGTCTATGAAGGTTTAGCATTTGATAACTATTTGATCAACTCAGCAATGCGTATTACCTTATGCAGATGGGCATCACCCAAATCAAAACTAAACAAAAATGATGAAAGAGAGTGGATTTACTTTTATTGCTTGGAGTGAGGTATCCACCTTCTGTCATCAGGCATCAGTGCCCTAATTCTCAGGGTTTCAGACACAAACTGGTACTTATGAACCTCCCAGGTTTCAGTTCTTTAGACTCAGACATTATTACATTATGGCTTTGCTGGTTCTCCAACCTACTGTAACAGATTGTAGGCTTTCTCAGCCTTTATGACCATATTGAGACAATTCCTATAATAAACATCTTCATATGCATAGGTGGATATATATATCCCATGTGTTTTATTTCTCTAGAGAAGCCTAATACAGATTTTGGTACTTAGATGGGGGCACTATGGAAATTATATCTAAAACTATAGAAAGATCTTTGGACCATAATAATGGGGACAGAACGGAAAAGCTGGGTGTGTATACTAGAAAAAAAAATCCATACAATCTGCTAACAGATTACAAAGGGTGATTCTAGTGAGGGACCATCTCTCCATCATATTATTTATGTTTTATGACTAATATGGCCTGACTTCCTTACATTTTTGCCTTTCTTCCACTCACACCCAGATCACTCAATATTAGATATTTTCCACTGTGCATCTAATACAGTTATGTACAATAATTATTTATACTCTCAAATTTCAACTTCAGGTGTCCTTTCTATAGAATTTTTCTTTCTCTCACTTTTAAGCAAATTTTCAATTCTTCTTTCAAGGGGTCTTATTCAGAAGGTAATAAAAAGTGCTCCAGTGGAGTATTTGATTTGATATTTTAACCATAAATGGAAGCACTAAATAACTTTTCATTAAAATTTATGTTCTTCTCTTTGTAAGTCACAAGAATGTATTGCTTGTTCACTCTTGCAATTAATTGTGCCTTTGTTATTGACTTCTAACAAGTAGAATATACTGGGAAATATTATGTGCTATTTTGTTGTAAGGCTTCTAAGGAGTAGGTGTCTTCACTGCACTTCTTTTTCTGCTTCTGCAGGATGTATGCAAATAACATTGAGGCTTTAAAGGGTGGTGAATCCATAGGATAAAAATAATGGATTCTCATATGCAAGAGATTCATTGGTTTTGAGTGTTATATGAATGAAAAATTATCTTCTATTATGTTTTTATCATTATATTTCCTTGACTTCTGAATATAAGAAAACTGTAAATAAGGCCTCATTTATTAAAATCACTCTAATAGTAAGGAAAAGATGTCTCCAAAGTTTAAAATATTTATTTTCTTCTCCAATCAATGTTCACATTTGCAAATATTTCTCACACTAGATTTTAAATTTCTTGGACCACTCATTAGACTTTCTATATCATTTTCAACAATAAGAAAATGATAAATGAATATAATCAAGTAGAAAGAACATTATCTATACAAACATCATGCCCAAAGGCATTATGAGTATATGTTAAGAACTGGCAAATAACAACCTCTGTCCTGAATCCTCAATGATAAATGTTTTTAGAATAAGGTGATATTGCTAAAAAGTGTCAGACATAAGAACCCTAAACATGGTGCTATAGCTTATATGTAGCTGTCCTTCCAAAGCCTCCTGTGTCCTTAAGTGGGGCTTTTCAGAGGTGACTGCATCTAGGGAGTGAGAAATACAAATTATGTGCATATGATAACAACAGTGGTCCACTGATGGGATTATTGTGGTTCTGGGTGTGGCTAGATGGATTTTCTGAGCATAGAATACAATGAATGTCCGATTCACAAATGAGTTTCATTCTGGGTGAATGTTTGTAAATTGGATTTGTTTCTTTATGAGTGAGTCTTAAACAGTACATCTATGAAAGTTTGCAACTTGAATATTCATAAATTGGGGAGTTACTATACCTGTGCTGGTTGGTGGGTATAGTGACAACAACCAATAGGGTTGTACCCTAGATGGAATAAAGAAGCGAGGCTTGCTGCTTGTTGCCTCCTGCCAACCCTGCCATGGACTGTTTTTCCCTTGCCATGCCCTTGTGCTACACTGACTTTCTTTGGAGCCAATTGATTATGCACTGAGACCTCTGAAAACTGTCAGCTAGCATAAACCTTTCTTACTTTAGCTTGTACGTGTCAGGTATTTTGATCCAGCAATCAGAAATTAAATAAGGAACTCAAGTATCATTTATTCTTGCCAGCTGTTATAATATTATGGTTCTAACAGCTAACCTACCATTCTTTAAAATCATTGGAGAAAGTAGATCTAACATCTGCATTGGTTATGCTTCTGACTATCTATGATACTTACCCATTTAAAATTATGAAAAACTCTAGCATACTATTTTCCTTCACAGCAATTTTGTAGCAAGACACCTGAGTCTGGTTTATAAATAATCTTGCACTGCACTTTTTTGCTAGATGAATTCGCTTGGGCTATATATCATTAAGGATTTTGTTTATGAGAGGTTCAGAAAGAAAGAGCCAACATAAAGTAGCAGTGGCAGATAATGAAACAAGTCATGAAGCGTATGACAACACAGGTTTGAGAGTCAGCTTATGGATGATGGCGTCTGTGAACCCACTTATCTAATATTTGTAAGCTCACAGCTGGCAAAGCCCCTTATATCTTTCAGAGCCTTTATTGATTTATGTAGTAAAAACAAATAAGACCAAGGCAGATATTCTCTTAAAATAATGTTAATACCATAGGGAAATAGAAAGTATCTCTACTTTCGTCTGATTTGGAGCACTATCCCCTTAGCATGTGAACATGAAACACCTCTAAACAAGCCTCTTACTGACCACACTGGAAATAGGAGGAAGTAAGACTGCTGAAAAGTTTGAGAGGTAATAGCCCATTAAGCTCTGTTAAAGACCTGTAATGGGAATTTCTTAAAGAAATAAAGCTGCTTTACACGAGATGTTAGCAATGACTCCACAGAGCATACTTGGAAAAAGGAGAGGGGAAAGAAGGCAAGATCCTTATCAAACCCTCTGCTGTTAAAGAAATGACATCGGATCTGCACAAAGTGGAAGACGCAGATTCTGGATAGTGGTGCAGAACTAGGTTACACCAGCACTGAGTTTTAGGCAGTCTCCATTTGCTTTACCTGTGTGCACAGAAAGTTGAGTTAGTGTCAGCTTCCACTTAGAATGCAGCTGATCAGAGTGATGCAGAAAGTCAAACTGACAGTTAAGAGGAAGCAAAGGTTCAGGGTCATGTCTCAGCTGGGTTTTAATTTATTCTCATTAGGCACAGCAATACAGTGAAGCGTAGAGTACTGGTTTCTCTTTCATTCTTTCTTTCTTTCTTTCTTTCTTTCTTTCTTTCTTTCTTTCTTTCTTTCTTTCTCTTTCCTGTGAATAACGAATATTAGCACAATTCTATTCATATTGCCAAGAAGTTTATAGGATGAGGATGGAGGGGGAGGTAGGCTGCCACATTACATGTTATTGGATTTGTGTAAAGAAAGGTTCCTGACATGGTATCCAGATGCAGCTGGGTGAGCAACCCTGCTCTCTTTGTGTCACATAATGTCCCATCTGTGCTCACGGACTGTGGCTTGATGAGGATGCCATCAGGTGATGTGTCTGACTTAATGGTATTCAGTCCAAGCTGGAGCAATAAACATTAAGGGGCCTTAATTGTATTCTTTGCAGTGGGAACAATAAACATTAGGGGCCCTATTGTACCCTTTCCCAAAATGTCCCCCAAGCCCAATATGGGGAGTATCTTGATAGCCAGCTCTAATTTTAAATCCTCCCTATTATTCTATATGTTTTGAAATTGAGAGAACGGGCAAAAACAAAGGAACTAAATTAATAGACATATTTCCACACAGCCAGTTTCTGAAGAGATACGGCAACTATTTACCTGGCCTACCAGAGCACTAATAGTACAAAATAAGCCATGCCAAGTGATGTATTTATCTCTGGTGACAACTGTTGATGAACTGCAGCTACTAGCCACAAAGCCTCAGGGATAAAAATTTCCTCGGTACATAGAGAAAATCTACGGGACAAAGGATTAGCTTGCTTTGGAAATTGAGATGATTGTAGAGTTTGATTGTGGGGTTTCAAACTGAATTAAACATGAGGAAATAATTTAAAATAATCTCTGACTTTGTTTCATCTACATATTTCTGCCTTGCTCTCTCTTTTTTGCTGAACCTGTTCATGGAAATAACAAATTTCCCATGAAATACATGTGTCACATTTTTTTTATTTGTAACATCAGATGATCAAACTGCTATTAAAGTAGAGAGACAGTTATGAAATTATTTTTTTAAGATCCACACCTGTCACATTCATATCAGTAAGTCTTTAGATTCTAGTGACTTTGCTTGACTTAATGGTACACTTTCATTTTATTGTTCTAATTTTGCTCTCTGCTCTTTGCCACAATTCTTTGTATCCCAGGTATAGTTCTATTAACTGGTGCATGACAGCATATCATTTAAAGTGAGAGCTCCATCCTTTCTTCTATAGTATATTCTGTTATAACTCTGCAAAGATCAGATAATTAGCTAGGGTATACTGCACATGGAAAACTCCTACAGGTATCATCACTAAGGTCATATATTATGCACTATCCAGAAGATTTCTGATTTTGAGTTTTGAATTAGCAAGACTAAATGGAAAGAAATACCATCCCATGATATATTATGAAAATCTTAGCATCATACTAATTTTAATTTCTAACTTATACTCCAGGTTCCAAAATTTTGGTTTCATTTTACTTTTTTTTTTTTTTTTTTTTTTTTTTGTTTTTCTCAGGTACCGGGTACCGATGCAATTACCTTGCGCTTGCCGGGCTGCTGAGCTAAATCCCCAGCCCCAGTTTCATTTTAGTTTAAAAGGATTTTAACTGCTTACTAAAATACAAATGAGCATGGGAGGAGATTGAAAGAAGAAAGCAGAAATAAATTCCTGTTGATCATTTTATTTAACACTGTAGTTTCTCACAAAAGACATGTAATTTCAAAGTGCTTTGACTTGACCACAGCCATAATTCTGCATAATATCCATTATTTTTAATTGGAATTTTCTTCTATCTTTTGCTACATTTATCTGAGAATCCCTTCAGCAGTCCCACCAGAAACTCCAATTCCAATTTGTTCTCTCAGCTTGAATAATGATGAAAAATATCAAAAACTACTATTATGTGTTTATAAATCACCTCTTTTATACTGGTGAAGTTCTGGGATTTTATGCTGTTAAGTATCATTTCTGCGTGGAATGTAAATGGAAAATCAACAACAACATATTCAGCATAAACAATGACACAAAATAAAAGGGAACAATGCGTCTTTAAAGGAAACATCACAAAAACAAAGTATGAAAAGAGATCAGCATAAAGTATCAGTGAGGAAATAGATGTCACACAGATTAACAAAAAACGCGAGTCAAAAATAGCCTTCATTTCCTTAGCATCGAACAGTTCTACTTGGAAAAGCATAGATTCTGTGGCACAAAAGCAAATACATCTTAATTGGGCCACTTTCCTCCACCTGTCACAGTTCCTTTTTAGTCACACTGAATACGTCTGACAACACTTGTTTACATTCCCTGGCTTGCACATTAGCATTTATTTCATTTTATAAAGTGAAAAATATGGCCAGTTTAAAATGTGCAAGATGCATAGCCAAGAATTTCTTTAAGTTATCTTGCAGAACACAGTAATAAACACATACTTCCCATTGTGAAATATTACTCTTAGACCATAACCTGCTATCAAACATTCCCTATTAATTGAGTCACTCATCCAACAATTATGCATGGTACACCGGCTGTGTGCCAGACAGTCTTTGATGAACTCAAGGTGAAAAGTGCTCAGGGCCCAGAGACAGGTTCCTTCACTGCCAGCCTTGTGTATCTCAGCTCTTCACTGCTACTTGCATCAACATTCCCCTGCCCATGCCTTCCCTCCACAGCTGCTCCTGCACTCGACTGAGCTCTGACTTTATTTTTTTATTTTAAAAATTAAAGGAGGAAAACATTAACAGACAGACAACCTTTTACAAAATAGCAGAACAGTACAGACAATCCAGAGTTACCAGCAAAGTGATAGAAAATTACCAATGTTTGTTGTATTACATATTGATATCTTCAAAGTGGGAGAAATTTTGCATGTATGTATATACAGGATAGATAACATAGTTGTTCTACTATCTTCTATTTCTTTGCTGAAAGAAACTGTCAATGAGTCCTTGATTGATCAATATTGCATGTCTATCCGTTTTCATGAGAAACCAATTTGAGTTCTGACTTTAAATAAATGCAGATAATATATCACCCCACCTACCATGGATATCATACCTCCTACTGCCTCATAGGCTATGCATTGAATCACTTAGTAGCTTATTGAAGGTATTGGAGTTCCAGTGCGATTTCTTCTTTTCCCTTTATTGTCAACTAGGTTTAATATCTATTGCTGCCAGAAGATAATATGGGCATTTAAATACTGCTAAGGATCCTGTAGCAACAATTGGCCATATGTCCAGATTTCCCATTTGGATGAAATCCCAAAGCCTGGAGTCATAGGATTTTACCTTATTGTGACAAGAGGGACCACTGCATCTGTTGCTAAGAGATAGACCGTGTCCAGTACTGCTGCTTTTCTTTTCATCTCTTTACTGCCTCTCAGTCAGCCACCATGGATTTCTTCAGACATGAACAATTCCATTCAGAGTTTTGAGTACAGAATTTCTCATCACCAGCACAGCATAGCCCGTATTAGTGATATCTCTTTACTCATCTTCTATGCTGATTTTTGTCCCAGTTTCTTTAAAAATGTATAGAATCGCAGTGTATTAGTCAGCTTTTCATTACTGTGACAAAATTAGGTGAGATGAGCTGACTTAAAGCAAGAAATGTGCCTCGCTCACGGTTTAGGAGGCTGACAGTTCAAAGGGCATGGCACAGTTTCTTACACGAGCTCTCCTTTGGTTTCGTCACCTCATAGCAGGTTGAAATGGGAGGAAAACATGCAATAGGAAGCATAATATCTTAAACCAGGAAACAGAGAGAAGGAGAGGCCAAGATTGCTCCTTTTATAATCATCTTTACATGAGAACTAGCAAGTAGATGCATAAGAACTACATTAAACTTTATCAAGAGTATGGCCCCTGTAATTTAAGGAATTCCCCATTAGGCCCCATCTCCCAGTTCTGTCACCATGAGGACCAGGAGCACTGAATCTGTCCATATAATAGCACAAGGAATAGACTAAGGTTGGTTGGTGGACATCTGCTTATTTTGTAGTTATAGGTGCCTTTACATCTTTAAGATCATACACTCTTCCTCTAATTATCTTACCTTGATATCTCTGGTGCTAAACTTGGATTCAGTTTTGATAGACTGGTGTTCTCTATTGACATTGTGGTTTGATGCTCAAAACTATTTCCTCATAAGCCTCATGAATTCAGCAATCTATTATGTCTTTTTTATTCCAGATGTATGGGTATTGTTCTCAGTACCAACTACTTCTATTTTCTACTTGCTTAAAAACAGTTTACCACAATGATGTGATGCCCAAATCCTAAAAGGCAAATTTTTGAGCTGTACAATATTTATTACATCGCCCACTTAAAATTGAATCTGGTAGGATGCCCTCATCAGCAAACACACTTTGACTTAGCTGGCTTACATAAATAAAATATATGATTTCACATAATAGAAGCCTAGAGGTAAAGAATTTCAAAATGTGGTGAATTCATCAGTCTAGTGGTGTCAGGACTCTATCACTTTCCACTTTCCCTTCCTTTTTAGCTCTCTTATCCTCACATGGGATGGTATCTTATGTTTATAAGTTGATTGTTTCAATTTCAGATGGAACAATGACATTAAAATAAGAAATTCAGGTATTTTCAATTTTATTACTATATTTTTTATTTGTGAGGAAAACAACCCTCTCTGAGAAGACTCTCAAAAAACGCTGTTATTGAATCACTGGTTGTGTTAAGTACTTACGTCCATGTCTAAATCAATGATTGATAAAGGAAATCAAATTGCAGCTATTGAGTTTGATCAGAGAAGGCCTGGGAATAAAACTAATCTCTTCCTTGACACACTGAATTCCAATTAAAATATAACTTTTGCATCAAAACAGGAGAGATGTGACTGTTGGGTAAGAAAACTAAATTTGTTATTGTATTATATGATCTAAACAGAAAAAGAGAAAAGCTCTCCATATTGATTTCCACAGTGGTTGTACCAGGCTACACTGCCACCAACAGTGGAGAAGGGAATCCTGTTCCCCATAGCCCTGCCAGCATTTGTTATTGGTTGATTTCTTTGTGATAGTCAACATTGAACCTCCGTGTTGTTTAATTTGCATTTCTTGAAAGACCAATGATGTCGAACATTTTTTCATGTATTTATTTGCTTTTGTATTTCTTCATCTGAGAACTATGGATTCATCTCAGTTGCCTATTTTTGATTGGGTCTTTAAATTTGGGGGGGCGTTTGACTTTTTTCAATTCTTTCAATTCTTTTGGCTAGAAGTCCTTTGTCCGAGGGAAAATTGGCTAAATTTTCTTCCCAATCTGTGGATTGTCTTTTCACTCTGTGATTTCTTTTGATGTATAAAATCTTTTTAATAATATGAGATCCCAGCTTTTGATTCTTTGAAGTATGTCCCATGCATTTTGGGTTTTATTCATGAACTCACTGCCTGCAATATGCCTTCAAGTTTTCTACCTACTTCTTCTTCCAGTAGATTTAGTGTATTGTTTTAATATTTAGATCTTTGATCCATTTTGACTTTAGTTTAGCACATGGTGATAGACATGGGTCTAGTTTTAGAACTTGGCCCATAGACAATGATTTTTTCCAGCACCATTTATTAAATAGGCTATCTTCCTTCTTGTGAACATGTTTGGCCCCTTTGTCATAGCTGAATATGTTTGTAGTTGTGTCTACATCTTCTATTCTGTTCCACTGATGTTTGGGTATTTTTGTTTGTTTGTTTGTTTGTTTGTTGTTGTTGTTTTCCAGTACCATGCTGATTTTACCACAGTTGCTTTATAGTATAATTTTAAGTCAGGAATTATGATGTCTCCTGCCTTGCCTTTTTCCCAGAATTGCTTTTGTAATTCTAGGTCTCCCCTGTTCCAAATGAATTGTAGGAATATTTTATCTAGTTCTGTGAGGTATGTTAATGGTAGTTTGATTGGGATTGCATTAAATCTGTATAACAATTTTGGGAGTATGGACATTTTCACTATCTTGTATCTTTCTATCAAAAGAACAAGGGATAATTTTCCACTTCCTTTTTTTTTTGGAGACAAGGTCTCGCTATGCAGTTCAGGCAGGTCTTGAGCTCATTTTGCAGCTCAGGCTAGCCTCGATGATCCTCCTGCCTCAACGATCCTCCTGCCTCAGCCTCCCGAGTGCTGGGATTACAGGCGTGCGCCACCACACCCAGCTTCCATTTTCTGATATTCTCTTTGATCTCCTTTCTCAGATTGATGCCAGTTTCCATGTATAGATCTTTTACTTTATTAGACTGATTCCAAGTATTTCATTTCTTTGGCTGCTATTGTGAAGATTGTGGGTTGTCTAATTTTTCTCTCACTGAATTTGTTGCTTGTGTACAGAAATGCTTTTGAATTTTGAGTGTTAACTTTATATCCAGTTACACTATTGCATTTGGTTATTAAGTCTAAAAGTCTTTACATGAAGTTTTTGGTGTCTTCCATGTAAAGGATCATGTAATCTAAATTTCACTTCTTCCTTTCCTATCCTTATTCTTTTTATGTTTCTCTCTTGTCTAAATGCTCTGGCTAATGTTTCCAGAAATATGTTGAATGTGAGTGGTGATAGTGGACATCTTTGTCTTTTACTTGATTTTAGAGTGAAAGCTTTCTGGTTTTGTCCATTTAATAGGATGGTGGCAGTTGATTTGTCATAGATAGCTTCTCCTAGATTGAGGTAAAGACCATCTATTCTGACTTTCTGTAGGTTTCTTGTTTTAATCTTGAATAAGTGTTGTACTTGTCAAAAGCTTGTTCCGCATTTATTGAAATGATCATGAGAGTTTTGTCTTTGACTGTCTTGGTAAGGTGTTTTACATTTTTTAATTTGTATATGTTGAGCCATCCCTGTATCCCTGGGCTGAATCCCATTTGGTCATGATGTATTATCTTCTTGATGATTTCTTGCATTCTGTTTGCCAGTATCTTGTTGAGGATTTTTGTGTCTATGTTCATTAGAGAGATTGGTTTGTAATTCTCTGTTTTATTTGGGTCTTGCTCTGGTTTTGATATCAGGATCATACTTGCCTCCAGGAATGGGTTAGGAGGTATTAAGTCTCTCAATCTCAGTAAAGAGTTTGAGGAGTGTTGACATTAAATCTTCCTTAAGTTTTTTATAGAATTCAGCAGTGAATCTGTCAGGGCCCAGGCTTTTTTGTTTATAAATTTTCAATTACATTTTCAATTTCACTAACTGATATTGGGTTATGCAGAATTCTTATGTCTTCTTGATTCAGTTTTGGTAATTCACACATATCTAGGAATTTGTCCATTTCTTCCATGTTTTCCATCATATGAGAGTAAACATTTTTGAAGTAGGTATTAACGATCTTTTGTCTCTCCACAGGATCTGTAGCTTTTATTCCTCAACACATGAATTTGTTTTTTCTTTCCTTTTTTTAAAATAAGGTTGGCTAGAAGTTTATCCATGTCATTTATTCTTTTAATGAATCAACTCTTTTATTCATTATTTCATAGTCTCTAGTACATTAATTTCTGCTATAATCTTTATAATTTTCTTTCTTGTATGGGCTTGGACTTGTCTCACTTTTCTTTTCTAGAAGCTTAAGATTGAACACTAGATTGTTTATTTGTGCTTGTTTTGTTTCCTGATGTGAAAATTCACCTGTATAAATTTCCCTCATAGGACTGCTTTCATTACACCCCACAGGTTCTGGTATGTTGCCTTAATATTTTAGCTTAATTGTAGATATTGTTTAATTTATTCTTTAATGACCTCTGTGACCTACTGTTTGTTCAAGAAAGTTTCATTTAATTTCTGTTTCTGGTGTTTTGGTGGTTTCTTTTACCATTTATTTCCAATTGCATTGCATCAAGGTCAGAAAATATACATGGGAAAAATTCAGTTCCCTTGCACTTATTTAAGAATATTGCATGTGCTGGTGTATGATCTATTTTACAGAATGTCTCCTGTGCAGCTGAGAAGAATGTGTATTCTGATGTTGTTGGTTGGAACACTCTGTAAACACCTACAAAGTCCATTTTTTCTCAAGTTTGGTTCAGTTTTGATATTTGTTTGCTAATTTTTTGTCTAGTTATTCTATCTTTTTGTGACAATGGGATATAAAGTTCTTCCCTTACAATTGTGTGATTACTTATCTCATTTTCCATGTCTAATAGTTGTCTTATATAGTTGGGTGCATACATATTTGTGATTGAACTCAAATTGTTCCCCTAACAAGTATGTAGTGATCTTCTTTATCTCTTTTGATCATTCTAGGTTGGAAGTTCACATTTTCCACAAACAGAATACCTACCCCTGCCTTTATTGGGTACCTGTTGCATGGAGAATTGTTTTCCACACTTTGCATTTCAAGCTATGAATTATTTTTATAGTTAAGTGTGTTTTTGCATACAGCATATTTTTGTATTTTGTTTCTTGATCCATTCTGCAAGTCTTTTTCTTTTGATTGGTAAATTGAGGCCTTTTGTATTTATAATTATAGCTGTTATACATTGGCTTGTCCTTGTCATTTAATTTCCCCACTGTTGGTTCCCTGTTTTTTCTCTCTGTTTAATTCCTTTCCCTGCCTGTTGGTTTCTTCTTGTTGTTATTTCTGGAATTGTGGTCATTTTTATCTCTGTCTAATGTATCTTTTAGTACTCTTTACAGGGTGGGTTTGGTAATCCTGAATTTCTTCTGTTGTTCTTTGTTATGGAAGTACCTTATTTCTCCATTAATCTTCAATGATACTTTTGTAAGGTACATCAATCTTGCTTAGAAGTTGTTTTCTTTCAGGACTTGAAATACTTCCCTCCAAGCTCTTTTTGATTTGAGGGTTTGTGTTGAAAGATCTGCTGTGATTCTTATGGGCTTTCCTTAGAGGTGATCTGTTTTGTTATCTCTAACAAATTTTAATATCCTGTTTTTATGCTGAATTTCTGAAATCTTGATTATTATATGTCTGTTTGTAGATTTATTTGGTCATGGCTAATTTGAATTCTATATGCCTCACTTAGTCAGGTTCTGTTCCCAAGTTTGGGAAATTTTCTAATATTACTTATGTAAGTAGAGATTTGTCACTTGTGTCGATCCCTACTTTTTTGTTCATGCCTATCAGTCTGATATTTTTTCTCAGCATCATTTTTCAGCTTTTGAATTGTTATTTCTTAATCCATTGTTATTTAAAGAGATCTTTCTTTGAATGATCATTAGCTGTGATCCTGATTTTAAGGTCTGAAAGTGTATCTTCATTTTCATTTCCTGTATATCTGTTTGACTCCGCTTCATGCATTCTGTTTCTTTCCTATATTGATCTTTCATGCTTTCCTTCTTTGTTCTACTGTCCTTCATTTTCCTGTCTATCTCTAGTTGATATTTACTGAGCATTTCTTTTATGATTGTTTTGATTTCTTTTGCTACCTGAAAGATTATTTCTGATCTGATTTCCTGTATAGCTTTATAGATTTATTTGCTTCCTTTGGTTGCTAACATTTCAGAAATTTAAAGTGTGTGTCTTGCATTTCCCTCTATCTCATTGTCACGTGGACTTGTTCTGGGTGGGCTGGAAGTCTGACATTGCATTTTGCTTCCATGTCTTGTCATTTTCTGTTTCAAAAATTTTTATTTTGTTTTCTGTGTTGATCTGCGTAAGTTTTTCATAGTAGATAGCTATATCATTAGTATCAGTCCTCTCTAGGAAAAATATTTACTTATGGCTGTCTTCTGTGTGTAGGGGGCTCTTGGTTTCTGTGTGTGCCACAACCCTGCTGTCCTAGTTAATTACCATTGATATGTTTGTGTCTGTTTGGATGAGTCCCAGTTCTTTGCCACTTGGCTTTAGTGAGTTTATTGGAGCTTTCCAGTATTGTTACAGAGGGGAGAACAACAGATTACAACAGATATGACATCCTAGCTAAAGTAGTATAATTAAGAATAATAGTAGCATCAAGGACAGTTGAGAAACTGACAAACTGTGGTAGCTTTACTTTTGTTCCTTAAACCATAGAAGCAAATTCTGCAATTATATAACAATATCAATCATAATTTGAGAGCTTGTATGCAAGGTGTTCTGCCTTGGTAAAGCGGTTTTACCCTGTGGTGTGGAAATTTAAGAAAGATAGTGGATAAAACAAATATAATTGAAAAGAAGGTGGAAACAAAGTTGGAGGACAAAGGGTGACCACACAAGCTTTAGTAAATTAGGGAAGAGGACAGAAGTGAAAGAATGAAGGAGTAAACAAGCGATTATCTGAACTTGGTCTCTGGGTTTGGGTGATAGGATTGGTTTTCTGTGGCTGGAGTTCTACCTAGCCATTTAGAAAAGAGAAAAAAAGATAAGAAAAAGGAAAGGACAAAAGAAAAAGTGAAAGTAAGTAAAAAGAAAAAAAAATATATAGAGAGAACAATGGTGGCCCCAACTGCTTGCTTCTATTTTGTGTGTCTTTGTCTACAAGTATAAGGCTGTTTCACTAACTCACCACCTCCTTGCTTGTATTGTTATTGTTGTTTCAGACTTTTCCATGCCACCAGTCCCACCTGTCCATCCTGTGTGCCCTAGTCAAGACCCTGCTGTGTTGCAGACATTCCTTCTGGCCTCTGGGCATTCCTGTGTGGAATTTCATTCACTTCAGTTGTGGCATCAGCAAGGAGAGGGGCCACCCTCCAAGCTGTTCATCTGTATCATTCAAAAGTGTTTTCAATTGGATATTATTTACTCAGATAAATATATTGTGGAAATGAAGTAGGCCTTATAATCCTCTTCTTGGAATATATTGTAAGTAGATATATCTAGGCTTTATAAAATGAACGGAGTACTGTATATGTTAACATAAATAATAACTACCATAGAAATTTGTAGTGAATTAAAAACAATTGCTTTTTAGCTTAGCATTATATAGATTGACAATCTAGATGGGACTCAACAACTGGGTGATTCTATTAATATCGCTTAGTGTTAGTCTCTATGTAATCTGGCAGCTGTTAGACGAAGCTGATAATTGGGTGACAATGGATAAGAATGTCCTGATCCTCTTCCACATGAGTCCCTGTTGTCCAGTGAGCTAGTTCAGGCTTCCTCACATAGAAAGGTTAGTATCCCAAGGCATTAGTGGTGTGTACAGCCTTTTGTTGACCATGATTTGAACTTGCTTATCATTCTCACATGCCAGGACAATATAAAGCCCAACTCAGACTCAATGCATGGAGAAATACACCTTACTTTTTGATGGAAGGAATTTTGAAGGATTACATCACCTTGAAATCTACTACAAACCAAAGATTTTGGGGGAATTTATAGAATTTTCTATGTGAATATTTTGTAAATTGAATACTTAGCATGTGATGAGATACTATGCCTCTTTCATGATTTTAATTCTGAAAATAAAATGTCTATGTGTTAGAATCCTAAAACCAAAAATGCCTTCCACTTTCAGAGTTATGCTTACTTTACAAAGTGCTTTACCCTCTTATTCATTTAAATTTCTATTAAATATAATGAGGAAGGTATATCATTTTTCTTAAAGATTACTGAATGGTTTAAGGAAATAAACACAATTCCACCTGTTTTTCTTCTATGCTTATCAAAATTTCAGCAGTTCTTTTAGAAAACATTTCCCTAAAGTTTTCTTTTAGTCTTTAAAGCATTTTCTCTTAAAGAAGACATACTTTTAAGAGAAAAAAGTACTAAAAATTCACATAGATAACATCTAACAAACTATAAGTTAAATTCTTATTATTATATGTAAATCCATTAAATTTAAGTATAATGAATGATAATGATTTCCTTGGTGTTGTTCAAAATAGTAGGATAATTGTACTACCAATATCTAGGGGTTTATTGAAAGGAACAGTTAATGTTTAGTCATTTGATCAATCTTGCTTTCTTATATCTGATAATCTGAGCAACTTTAATGAAGATAACAGTATGAAATATAATAATCATTGTTAATTTCCTATTATCTTGTTTTGAATTTTGTATCTTTCCTTTCTGAACCAGGAGTCCAACTGAGGACCTCAGGTTTACCAAGCAGGCACTTGTACCACTGAGCTATATCCTCAGGTGTTTTTATTGTTTTTGTGTTTTTTTTTGTCGTCGTTGTTGTTATTTTGTTTCTGTTTTTTATCTTTAAAATAAAATAGCAAAAAAGTAGGATACAACTGTGTAAAAGTGAATATGTTTTGTACATGTCATCTAACTCTGAATTACCCTTATTTGAAATTTATCACTTAATTATTTGTGTTTGCTACCAGGAACAAAATATCTGTAAGAACAAATACCTCACCCATGAAACCCGCCATAAGGTCCAGGGCTTAGTCACAGAAGCAGCCAAATGGGTTTCAAAAAAAAAAATAGAAGGTCTGATAACAATAAAAATATAAATTACAAATGACATGATATAGAGATATCAACTATATATTTATTTTATGTTAAGATTCCCTATGCTTAAAATATATATTAGATTTATTTCTTAAATATATTCTGGGCAACCTACTCAGGACCTCTCCTGTCTCTCTGTAGCTGTTCCTATTTGTTATAGAGCCATCCCTATTTCTCATTCTTTTTCTCCAATGAATGGTCCTACTCCAAAAAAAAAAATCATTCTGTCATGGAAAATGCATATTTATTTGGTAGATAGTAAATAACCTAGGAAGTCAATGAATTTATTTAGGCTAAGGCAAATTAGAATGACTATTTTTATTTTATTTATTACTTTTTAAGATAAATGTGTTTGAGGCTTGACATATGTAAAAAGAAATAGCATTGTCTTTAATAATAAAGCTACCCAATGATGTTATTTTAACACTTCATAATATAAAAATGGGAAAACAAAAATGATCAAGTAGTCATTTAGTGAATGGTATTCATGAATAACTATTCTCTTAAGTGTTTTGTTTGGAAAAAACAAGTTTATAAATGTGTGTTATTAGGGATTAAGAGTTTCAAGATCAAAAGTTTTGGAGTATGTGATATTCAATGTTACTATGAGCAAACTTTAATCCATTTAATTTTATCTGAATTTCCAGTGTTCCCAGTATTTTTGGACCATGGTGTTTTAATAGTAAATGGAGACATAGTTCCTCTAAAGGAAGTTTTGGAAAATAAATTGTAGAAATAAAATATTTCAAGGTAAGAAAATACATTAGACATCAGGCTAAATAACTTAACTATCTCCCAGAAATTTGTGAGTTAAAATATAAAATTCAAATTTACTCTGAGTTACTTCACCAAAGTATACTTTATTTTATTTTTTTATTTTTTATTTTTTTTGTTTTTTATTTTTTTTGTTTTTTGGCTTTTCTCCGGTACCGGGAACCGAACTCACGACCTTGCGCTTGCCAGGCAGGCGCTTTTGCCACTGAGCTAAATCCCCAGCCCCAGTATACTTTATTTTAAAAAGGCTCTGCCTCATACCCTTTAGTAAAAATTTGTACAATTATTTTATATAGCTATATTTTAACATTGATTTGTAAATAATCTGATATGCAATTACAGTATGATTACATTTTGGTTTCAATGACAATTGAGGTAGTTATTTAACCTGCAGAAATGGAACTCTCCTTTAGTAGATAGTTTAAGAAACATTCCTAAAAGATCTTGGGTGATAAAACTACAAACATCTACTTCTACATATTCAGAAGTTAGTGTCAGACGTATTTTAGAGTATTGTGGAATGATGCAAATGAAAATGTTAGTACACATTATTATGAAGTTGTGGATTATTACATTATCAGGTAGGAAAAATGCTCTTATCATTCCTGGATTTAAGCAGCAAGGTGGTTTAGCAAATATGTAGCACATCTATATCTGTTGTTAGAAATAATTCCACTTTTTGTTCTTAAGTTTTTAAATCCAGTGTCTTCTTTCTGTGTACAAGTATTTGAAAGGGTGGAAATGGTCTGAATGATATTGTTGTATTTGATCCAAAGTTAGGAATAGAATAGTTGTCTGAATGCTTCTACTGTTTCCCTTTGTTCCTAAGGCCAGTACTGATTGAGTGACCAGGTATTTGAGCAGCACACTTATTTTGTTCAGTTGTATTGGTATAGCCAATAATATCAACTTATTTCACTTAAGTATTGCTGGGATTTATGAAAGAATTCTTGGTAAATATTCCCATACAGTTAAAGAAAAGAAGGTTAACAATTGTGGAAACTGATGCTTTAGTTTTAATGTTTTAAATAATATTTCTAAAGACAATTTAAAAAACATACTAAATAAAAATAAATTATCTTGGAATCAAAACAAACTGAAGTGTTTGGTTCTGTCTAAATATCTTAAAAATTAAATCAAAGTTTAACATGTTTTGTCCTTGAAAAATATACTTTCACAATATCAGTTTCATAAATACTAGTTCAGTTGTGTTGATGTAACAGAATGTGAGCACACGCAGACAACTGAATTCACATTTTCCTACTACTAAGCACCAGTAGTGAGTTGTTGACATTTAAACAAGGAATAAAAAAGCATAGATAACCCCAGAAAACATTCCATCAAATGTATTTTGCTTGCCTTTTCTCAGTAATATAGTCTTCTTAGAGAATTTACAATTTTTGTTCCATTGATAGTAATTATCTAAAAGTTTAGATAGCAAATATAGCTATATTCCAGATGAACACATTTAGAATCTATTTTAAGACTATATTACTTACTAAAGTAAGTGTAGGAAATTGAAAATTATTTTGTATTTCTGAAAGTAAATTTTCTCTTAAATAGTGAACACATATCTGTAAAATTTATAACTTTTGAGTGCCTAATTTTACAAATAAATATAAAAGCATAATTTTTATTAAATTTTATATGGTACATTAATAAAAATAAAACTTCACAATTCTAATATTCCTCTAGTCTTACAAACTGAACTCACATTTCATATATTTACAATTGACAACAATCTACATGGAAATTCAAGAGTAAGAAGAATTGTTTAACTTCGCTAAATATTTCTGAGCTGTGGTGTTTGTGATGTGCTCAATTGTTTAACGTTCTGGATCCATGAATTAGAAAGTGAACAGACAGCAGAAAGTGACCAGTCAGCACCACTGGGGATGCTTTGTCATGTAAGAATACTTTGTCATATAGGAGTCTCTTGCATTGCTGCTATCTGAGGAAACAATTTGACAAGGTAATTAATTTGAATTTTCTTACCTAAGCACATCTGCAAATCAAATTCTTCCTGACCTTTGATATACGGTACATTTTTTAAATTGGAAAGGGATATGAAGCACAACCCTTCACTATATTCAAATATGGTTACCTTTTGTTTGAAAGAAATAGGGCAGAAGACGTGCAACTGTATTCTTCAACCCTGTAAGGTAACCCCGTAGTAGGCATGTTGAGACACAGATCATGCTCTGCACCAGGGCTAACAGATTAACTCTGGGCGGTAAGGGCATCTTCAGTCTTCCATGTATTTATATTCCATGGGTGAGCACCATAAGCCCCAACAGAACACAGGGTGACAAATGAATCCCTTGCCAGGGGCGATAGTGGTACTATCTCAGTACAAAATTTCATAATAATTGGAATACCTTTCTGAAGCATATGAAGAGTAGTGCATTAAAGTAGTATGTGTATGAATGCAGATATATATGACGATGTATGTGCATGTAGAAACATTCATATAAACTATTTATAATATTATGAAATGTATTTCTTTTTGTAAAAGTATCAGTTTAGGAGAAATAATATTAGAAATTTGGAAAGTTAGAAAATGTTGGGGACATTATTTGGAAACTAAGTAAGGAAGAGGAAATGTAGTAAGGGAAGAAAATAATTCTCATTAAAATACATACAGTAGCAGAAAAGATAATAGAGCATTTGAGTAATGAATTTGGAAAAAATATAATCAATTCTTCTAAATTTGTACTCATTTGCTTTTTTGAGAATATATGTATTTAGATAGATAGATGATACATGGGGAGATGTAGATATATATTATATATATAATGTGAGGAGATTATATATATAAATTTTGTAAGTGCTACAAAAGAAGTAGCTATGATTGCAAAGATGAGAAACAAGATCCTCAGAAGAATTTCTCTGTGGAATCTAATTGGATTATAAAGGTCAGTATCTAATGCTTGTGATATTTATCATGTTTTCATACCAATAGTGTATGCGTGTAGAAGAGAAACACCCAATAATGACCAAAAACTTTCTACTTAGCAGAAGAATGACAGTCTCCTTTTACCAATAGACCTGATAAAAGCAGACAGAGGTTGATATCTTTGTAGGTTTTTTTCCCTGTGCATTACATTTTAGATGACAAATAAAATGTACAAATCCTTCTGTGAAGAGGCCTAAAGGCTCTGAGTTCTATAAAAGAACTTGTAGGTTTAAGTAATGAAAAGTTAGAGAGTAATTTTCAAAATCTACTTCTGGAGCTCTGAGGGGAAAGGAAGCATGAAAAAGGAGTTAAAAACAAAATGTCAGGGGTGGCTGTTACAAATGAGTTAATGAATTTAACTTAGAGTTAACCTTTTTAAAAATTCTCAAACCAATCTCCATTGTTTACTTCAAATTTTATTAAATCTGAAAGCATTCCAACATCTTCAGGATATGGCATTTTTGCCAATATTTGCATGCTCATGCAACATCACAAAAATAACTGTTTAATGTTACATGGGGAAGGCTAAGCATTCAAATAGGTGAGCAGGGATTAGCTGCCTTCTGATTATAAAGAGGGCTCTTACAGCTTAATCCCCAGGAGCTATTTGCTCCAGTGTTTTTAATGCCCCTTAATGGCTCAAGTCTGCGTAGAACACATATTCATGCATTTATATCTGTATTGATACATATTTCATGTATCAATTTCTATCCCCTAGTTGGAATTTGTTCTGTGAATTACCATAATATTCTTTTGTCTAAAATGTAATTATCTAATTATGTGTTCTGGGAGATGACATAGCTAGACTCATAGAGTACCAATTCATAAGCATTTAATTTTTGTTTTTAATAAGAGACTATGAAAAAAATCCTTTTCCCTCTGGAGGGGGACTCAGTACTCACATTTAAGTGGTACTTTTAGAATTGGAATTTTTTTTGCCAGCTCTTCTGGGCATCTCATTAAGTGTTTCTGGCACTACAAGGCAGTTTTGTCCTACAATACGACCTTTGACAGAATCCCGTTAGTAAATCACAGGCTAGAAAGTCATGTAATGTGAACCTAAAGTAACTACACAACATCAAATAGTGCTATCATGACACAGTCTTAATTTTTTAAGAATGATAAAACTCCCTGTGAAGTATGCTTGCTTTCAGATTCACTAAATTAATAATTTCATGTGCCAGCAATGATTCATCTAAATAATTTGTCTGAATCAAAAGATAGAGAAGCTTAAAGTGACTGGCCAGTAATCATAAAAAGGACAAAAACTTACACAGATGGAAACACACCAGCGCCTTCTCTGTACCCAGCCTTCCGATGTTTTGAAGTGCTCAGTCCCTAGTAGTTAGGCTGCATATTGTAGGCTTCATTTCAAAACGAAGGTTTAGTTGAAACTATGTTCTGGCACTCTTGTAGATGAAAATAAAACCCATTTAAAGTTGGGATATCCAATACCAAATGTCACATTTTACTGACTGGCATGCATTTATCACTTCATTTCCCTGTACAGTAAACAACTCATAACTTACTGGTTAATTTGATTGACAGTAGCCTTAGGCATTTCTTAGCACTCATATACTGTATTGCATGGAGTCAAACTTTCATGATAATTGCCTTCAACAACAGTAATAGTAATAGAAATAATAACTCCAGAGTTAATTTAAAGGAGTGAAAAAGTCAAATATGAGGACAATAAATTATGGGAAATTCTCATTTGAGTAAGTAACAGGTTTAATAGCTTTCTTTCTAACTACTGAGATCATTCAATTGAACATCTGCTTTGCAGCTGTGCATACTGATATATTACTAGGTTTGTATTCCCTTCTACTCTAAGTGTATCCATAAGATTTTAGGAGTTTCTCTACTTGACTTCCTGACAATGCCTTGGTTGTGAAAGATATAAAAATGTCAAAAATTATGTAGGCCATATTATTGCAGGATATTATTTTTCAATGGACTCCAAAGACATATGCCTACAAACAATTAAACCATTCTCCAGTCACACCTTGTTCCAGCTGGGATCAGAGAATTAAAAGGAAATAAGCCCTCATAATTTACTTATTGCTGGAGTTCCTATCATTTCCTGACTATTAATGGGTTCTTATTAAATTATTATATCAATGGAAATGGTACATTGTAAGTTCCTTGAACTTCTGAGGTTGGCTCTCTAATATTAAATTCAGTTTATTGCTTCTTTTATACCAATTCAAATAGTGAGAATCTACTTTCAGAAAAATCCCATCAGATGGAGATTAGGTTATCTTAAGCTTGATAAATTCTGAGTCCAATCTTAGGAGTTTAGCTACATAACACAATACTGACACAATCTGTAGTTAAAAACATAAAGTGAGACATGATAATCAAAATGGATATAATCCAATATCTTGTCTAATAAAGCAATATGGAAAGTATTCACCCATTTCAATGAAAACATCCCAAATAAGATATTATTGTCTTTCAATCCGCATTTATCGTTACAGTCACCATAGCAACTAAATAGCTCAGAGTTGCAACCTAAACAAGGGACCATATAAGATGAGCTTATGAGCTACTGCATTATCAGTGTTCATAAGATAGCAATTCAAAAACACTCAAATCAATCCCACAAAGGAAAAGCCTTTATTTTCTCTTTTCCTGACCAAAAGTATGGTTAATAAAAATATTTCACCATGTTTTAGACTGTATGGATTAAAGAGCTTAGGAAGTGGGATGGTGTACCCTGGAGGGACCATGAACTCATTACAGTCCCAGGACTCACAATGGCAATCTGCTGTTTTGCAAAGTAATATACAACTAAGATGAGATGTATTGATTGATTGGTTTAATTTTATTAAATGACACTGAAGAAGCATGGTTTATTTTTTTTTTCTTAACAACGTATGTAATTAGGAGAATACCATATATGAGTGTATAAAGTAGGACAGATTTGGATGGCCCAGGAAAATGAGTTCTATAAATAATAGACACTGAGCCACCATAGCTTCTCAAACTGATTCAAAACCACTGCCCTCTGTGAGATATTTTCAAAATTCTTCAATTAAATATAATTCACAGAGCAGTAAGTTCCTGCTACTCTGTATATGTAGGTACATATCTGAATGGAAGAGTGAATCGTAGTAATAATGAAACGAATAATAGATAGTGGTTCTTGCACATGGTTCTCATGTTATGCCACTTTATTTCTACTATGCCTCTTTAACTCACTGCGCACTTCTCCCCTTGTTGCAGATAAGCAAGTCAGACAATGAGTAACATCCCAAGTATAGGCACAGGCAGGATGCAGCTTTGAGGCTAAGCAGTCTGACTGCAAACACCACTGTCAACCAGCAAAGACTGTTTAAACACTTTCATTTATGCCCAGCAGGTTCAATAGTTTGATGAAAGATACACATTTATATATATCTCTGTCTGTTTTCATCAGCATGTAATGAAGGCTCCATGTTTCCTATTTTGATTGGGATTTCTCCATGTCAAAGATACGTAACTTAAGCTCTGTGCTTTTACATAGTTCTTGACAAACTTATTATTGCTCACTTTGCATAAACTTACATTTTTGAAGTGGAAGCCTTTGAACGCCTGAAGTTGGCATTGTCCATACTACACATTCAATACTTACCTTATGCAATCTGAAATCACGCTGTAGCTCTGTAAGAAAGCCACAGGTTCTCTGTCTCCCTATGTCTAAGAAAATAAACCACCAACTGATGAAGAAGGTATTTCCAGCAGGATCATTCCAAAGTGCCATGGTGAGAGGGCTCGTGCTTGCCCAGGAAATCATTTAAAGCCACTGAAGCCATCAGTGATAAAAGGAGTGGACCCTCATGGTAAGTTTTAGCATAAATGAAAGAGAAGCAATCAGGCTTCCAAAGCAATCAGGCTTCTACTCCAACTTTGCACACTGTGTAACTAGAAGAAAACAATATTAGAGAGCTAAGCATGCATAGAGTGGGAGGCAGAGAGAGGGGTGGGCATCTCTAATGGCAGTTCCAAGTCCTTCTCTGTGGATGACTGTGGACAAGAACAGCCAAAATACTACATACTCTACAGAAAACAAGAGACTCCGGATCTAGTGGGAAATTGGAGAATTAAAAGTGAGCATTCTAGTTATCGTTATAGTTCCATCATCGTGAAATACATGTGAAAGTTGAATTGCTATTCTGCAGAATTACACAAAATTCTAAACACATTCCAAACCCTTCATAGTCAAATTGTTTTCCTCCCTTGACCATCAGTCAAGATGCATTTGATAAATAACAAAATAGATGCAAAAGTTTTCTGCATTTTTGCCTGATAGGATAAACTTTCTCCCTGACATGAAATCACAGAGACATGCTGGCTATTCTCCCTCACGTAATAGACATGCAAAGCTTATCCCAGGGAAAGAGGATAAGCCACTGCCAGGATCAACATCAGATCCTTAGATGCAGATGGATGGTGAGAAATTACATTCCGTTAATTCCTGAAAGTTTTGCAACTTAAATAGGGAATGAAGTATAAAGTGTCCATGTCATTACATTATGCATAACAACATGACAAATTTCTGTGCCACAAATATAAGTGCAAGAAGCACAGAGAATTGGTATTTTAGAATGGAGGAAGGGGGTCAGGGTGATTAGGAATGAGTTCTTATAGGCATGACATTTCAAATGAGTTCCAAGAAGTGAAAAACTAATTTTCCATCCACAGGGTGAATAGAAAAGACAAATAGTCCACACAAAATATCCATGAAGGTGCTACTGATGTTACAAGTTAAGCTTGACTGGATATAAAAGTTCATGAGTCAGAAAAGTGGAGTGTGTGGTGGTTTGCAGGCGTCAGACCATGAGCGAACGTGGCTGAGCTTTAGCATTAGAATGGAATCCTAAAGGCAGTGGTAAGCCACCAAAGGGTTGTAAGCAGTAAAAAAGCAGCATTTTAGGTTTTTCAGAGGTTTGAATTTTTAATTTATCTTTCAACAGTAGAATATAGAGACTACCATTGGCTGAGCTAGCCTAGTGGACTAATCACAATGATTCAAGTGAGAAGTGATACCCCTGACAGAAAAGAAAATCTATGCGAGTCAAAAGGAAGGGATGTGGCTGAGCAGGATGAAGAGTTCTAGTTGATTGGACTTCGTTGCTATTAGGTAGAGGAAAAGAAAAAAAGAGAAGAAGCAGCTGGGAGAGTGGCAGTATGAATCCTTGTGTTTCTTCGGATGTAAGGTCTTTCCAGGGCCTTGGGTCTTGAAGTCCCAATCTATAGCACACAATCCCTACAGGCAGAAAAAAATCTTCCTGTGAACAACTTGATTGATGATGCCAAAGGCTGCTTTAAGTTCAGGAAAGCTAGTGTGGGTACACAAGAGGAGTTGTAGCTTTTTGAGAGAAGGAAAGAAAGCAAACATGGTGGTATTCTGATATGCTCCCTCTCTTTTCTTTACTCTTTAAATAAAAAAGAAGAAATAGAAAAGATTGAGCATATAGTTGGGTTGAATTAGAAGTTCACACCTTGTCAAGAGTCCTGGTTTTGCAGTTGCCCAAGAAGATATATTATATTTTGAATATCTTTCTGTCAGCTACATTTTTCATGGCATGGTATTGTCTTATACAATTACAGCTCTAGAACAGAGTGAAAAAAGAAAAGTGAATTGTGAGACAATCTTCTCTAAGGCTTGTGAACTAGACTCAGCTTAAATTAACGTTAACGTAGCATTTCTATGTTGTAATTACTCATACAGCAAGTGTTTACTGCACATCTACAATGTGAGAGGGACTGTTGAGGATATAGTATTGAATGCAGCAGGAAAAATACTTGCCTCATGAAGATTGCAACTCAAATCAAAGAGAAATAATAAATAAGATGAACAAGTAAAATTATGATATGAGTGTAGTCAGTCCGGTCAAGGGATGGTAAGGGATGTACAGCAAAAGAGAGAGAAAATGAGAGGAAGAAAATTACATCTTCCAGACTTTACAGGTGTGAGTGAGTAGGTCATACATGAAAAATTCCCCCGAACATTCTAATATCCCTAAGCCTCTAGATAATGCCTTCACTTGAAGGTAACACAGAACTGTGATTTGCACTTCAGTTACTTTACATCACCTCTTGATACACTTCCAGCCAATCAAACTAACTATTGCAACCCTTTGCAGATCTTGAACTGAAGCATTAAATGTAGAATTTCTGCTTAGTGAACCTATATTGATAAAATTGGCTCTCTATTAAATAGAAAACCTAAATAGTTCTTTTGGAGAATACTGGAGCCCTTCAGTGATCGCACGTTACTTCATCTTTAGGGCTTATTGCAACTTACCCTATTTGTAGATCACAAGCAAGGAGGAAAACACTGATGAGTCTTGAGAAGACAGTCTTGTCTTGTATGGCATTCACCTTGGAGGAGCTGATTATTTTGCTCTGGAAATGCAGGCTTCATCCTCTATGAAAGTGCTGGGAGGCCACTCCACAATGTGTAGACAGCAATGCCTGTCACCTTGAGGATGGTTTAAAAAACCAGAATTTATGTTATCAGTTTCCCCAGCTTCTTATTCCTACAGGTCAACATTCAGAATCCCATTCATTTCTAGCAAATATTACAACGTGTAATCCCCGTTTGCAAATTGGAATCAGGAAAGCCAGTGGTGTAAGTTCCAGTCCAAAATCTGGCAAGCTCAATACCTAAGAACAGTCAATGTTTCAATCAAAAGCTAACCTGGTAGGTTTATTTTTTTGGTACTTGGAGTCGATCTTAGGACCTTGCATTTTGCCAGGCAGACACTTGTGCCGCTAAGGTACATCCCCAGCCTCAGTGAAAATCTAAAGATCAGACAGGTCAGTGCTCCAGATCAAGGCAATGAGGCAGAACCAAAAGGCAGAACTCTTTTGGTTCTATTCAAATTGCAATTTATTTAATGAGATATGTCCCATTGGAGAGAGAAATGTGCTTTACTCGGTTTGTGGATTCAACTGTTCATCTCATGCAGACCAATCTCATATATCCAAAACAGTGTTGACCAAATGACACTCTATCCTGTGTCCTGGCCTAGTTATTTGATACATAAAATTAACAATTTATAGTTCAATTTATTTTAACTTATCTTGATAGCTGATGTGGCAATACATCAAACGTAGTTTACCAGTTCTTAGGGTAGACATGGAATTTATTGAAGAGCTAATATGGAGTTTGAGCTAGACATTCTCTTAAAGTCACAATAGGGACAAGAGTAATGAAATGGAGAGCAGGTTTTATCCCTTTTGTGTATTCTGTCCTATAACCATGATTCTAGAGCAGGACAGAATGAGGGAAATATGAGACAAGAATCATGATACAAGTTTCTTCTGTGGGAGGTGATGAAAATAAACTGTGTAACATATTACCTAGGAGAGATGGTCATCTCTTTCTATATTTGATACTGAGTTTTAAGTCCAAATATAGCTAAAAATACTTTAATTTTAACACAAGAAGAATGTCTGGGCATGAATCCACATAGCAGTCCTGGAAAATAAAGTACAATAACATTTTAGATGCTGACCTTGATGTTTCATTTACTGACTTACTGGCAACAGCCTCTGCTTGACAATGTACCAACAGATGGTCAGTGTTCCTTGGTATGCTTAAGAGCCCCTTGCCTGATTGTGCATCATATGAGAGGATACCTCTGAGGCAGCAAAATTTCGCTGAAGATGTTGCAATTCTTTGTCTCCAGCAATGGTTTTTGGCTTTCCCTTGAATTGTTTAATCCAGATTGACATAGGACCCTAATCATATTCAAACTGAGTATAAAACAATAGGGATGTTACAACTCAGTAGAGTTTCTAGATCTATTGTGTTCTGTCATGTTTCTCTAGTAAATTTTAATACATACTTAGAGGTTTGATTCACAAGGTTTTTGAAGTTTAACCACATTTTAAATTGATGCATATGAAAGAATAACATTTTAATATTATAACATCATGTTCTTGCCTAATATAAAATTATCAAATTCATCATGATGTATAGAAGAGTGGTGGCACATAGACTTTTATCACATTTTTAATGGCACCAAATTATCCTTCTCCTATCTGGAGTAGTTCCCTGGTAGCCTACCGAAATAATAGAGGAATATAAAGCCTAAAAGAGTTTGCACTTAGTACTTTAAAATGAGGCATTTGACAGAATTCAGTGTATACATGAGTTCAGAACCCTTTTAGAAATATCACAAAAATAATTTACCAACATGGATTATAAGCACTGAAATTTCATATCATCTGTCCTGTAAATTTTATTAGTTTTACTCGAAGGGAATATCAGATATATAAACCAAATTTTACATACAAAGTTGATAATGACAACATTCTATATAAACTCAGAAATAGAAAGTAATTTTAATTATGTAATATTTAAATAAATTGTGACCTATTGCCATGATAAATATTTAAGCCTTTTATGGTGTTTCCAAAACATCAATACATGGAATAGTATGAATGATGTGTATATTTGTATAGACATGCAATAAAATATCAACCATGTGACTTTGATAGTAAAAGAACTTCTTTTTTTTATTTTTGTTGGAGTTTTGTCAATTTTTTATATTGACTAATGCCATGTAATCAGAAAAACACCCAAAATGATTTTAAATACTAAAGCATGAAAAATAGTTTAGTTCTTCTGTACCATTAATAGAGAATTTTCAATTCCACTGATAGGTAGATGTGTATACCTGGAAAGATCTTGTGGAGTTTATTAATTTATGAACAAGTCCTATTATAATATTCTCATAATCTGTAGATTGTACTTATGAGTATTTTAGGGATTTAAAATTTGAAATTTAGGAATTTAAAATTTAGGAATTTAAAAATTGAAAGTGTAAATCTTCTCTTTTCAAATTCATATAAGAATTAGGAAGTACTCTCATTTAATCAAAGTACTCTCTCAAAATCTTCTGAATTAAAATGGTACCCATTCCAGAATACCAAACAATATTTACTCAATGATAAAACACACAGAAGAAATTACTATTCTCCATGAAGTATTATAAATGACAACAAAACCAGACATGATGACAATTGATGTGAAGGTTTACCATTATAAAATATTTACAAAATGATTAAAATTGATGCAGGGTATGGTGGAACATTCCTGCAATCCTGGAACTTGGGAGCTGAGGCAGGAGGACTGAGGTCAGGCTGGGAGTTTGAGGTCAGCCTGGGCTACAAAGTAAGTTCAAGACCAGCCTGAACTACATAGTAAAACACTGTCTCAAAAAGGAAAAAAAAAAAAAAAAAAAAAAAAAAAAAAAAAAAAAGATTACAGTTGAATTTACTTGAGAGACAATTTCACTCAATATAAAATATTAATATATACTGAGATGTGTTTATTAACTTTGTGTGTCTCTTTATTTAGCAGACCAGGCAATCTTATTTCAGGCTTTTGGCGTAAAGTCTGGAAGCCCTGCGTTTTATCACATAGTTGTTTACTAAACTGCCACTGTGTCCATGTCAGGAGTTCATGTGAGTGATTTCTTTGTGAAATCTCAAAGCCGAAGTAGCAGGAGAAAGGAATGAAGCTCTGTCACTTGGGAAGTCTTAAGTTTTTGTTTGTTCTAGATTTGTAGAAAGAAGTAGACAAAAAGTAACCAAAGTTCATGTTTATCTCCATTTTGTCAGATTTGCCTGATATTTTATCTTACTAGTTAAAAAAGAAAAAACTAGGAATTCAACAATGATTGCTATACTGCATACTGTTGTTTGCAAATTAGTTGTTCAGATTACCAGATACAAGCATGCAAAATTGGTCAAAAAATTTTAAAAAGTATTAACTGTTCCTTTCAATAAACCATTAGACATCAGCAGTACAGTTATGCCAGCTATCCTTCTGTATACATATATAATTTTTTCCTTCTTTCTTTCTTTTTCTCCTTTCCCTCATTCCAGTTGTTTCTTCTTTAGAGCAATTTCTTTCCCTTTCTCAATATCTATTGTATATTTTGGATTCCACTTACTCTTTCATGTTCTTACACTAGGGAGACAATGGGATGTCTGCATGTGTGGGTCTGATTTATTTCACTCGTGAGTATGATCTCTGGTTACATCCATTTACCTATGAAAGCCTTGAGTTTATCTTTTTATAGCTTAGTAATACTTCACTGTATAAAAATACCACATCTTTTTTTATTGACAAAGATAAAAATATGTAATATAACAACCACTGTTAATCCCTATCATCTTGTTCTGAAATACTATATCATTCTTATTGTTTTTGTTTTGTTTTGTTTTTATCTATGTTGTTGCCATTTTGCTATTATTCTTTTTAAAAATTCTCTTTAAAATTAAAAAAGAAGAAACTAGATTTGTAAAAGTTTTCCAAAGTAAAATAAACTATGCTACACTTAAAAGTTTGGATAAATATACAAATAATTTTCAAGATCAAGCCTGTTTTGTAAACTGGTACTATTTAGACTAAAGTTTCATTTAAAATTATAGTGTACCATAGTAGAGTAATACCTCAGTTCAGGAGTGCTTCTGTTTGTGAGCAATTCGGTTTTTGAACAGAGGCATTAGGCAAAATTTTGCTTCTGTTTGCTCAGTGTTGGGTGACAAACACGACTGCAGCTATCAGAACTGTGCAAAGAATTGTGTTGTAGCAAAGACACTGTACAGTGGGTGGCAAAGGTGACAATAACTGTAGCAAGCAGCTGCTGACTGAAGAACAGAGGTAACTATCTCGTGTGGAAGCTGTCATATATGGAAAGAACTGGAGGATTTATAAAAAAGCTGAAGCAAAGGGGTACAGCAAGACCCCTGGGTCAAAATAGATGAATTGGTAACAGGAATCTTGTGTGAATGTGTGAGTGAGTGAGTGAGTGACTGTGTGTGGGTGTGTATGTGTGTCCATGTACTGATGCAGTTCCTATTGGGAAATAAAGTATACTAAGCACAATGTTTATTATCTCAGAAAAAAAATAGTTGTTATTAAAAACAATGTTGGCTCTACTCCTAAAAAGGCAATAGATTCCGACTCAGAAAATTGGATTTAGTTTAACATTCTCTGTCACTAGAAATTGCAATATGAATTATCATTGTCCAAGAATATGCAATTAGTCCAAAATCCCTGTAAAATATTTTAAAAGATGTATTATTATAAACAAGACAGCAAATCCTTCTTAAAAATTAGAATTAAGGGTCATGAATCTTAATATCTCTGTTGATATGAGGAACATAATAAAATAACTGAGTTTGCCATAGTTCCTACACAGCTTTTATTTCTTCATGAGCCAAAATATAAAAATATCTGTCTTATTTAATGCCTAGCTAGAAGGTGTAAATGAGAGAATACATATGATAGTGATGGGAAGCTCTAATGACCCCTTTTACAGATGTAAATAGAATGATAACGATTCAGATTATAATTCACTTGTCAGAGATGAAATTGGAAAAGACAGTCATGAGCTAATAAAGGAACTTACAGAATCATACATTAATTAGTTGAATGAGGATGATGGTGAAGAAGAAAATTATTTTTCAGTGACACTGTCATTGATTAAAACCACATATCTTTTATTTTAACTTCAAGTCTGCACTCTAATGTAATGCTATTTTGTAAAATGATAACTATAAAAATGGATGTAGAGCCAGGTATATAGCTCAGCAGCACAGGGCCTGTCTGGCAAGCATGAGGTTGTGAGTTCGATTTATGGTACAAAAAAAAAAAAAAAAAAAGAAAGATGCATTTTTCCAAGAGTGACAAGATTTTCAGTAATAATGTAGAAATTGGGGCTGGGGATTTAGCTCAGCAGCAAAGCACCTGCCTGGCAAGTGCAAGGTCCTGAGTTCAGTTCCTGGTACCGGAGAAAAACAACAACAAAAAAAATGTAGAAATTTTTCTGGATTCTGGTTGAATAAAGGAAGAGGTCATGATCTAGGAAATGTATCTGGCTTTCTGAGAGCAAATTCTGAGATCAGCACTAAAGTTCTGGAAGGGTTCAGTAGGTAATCACAAGGACGCAAGAGCCACAGGAGTGGGACGGAGAGTGAAAACTTAACTCCTAACTGGGGCTTGATATACTCGAGAACCCTCTGAAGCATCTCATGGAACTTTCTTGGAATTTTTTGCCAGAGACAATATTACCCAAGGTTCGCATCAGTCTTTGGATGGCTACATCTGCAAGACTTAAGTCCCTCCTATAAGTACACCGCATCATGCTGGGGCCCAGCTAGTCTCCACACTGTTAGATAAGGACCTCAAGAAGAAGCGCAGAGAGGTAAAGGAGCAAGGGGTGAAGCTCACATGGAAGCTTTTTACTTTGGTTATAGCTAAATTCAAAGATTCTTTGAGGAGTTATGGAGCATATTAACAGAAAAATAAAGGATCATTAAAAAATCAAATAATAACAAATGCTGGTGAGGATTGTAGGGGAAAAAGAACCCTTCTATATTCTCGGTGGGAATGCACAATAGTACAACCACTATGGAGATTAGTATGGAGCTTCCTTACAAAACTAAAAGTAGAAGTTCGATTTGAACCAGTTATTGCATTTCTAGGCATCTTCCCAAAAGAGCTCTAAAGAATATATTACAGTGATACATGGACATCCATGTTTATAGCATCAAAATTCATAATAGCTAACTAAATCTTACTGGCAATCTATATGTTCATTAACAGATGAATGGATAAAGGGAATATGGTATTTACACACAATGGAGTACTATTCTGCCATAAAGAAAGATAAACTTGAGCCGTCTGTAGGGAAATTGATGCATTTTGAGACCACAATATCAAGTGAAATAAATCAGACACACATGTTAAATATCACTTGGTTTCTCTTATATGAGAAATTCAAATTATAAATAAAGGCCAAAACAAAGGATAATATAAACATGTTAAATATCACTTGGTTTCTCTTATATGAGAAATTCAAATTATAAATAAAGGCCAAAACAAAGGATAATATAAACATGTTAAATATCACTTGGTTTCTCTTATATGAGAAATTCAAATTATAAATAAAGGCCAAAACAAAGGATAATATAAAGTAGTAACATAGATCTTTCTCAAATGTAAAGAGGATCAAGAGATGGAGGGGGAGATTGGACAAAACTTCACTAAAAATGTGTTATATAGATGTATCAAACCCACAGAAGAAATGTAAACATTTCATACTGCAAACATGTAAAAATTAAAAAAAATAAAAATAGGAAAACGCTGGAAAATAAAATAATTACACACAAAAATGTTTAATTCATTTTCCTATCTTTTCCCAAATAGTTCATAAATTAGGTAAACTAACTTTTAAGTAAAAAGAAACAGAAAGATGTATGATTCAGACCTTGTTGATAATAAATGTATGACCTGGCAAGTGTATTACATACACCTAACTTTGTTTTTCAATAAAGCAGCACAAGATATCATGTCACTAACTACTCATCATGGAAACATTTATGATGTAACTTTCATGTTATGAATTCTCTCACAGGAACAATGATCACAGAAAATAGCATTGTCTCTCTACGCACCTTCACCTCCTACCCACCATGAACTGGAAGTCTTGTGGAGCATGTAAATAAGAAAACTATTACAATTCAGGGTAATAAATAAATGATAAAAGTATAAGCATGTTGCAATTTTAAGTGAAAAGTGTCTGGATAAAAATAAATCTCTTCAGGGCAAAATCTGCAAAGTGTGACACTGTCCTTATTTGCTCATGCTGAGTATTGGAATCTTGATACAAGTCACAGAGAGTTGTTTTTGATTATAGAGGTTAGAGGATTTTTGCTTGTTTGTGTGAACATTTGTCTTTTTCCTTTAGGGCTTTGTAAAGATGACAAAATGATTTGTTTACAATGAATGAGCACATAATCTGTAATGACAACTATTTTACAACCCCCTATATGTATAAAAATATATTTCCACAGACAACAAACTGTAAAGGATACAGAATGGATTCTGATGTCAGTGTCTTCTCTCTCAATAAGGAATAGATAATAATTCTTAACCAAGGCAGCTACAGAGATAAGAGATGCCCTTCAGTGAATACCTGATGGTTCTCCCCTATGTCCTCTGCCTTGACACCAGCACACCAGAGTTAGAATGAGACCTCAAGACTCTCAGTCACATCTGAGCTGTTGATGACCTCCCTCTGCTGCTATTCAAATACTATACAATTCAAAATATAGGTAGTACAAATTTCTAAGAGTTAAGAAAAGTTCAACACGATTTCAGTTGTTTGATGATTACTGTGACAGCTTCATAGATGTATACTTAACCTACTCTAAAATACATCCACCGAAAGTACAAAATTCAATGATTTTTAGTGAATTCATGGTGTTGTGTAACCTTGGATATAATCCAGTTGTAGAATACGTCCATCTCCCCTGAAAGTTCCCTCAGGCCCTTTTGCAATCAATACCTCCTACCATTCTACTTTTCCAGCTCTGGTGAATTCCTACTCTGTTCTCTGTCGTTAGAGATTTGCATTTTCTAGCATTTTATGTAGATGGAGTCATGGAATAAGTGGCCATTTGTATCTCTCAATGCAATTTTTGTCTTTTACTTTGGCATACTTATATCTACCAAAACAAAAAAAGCGAAGATAGTACAAGGTTTCAGTTACTCTTCACCTTTTCTTCACACATGTGCCATTTTTACATAGTTATAGTACAATATCAAAATCAGAAATTTCCATTAGCGTAATGTTTATATATTGTTCTGTGCTATTTCATCATATTGGATAAATAATATGCATCAATTCATATATACACATTTTTTCACTTTAAAAAGTCCTATAAATGGAATTATGCAGTATGCATTTTAAAAAATTATGTGTAGTATAGTGTACATCAATTATACCGCAAAATGTTGTTAAATGTAAATGGATATTGAACCTTTCCATTCATATCAGAATGACTTACTTACTTCTTTAAGGCAGCAAACCATCTGGATGTAAAATACTTTTTGTTTCAGCTTCTCTTAGAGCAAGTTTGACACAAATTACATTTATGTCCATAGCTCTACACAAAAGCCGTGATGATAACCAAGCAGGTCAGCTTGCATTGCTGTTTGCTGTAATGCAACTCTTCAGCTCTGGGTGGGAGGTGCCTAGTCCCTGTAAAGTGTCAAATGAATGAAGAGAATGAAAAACTGGAATTCACTTCTGCTGCGGGGAAAGGCAGCTGTTATGATAAAGTCAGAATAGCAGATCATTCTATTCCAGTTACACCTACTAAGAGTTATTTGGATTTATCTATTGTGTTTTTTTTTTTTTTTTGCATATGTCTTTGTATGGATCTTTTGCAGTTGCTCTAGGAATTACATTACATGTACACATTTTATCACAGATTTTCCAGCCTGCACCACTTCAAGTGAAGTGAGGAAACCTTATTTTCTGTTATGGATCGAATGTTCTCTTTAAAACTCTAGGTTGAAATTTAATTGTCCTTACAACAGAGTTAGAGAATTAGAGGTAGAACTTTGCAGTGGTGATTAAAATAGATGAGGGCCATTATTGAGGGAATGGGCTTCATGATAATAGTTTGAGGTCAGCCCAATTTTCCTGTCTTACATGCGCTTCTTCACCACATGATGCCCTTTGCTCTATTATGATGCCATATTAAGGCTCCAGCCAGATTCAGACATTGTGCTCTGCCACTTCCCAGCCTGCTGAACTATAAGAATTAAGCTCATGTTCTTTACAAATTATTAGCCTCAGGCATTTTGTTATAGCATTGAAAATGGACTAACACTGCCCTGTTAGTACCCATTTAAAATATGATTGCCTTAAACATTACCTGTAAATTCACTGAGAAAATCAAATACCTTCTTTAAACTATTTGGCTTTTTCCATAGTCAGTCCGGTGTAAAGGAACCAAAAGCAAACCGCAAGCACTACCATGGAGTCCTTCCTTAAGTCCTGAAATCTGTAGCCAGCCTTCCTTTAGAACCGCTCAGAGTCTGCATATAGTGTGCTGTGTGCAGACACATGCACATGTGTGTGCAATCTTTATCTGTAGTCACTGTGAAAAATAGGAGAGAGCACCTCCTGCTCCATATTGTCTCCTTCATTGTTTTTTAATTGTTTTATTTACTTTTAGTTGGTCATTATTGTTGGACTGTTATAGAATCATGAAATTTGGAAGAAGAGGGCATACATGTGCTGATGCATTTCAAGGATACAGTCATACACAATACAGTTTGATGCTCCTGTTCATGGTATCCAGGAAGCAGTTCAGTACGAAGTCTAACTTCACGTGGGATCTCCACCTGTGTCTGACTCCCCTTACTACAAAAGTTTAGTCTTTGCTCATACTGTACTTATCATATAGCCTTCAATATTGAGAATCCAGTGCTTTATTACTACAGAACTCTTCACTCCTTTTGAATAGATTCTTCAGAATATTGTGCGTGATTGTGAGTCTGCACTGCTATGATTTTGTAATGCTTTTCCTCTTTCCTTTATTTTTTCCCAGGTAAAGATAAGTATATGAATATATATATTCTTCATAATGTACTTTATTGCTCTTTTTCTCTATTACAGTGCTTGGATGTTTATCATATGTACATCTCCCTAGTTTTTTTCCTCTTTTTCCCTGAGAATCAACTCATGCTTGGAGTCTGTCACTAGCCAGGAACATCGCTGCACCAGCTCCAGTGTGGATGGAGTTCAGTTACCCTTCCTGCTTCCTGCCTTCCGTCGTGACCCCCGCTAGAACCGCTCCCAATGCTGCTTCTGCTTTTCTCATCTCCTATTTTCATTCACACTAGGAGAGGAGGGATATTAGGGACGGTTTTATCCATGAACATGTAAGCATTCCAGATGCTGGACTTTGTGGTCATTTGTACCCATGAAGGAATTCAACAAGAGGAGCAATGATCCTGTTATTCTAACTTGAATCCTTCAATGGATATTTCACAGGAACACTGAGATATACAGAGGTTAATATTATATCTAATGTAATATTTTCAGGACTTTATCATTTCTTAATGAGACTTATGTGAGCTTATTTTAAATTTAAAGGCAGCTGATCTTAACTGTATTAAAAATGTAAATCTGATTTTTGAAAAGTAAACTTTTAAAATAATGATTACAGACTAATCAATTATAAGCCTTAGACAATCCAGTTAATAATATGGCTATTATTTGATTATTAAATTAAAATGCTGACATTAGTAAAGTATAGTTTCTCCAAAAATAAGGACATACAAGTCAGGGATGAGCAACTGCAACTACATATTCTAGCAATGATATTTCAAGGCAGCAGTTGCTTGTCCTCGCTACTCCAGTAGCAATACATTAATATTTGGCTATTTTAAGTGGACTAGTGTTAAATTACTGGAAAATTCTTATTAATCCCAGTGAGATATTTATCCTGTCGTACAATGTCAGTGTTACAAAAGGTGTACACTGGTTGATTCAGCTAGAGATAATCTTTTAAAAGTCTATCACAAAATAAAAGTTTTAGAAAACATTGGCTGTAGCTCTTAGTTTTATATTTACTTTTTGTATATGATTCTCTTGTTTTCCAGGGGTAGAACTGTAATTTTCTTATTTGACATGCACCATCTCATGGGCTGCTTCAAGTAATTACATAGTAGAACCCCTGAAGTCCCTTGACCCCTTATTAGAATGTACATTCTCATCCACCCATCCATCACCAAGTGTTCAGCACCTGTGGAGTCTTGATGACACAGCTCAGTTCTGCATGTCAAGTGGTTGCTTTAGTCTAATTAAATTCTCATTGCATGACACGTTGGGCTGCTGATGAAAGCTGGAAGGAGTAGTACCTCCATTAGGTGTTTAATGGTATGGTTCTGTGACACAAAGCAAAGATACGCAGACCAAAGTTGTGCTGCCTGGCTATTTTCTTCCTTAGAAAATAATTATCTGACACTGCAGTATTTTCCTGTCTCAAACACCATAATAAATAGGAATTTGACCACAGTGGTTAGTATAGTAGCTGCTTGGACTGAGATACTGAAGTTTTATTATTGACTTCTCACGAGGAATTAAACATGCCAGGCTATTTCACTGATTAAAATCTAGATTAATCACCTGGTAACTTGTCAGATTTTGCTCACTATGGCAAGGGGCATTATCCAGGAGAAACAAGTGAAAGAAATGCTAAAGAAAATACCCCTTATAAGCAATCAAATTCTTATTTGATGCTCATGCCATGGATTAAACTATTTTTCTCAGATGTTTCTTGGTATGGGTTTCCATACCAAGAAATTCCATAGGCACCATGAAAGGTAGAAATTACTTTTTGTATTTAAACTCAGTAGAAATACACAATATTATGTTTTGTTCCTTGATTGGTAGTATCAAGTAACAAATGACATAATATGTAGAGCAATGTCTTACAGTAAGAAATAGACTCATACAACAAGTTATTTCAGTAAAGGTATTACTCAAGATACATTCAGGGGTTAAACAGTAGCTACAAATTTTAGGAAACTATTCGTTCATTATAGGTTTCACAGCTCGAGTGCGTTATCATTTGCTGCTGAATGAGAGAGTTCATGAAACTCTTTCAGGGGTGCACACTGAACTGTCAAGCTCACAAGGGATGCAGTGTAAGGAGACTACATGACCTTAAACTCACACTTCAGTCCTCAAACAAAACCTCAGCCTCTTTCTTTTCAGCTTTCTACCTCCCTGAAACCTCCACACAACCACCCCCATTTGTTTTGTGAAACATAGCACAACATTCTCTATCCCTTGTTCCTTGGTCTTTGAGGAAGAAAATTATCTTTTTTTCTGATAAGTAGCTTCTTGTTAGGACTCCTCTTCCTTCCTGCACATCATCTGTTTTTTGGATATCAGTCTCATCATTAGTAACAGTGGCCCTTTCTGAATCCATGGTGACATTACAGGTTCCCTAGATAAGGAGGTCTTGTCCTTCCAACTATCCGTTTGAGTGCCGTCATTATAGAAACTCACATAAATCCACAAACTTAAATTTGGGATAGGTGACAAATTGATAGATAAGATTATGGTCACTATAGGAACATAAAATACTTTGATAATATTATTCTGAGCATGCTGTGTGAGCCATGGTGAAGGGCTGTAACTCAGCTTATAGTTCCAGCTCTGTCTTTGGAATTTTAACTTTTGAGTGTATCAGACAATACACTTATGAATTAAATTTCATGACGCCTTATACAGTCCTTTGATACCAAAAGTGAGTGGTGATAAGGGTGGAATGGAGATTCCCTAGTTAAAATCTGTATCCATTACACATTCAAGCAGAGTAGAGGCAGGGGACTAAAAAAAGGAGAAGGGCAACTTACACCGAGTAACTGGAGCCCCAGAGCAAGGGAGAGTGCTCCTTTCTGAGCAGGCACTAAAAGGTGAAGCAGCAGAACAGTTTCTTCTACAGAAAAAAGTCACCACTTCATCCTAAATGACTAGTAGGCTGTCACTACTTTCACAGTCTTATTGGTCCACTGTAACTGCATTCGCTCCAGTGAAATCCAAATCAGGGATCGGGTCATCAAAGCCATACTGCTTCTACTTTAGATATTCAGGCTTCATTTATTTGATTCAAAGGATCCTGTTAAATAGTCCAAAAGATTCTCTACTGAATGCCCACCCACCAGAAAAGATTTTTCTAGATTTCATGCACATTGTTTGGGGCCATTGAAATCCATTAATGTGCAAACAATATTGAAATAAACACTTGCTGTTCCAGTAATTTCTTCTATGTCAAAGTAGTCATAATTTCAATAATTTGACTAAGGACATTAAGTTACTGATTTTTTTTCCAGGTGTTAAAGGACAAAGAGTTTCAGCAACAGGAAAATCACATCCCAACTAGGTGATTTTAGACTCCTTTTAGCATCAAAATGTGGTTCAGAAATAGTGTCATAAGTGCTGCTTTGCTGTTATTGGAAAATTGGAAAAAGAGGAACAGAACCATATCAACAGAGGAAGAAGTGAGGAAATGAAAAAGAAATACCTACTGGCTATGTGTTTTGTCAAAATCATGTATTTATACCCGTTTCCTTCTATGGCTGATAAGCCAGCTCAGAATAGAATGTCAGAATATGACTTCTCCATGCAACATGTCCTAAACTTTAACTGGAGAGATGAAGCAGTTACATTCTTTAACAGGAATGATTTGAAGAACAATACACCTTTAGATTCATTATGTACATTGTTCTGGGTCACAAAATTGTTTTCATTGTTTTATAACAGCCAATAGTACCTCAGTGTAATTGACTAACAGCAATAAAGAGAAAGCAATTGAGAGTTGCAAAATACTCTGTTCAGTGTACAGTTTGTGCAAAGATGAAAAAATTTGACTTTTAGAGATACTAAATAGGTAGATTCAAAACACCACAGGAACTATAGGGCAAACATTTGGCAAAGTGAAAGATTTCAGACAGTGTACTCAGCACGGTGGACGGCGTAGCAGTGGGATTTTTGGTTTAGAAAGATAAGTTGGGAGCTGCTCTCTGTTCTGCTTTGGATGCATAAAACCTAATTCTTTCTGGATCCAACTGTTCTTTCACCCTCGAAAATATTAATACATGATGAATTCTAAAATTAGAAGTTCATATGTGTTCCATAATCTTTGTCTAAAAGATGTTAACCATTCTGTAATATGAGATAACCCATTGGAAAAAAAAGCCATTTGGGGCCTTCCACATGAAATCAGAAGTGTAAATCCCAAAATATTTTGTCCGAAACATTTAGCATTGCAGATAAAATGTTTTTAGTAGAAAAGTAATGTGATTAGGTACTCTGGAATAAAACATAAATTATATATAAATATTACTCTTCAGTGTTCTGTACTAAATGAATTATGCAACATTAGGTGCATCACCAGCATTCAGTACAGACTGTAAGACAGGACAGAAGGTATCTTTCAGGTGCTAATACCATTCACAACCAGTGGCAGAATTTGGAGTGTCAGTAAAGGAGGGAGTTGAAATAAAAGCCATTGCAAGCTTGGTTATCCTTTGTGGATGCATGGACAGAGACTATCTGCATGGCCAAAGGGCTATGATGCTATTTCTTTATGTCTTCACTGAAAATTTGCTTTGCAAAATGTATATGGTTTTATACTTAGCTACTTAAGATTCTGAGGAAGAATAGAAAAATTCTAGCTTTATCTCTCTCAAAACACTGTAAAAATAAATGTACAAAGTGTTACACTGCGGATGGATTAAAAATGAAAATTTTTCACAAGACCAGTTATTAAGAATGGAAATTTGAAATTCACCTTCATATTTGGAATTTATATAAACATTTTGAAGTACAAAGTTATTAGAGATTTTAGAAGTCAGTGAGACTTATTTTCTAATTCTGATGCTTTCGTGTATTTATTGGCTCATCTTAACTGTTAAAATAAAGGAAGTTATGATCCTACCTTACAGCGTTGTGAGAAAAGTATCAAAGTATAAGAAAAGCATAATCACAATATGCTTGGATCTTGGTGGTGAAAAACTTGCCGCTTCCACACAAGCATCACGTTTACAGCACATTTGGATTATGCATTTATTTGTTGAACTGAATTATATTACCACCTACTGGGAGACATAGACGATAGTACTTACATCAGAGATGTTAGTTCACATAAAAAAGTGATTAGAACCGGCAGTAAACACAAAGGGGCACCATTAAGGGATTTCTTGATTGACTTCTGTTTAGGCAGGTGGGGTTTAATATAACACAGTGTAAAACTCACTACCACAGTGGCTTAACTGGGTGAGGACTGGGTATAACTCTTCACATTTTCTCAGAAAAGAAGATGAATACTTGTTATTGTTCTCTGTGTTGCTAATATTAAAGAGATTAATAAAATTGCAACGCTGTGACCTAGATCTGGATGGACAAAGAAACCCATTGGCAATTTGAAATGGGCAATGTTGTCAAATGTACCAGGGTGTTGATGTTGTATTCTTGTCTCTGTGATGCAGAAAGTAAGCTAGCCCACACATCTCATGTGAAAGGGCAAACCAAGCCCTTTGGCAAGCATGTAACTTGGCCATAGTCACACACCCGGCTCATGGCTACCTCGTGCTCAGAACGCATCCTATCCATACTGAATGTGCTACTTTTCTGGTTTCTCATTATTTGTGATTTTTTCTCTGTGTAAAACCTCATTGTTTTATGTTTATGTCTAAATCACCATATACATTTTTCCCAAAATGAAGTAAAAGTTCATTTTCCAAACAAATTAGCTCTTTCCTAAAACCTGGAAATGGAGTTTTTTGTTTGTAATCCCACTGTTACAACCAGCCCAACAAATTTAGTAACTGAGGGTAACTAATGAAACCAAAATAACTTTTTCAAGTGAGGAGAGCCACACTTTCTCATCCCTAGTGCTGATTTCACTAAAAAGAAGCACATTTTCCTTGTTTTGTCACTTCAGGATTCATATTAAAGCAGAAACTAAATTGGTCACAATATGCTGGTTTTGATAGGACACTTCTACGGGATTATTTTAAAGTCAAATTTGGGGATCCTGGAAAAGAAAGACAAGATACTGAGAGGTAAAACAAGAGAAATTTAATGAAGCCAGAGAAGTAGTCCCCAGTATTTTATATTTTGTAGTCAGAGATAGGGCTGTATTTTATGGCACTTAGTGTCATGCTTAAGATAGAGGCAAAGTGAAGAGAAAAGAGAGGAGCATAAAAAGCAACAAACGCACTAACGTATAATAAAGTGGGAGGGAGGAGGAAGTGGGCCAGAGACAAAAGAATCGCATATGGAGGGGAGGGAAAGTTGACAAAGAAAATGACTTCAGCTGTCACTCGGGGCGCCCACCACAGTGACTTCCTGCACTGATATAGCTTAATCCGCGATTGTCCCATTCCCTTTTATTTTTGCTGTCAAGGGCAAAAAATAAGGGGAGAATTTTTTTTCTAGATGGATTTCAGTTTTACAAAATTTTTAATCTTTAACTGCACTGAAATGGAAATTTAATGTTTGAGATGACATATATTCTAAAGCCCATTCAAATTCTGTAGTGCACAATTTGCAGTTAAAACAATTGATTAAAACTTTTATTCACTTCTACTGAGCTTAAGGCCTCCTTCAACTAGTGAAAAGATCTAAAGGCAGCATCTGTTGTGTATTGTCAATCTTTCTTATTACAGAAAGCATTTGATCTGTTTATTTATGAATTTTGCAGTTTTAATATTATATGTTACTTCTTTACGGTTAAGTTCTGTTAATGACTATATTTACTATTTATTTATTCATCTTGCACTTTTTAACTGATGAGAACATTAAACTTTCTCAACTAGCAAAAAGGAACACCATCCTGCCCTGTGTCACACATGTTTTTAATAACGGTGGGCCTAAATTTCTCAACTATGACTTTCAATCCTCAGTTGTGAATCAAACAAGAGGATGATTCTAGCTTCTTTCTTTTCTTCCATTTTCTTTTCCTGTCTTTCTTTTTTCTTGCAAGATAACGAATAAATAAGAATGTAATACAGTAGAGCCTCTGCAAACAATTAAATATAAAAATATTACTAAACAAGTGAAATATTTTTAGTAAGATGAAGATTTGAAACAAGAATCCATAGTGATGAACTCTCCTAGGATAAAATACTCTTTTATTTCTAAGTAGTGATGCCCAACTCTCTACTTCAGGCGATATTCAGTTATTCTCTGGAAATTTCTTCTATCTCTAAATATAAATGAACTGATTTCTTTGCTAGTATATATATATATATATTTTGCATCTGGGGTTTAAGAAAAAAACTGAGACGAAGTGTGTCTATTATAGGGATAAACTCAGGTAAATGTCTTTATTCAACTAATTAAAGAGATTATATCCTTCTATTATTTAGAAACCAAATAATACTACTTTTTATTGCTTTTTAATGTTAGATATGAAACTAAGATTTTATTTTACTCTTTTGCTGCTCCTGGAAAAATAACCACATGGTAAAAAGTTCACTGAGCAGTTTGGTATGATTAGGACTTTCTCTTGAGAGAAACTAAGACGGGAGCAAGAGCAAAGGAGCAGGTCAAGATGAAGGGGGATTGAAGAGCTGTGCTCAGACACCTGCACACCTGCCTGCATTATACTTGGCTCTAGTGGAGAGTGTTATTAATCCTCCACTTTAATGAGCACCAAGCTTTCACACAAGACTTAAAATAAATCTCCTACCAGTGTCCCCTCTCAGTGTTACTGTAATTTCATATGCTTCCATTAGACCTTGCAACTAGTAAAGAAAATGAGACATTTTAAGGGTATTGAACACAGTGAAGCAGGGCAAGTTAGTTAATATGAAATCTGATAATTTTGGCAGAAAAAGAAAGCATTTTTATTTGTGCTTCGTATTCTTGCTCTTTTGTGCATCTATATGAAAAGAATATTTTCCGTTTTTGTAGTTTTTGTAAAAAATATTATCATAATAAACTTTTCTCCCATCTCATCCAATCTAAACTAGATTCTTTGGCTTTTCTTTCTCAATTCTCTGATCAGCGTACAAATAAGATTTGCTAAATGTTAGACTGATAAATTAACACAGTTTGAGCTTGGTATATCAAATCTTAGGAAAAAAAAAAAAGAATATTTAAGGAGAAATAATTACTTTGTTTTCAATACCAAAACATGGCAAATATAGGTTTAATAGAAATTGGATATATGTCCTTTTATACCATTCTGATAAAATCAAAATGGATAGCTAAATAAAATGACTACGCTTTAAATGAATGAGAAGAATACAGCAATTGTATCATCTGCGAAGTCATTATTAACAACTGACCCTCAGCAGACAATGCATTGTGGGCATTCCTTCAAGAATAGGCCCTGATCATAAACTTCCCACATTAGATCCCTGAATATACTAATGAAAATAAAACAAAACAAATTTATAAAACCTGGAAGAAGTTTATATTGTCTGGGTTAGGCACTGATTTCTATCAGGAAATAGGAATTAGAAAATCTATGTGTGCTCCAATATGAACTCATTTGCTAGTATGTGGCTTTCCTTGAAAAGGTTGAAAATAAGTAAAGCAATGAAATAAGAAATGGGGAAATTAGAAGAATGTTTAGCCATATATTTTAATCTCTAAACAGTAAGGCTGGTGCGTGACCTTGGTTGTACACGACTTCCATGTGTTCATTGATTCTTTAGTTCATTTCACAGACCTGCTCTTCAGTAAGGATCTAGAGGAAACACAGATAACTGAACCTTTTCCCTTTATATTTAACACTTAGTGGTGAAATAGTCTCTGAAATGTTTGCCAAACAAACTTACTTTGCAGCTGAGAGGGGCATGGGTCATATCGATGAAAACTGCAGTTCACCTAAAAAGTGTAAAATGTAATCCACATTTAAAACAATATCAAACACCTTTACTCTGGATTTTCATGGAATTAGTTTTTATTAGACATATTTTTACTTCATACACAGAAACATGAAAGTATATTTTAATGGGGTACACTTTGATGTTTTCTACATATACATATCTAGACAAATTTTAGTCACTTGAAATGTCTCCTCAAACATTTATCATTTCTTTATTCTTTAAAACTCTTTCTTCTGGCTCTTGGAAATATAAAACACATTATCTACTGTCACCCTGCAATAGCAGCCCAGAGTGTCCTCTCATTCCTGTCTAACGGTAGCCTGGTTCCTATCAGCCTCCCCCGAGCCCTTGCTCCCTGCTACGCTCCCAGTCTCCAGGAACCAACGTTACACTCTCAACTTTAGATTTCACATGTGACTGAGATCATTCAGTACTTGTATTTCCATGCCTGACTTCTTTTGCTTAAAATAATGACCTCCAATTGCAGTCATATTGTTATAAGTGACAAGGTTTCTTTCTATGGCTGACTAGCCTTTCATTTCAAACATGTATCCTATTTTCTTTATCCATTCATCAGCTGATTGACACTTAAGTTGTTTTTATTTCTTGGGTATTATAAATAGTGCCACTATGAATGTGGAGCTGTGGGTGTCTTTTCATATAGAATATGAATATATATATACATATATACACATATATATATATAATTTTTTAAGTGCCATAATCCTATTTTCCATAATAGCTATAAGAATCCTACATTCCCTCCAATAGTATTCAAGGGTTCCCTATTCTCCATATTCCCATTAGCATTTGTTTAACTTTGTCTTTTTGATAATAACCATTCTTCCTGAAGGAAGGTAATATCTCAGTTGGGTTTTGATTTGCATTCCTCTCATGATCAGTGATACTGAGCAAAGAATGGGCACACATACAGAATGCAAGCGTTATGCAGAATGTAAGAGTTACGGTTGCTTAAGTGGCTTCTATCAAGACTTCAAACAAGAGATTAGAAAATCATGCAGAATGTTTGTTCTCAGAGTTCCAGGATGGAGTTCTTGTCAGGGCCATACAGAGCGATGCTATAAGAGTGAGGCTGAAGCTGTAATGAAGGCCCATGGTAAGTTACAGATGCCAGTGCTATGCAGGGTCTTCCAAGGGAAGCTGCAGCCAGCCAAAGAGAGTAACTATCCTGGGTGTGAAAAGAAAAGACACAGGGATATGGTTTCCCAATCCCTTGGGAAATTTCCTGCTGTCGCAATATGACCTGATGCTGGACAGGGATCTGTAGGATATGTTTGCCATGTGAGGTTTCAGTCTTGCTTTATTCTGATCCTTTTTATTCCACTTCTTTCCTTTTTCAGGAGGAATGTATACATGTGTCATCGCTGCATTTTGGAAATATGTAATACATTCTCTTGATTAAGTACATGGAATAATCTGCTTTCAGTTTTACAGTTGCTTCAGAATGGACTGACGAGCAGTGTTGGAACAATTAACAGTTTGTAGAATCTTGGAAGATGGACTGAATATCTTGTTCATTATGTGAGAGCCACCAGCAGAATGCTACCATTTGAAATCTTAATTATCCCCTCAAAATCTGTGTATTAAAAGCTTGTTCCCCAGCTCATAGCACTATTGGGAAATGGTAAAATTTTAAGAAGAGTGGAAGAACATAGAAGATTTTTATTTTATTGGAAGTGTGAGGCCCTAACTTCTTTCTCTCTTAGTTTTACTTTCTGGCCATGAAGTAAGCAATTTTATTCTACTGTGAGCCCCTTAACATGATCTACTGTCTTCCCATAGGTCCAAAGCAATAGAACCAATAGATAATGAATTTAAACCTTTAAAACTATGAGACAAAATAATAAATTTTCCTTACATAGTGTCTTTCTCAGTTTTTAAAAAATAATAACAGAAGGCTTACTGATACATTCAGTTTAGATCTATTAATGTTTGTTTTATATATTTGAGTTCTCCAACATTGGGTGTACAAATATTTAGAATTTTTTTTTGCTAAATTGACCCTTTTATGAATATGTAATAACCTCCCTTCCTTCTTGTTTTTTTTTTTTTTTTGTCTTTTCTTCCGGTACCAGGAATCGAACTCACGACCTTGCACTTGCCAGGCAAGTGCTTTGCCACTGAGCTAAATCCCCAGCCCCTCCCTTCCTTCTTGTAATGGTAGATACATTGTGTCAACTTGAGAAATCTAGAAGTTTAACTAAGTGAACTCTGCCCTTACTGCTCTAGGATGCTGTTCATTGTGTCAACTTGAGAAGTTTAGAAGTTTAACTAAGTGACTCAGCAGGGAGCTATGGTCCTCACTTTGTAAACATCCTGAGCCTGTGCCAGAGGTGGGCACAGAGGTGGTGCGAGTGCTACACCCACTCAAGGGCAGAGCGGGTAGCCTCTATACCATACAAGGGAGAAAAAGATCTTTGCTCTTCCCCCTTTTGCTCTTGTTGCTTTTGCTCTCTTTGGCCACTTTGAACTGTTCCTCTTGTGCCATGCTTCCCTTCCTTGAAGCCAGCCAGTTATGGACTGAAACCTCTACTAGCTGTGAACTCAATAAACCTTTCCTTCTCTAACTTGGGGTGGTCGGTATTTTGTCCCAGCAATGAGAGAAAAGTAACCAACACACTTCTCTTTACTGCATTTGATTTAATATCTATTGTATATGATACAAGAATATCCATTCCATTAGGAATTATCCTAATGGAATTATCCATTCCATTCCAAACACTAACAAGTTTGGACAAATCACTCAAAATCTTATCCTACATCTGTAAGCATCCCATAGTACAAAGCTTTGTCACATCCTGAGCTTGCTTCCTGTACCAACACAGAACTAGGTACTACCAAGGCCCGCACAGTTGTTGACTGTGGCTCATGACCACTAAAACCATTCACATTTAATCCTCTCCAGAATAGAAGACTGAGACTTGTACTATCTATTCCTGCGAGCACTAGGCTTGTTTTCAGAGGTTCCACCAGTTAGCATTAGCCTACTGATGGGGTTGTTAGCATATGTCCAAAGTTAGTGTTCATCATTATGGCAGGCAATTCCAAGGCAAAGTTGACTGCTTGCTACCCTGTCCTACCCTCAGTGAATGAAATCTTGCTCTGTGCTATGCTTCCCAAGGTTGAAGTAGGTGAAGGCAGTTGGAGAAGGCTGACGATTGCCCATCAGAATTCACACTGAGGTCATATCTGTGTCTCACAGCTACAAGGACTTTGACACTTTTGGGTGTGTACTGCAGTCAACCTCACAGCTGGGAACGATGCTGTCTGAAACATAGGTCTTTCTTATTAGATCTCTGCCTTGTGCTGGGGCAGATCTAGAGGTTCCATCTCTGAATAGTAATCCTGGGACAGCCGTGTTGCCTTGGTGTGGGGGATGGGAAACAGTCTTTTGGTTACTAAGGCTGAGCTGAGTACTGTTTTGCCCTGAAGGGAAAAACAAAACCTAATTGGAAAATAAACCCTAGCATGGTTTTTCAGGATGCTCATAACATAAACCCAACACCCAAAATAAGGCCCAGTTAAGATCATCAGTGAAATGGGTGCACTTAGTATGTCCACTGCAACAAATCACAGATGTATTGAGTTGTATAATTAAATATAAATAATGTTAACATTAATAACATTAATATTTAAAATAAATAATGTAAATTATAATTAAACATTTGTAAATGCCCAAGTGGGTGCCTTTGAATGAGAGTAAACTCCTACATAAACAGATGAACATTTTGTTTGTTTTTGGTTTCGGTACCATGAATTCAACTTATGACCTCACATTTGCCAGGCAGGCACTTGCGCCACTGAGCTATATCTCCAGCCCAAACAGATGAACTTGAGACCTGTTGCCCAATGATCAGTCTAAACACAAATAATGTGTGCATTTTATTAAGGAAAGGTCATGTCTAATGTGAATTCTCACAATTCAATACATCTTGTGTTGTAAGTATACACTATGAGTAGGCTATATGGACACAAAGGGCTCATTTAATTTTTTTTTTTTTTTTTTTTTTTTTTTGGTACTAGGAGTCAAACTCAGGACCTTATGCTTGCTAGGCAGGCACTTGTGCCACTGAGCTATATTCCAAGCATGAAAGGCTCATTTAAGGAGAGCTCTTTTGCAGGACATGAGAGATGGGGGCCAGTGATTCTACAGAAAATGGAGTTGCAAGAAATTCAGGTTGGAACTGAGGGTTTGGAGAATGACGATGTCCCCAAAGATGTTATGCCTGCATTTGGATAAATGTAGGTTTTGTACACAAATAAATGAATAAATGTAGATTGCTATACATGAATAAATGTAAATTATTGTGCAGGGTAAAATGCACCTATCACTGTATTTTCCCCCTGAGAATAGGCTATATTGCTGCTTGTAGAGCAAAACTTAACATAAGATGTGGTTTTATATTCAGGGGCAATATGGTAACATCTGAATCTCACAAATGTAGAGGACTGTGCATTCTTTTGTGGGGGGGGGGTGTTTCTGGTCCTGGGAATCAAACTCACGACCTCTCACTTGCCAGGCAGGCACTGTGCCACTGCGCTAAATCCCCAGCCTAAGGACTGTGCAACTTGGAAGTGGAGGTGTCGAAGGCCCACACAAAGGCTATCAGTGCTTTGGGTCTTTCCAGCATGCACCGATTCCATGGCAAGTCTAGAGGCTCCCTCTGTGAGCTCTGGCCTGAGTATGAGGCCTTTGGTTTCTTCCTGGTCCTGTATCTCGTCACACTGGTGTAAGAACTGAGCTCCAGGATGGTTCCTGTTCTACCATTCTTGCTTTGAACCTCTGAGGGCGGAGCCCTCCCTCCTCTGACACTTGCCCTTGGAGGAGTGGTGGAAGGAGTTTCTTTGCCATTATATTCACATATTTCTAGTGATGGACTCTGATGGATTGACCAGGTGGCAGCAGTCATGTGACTCTGCGAGGTGCCTGGTTTCATTCCAGGATGTCTCATGCTGATTTTCAAGTTTACGTCATGGACTGTGTTCACTATGACTCCACCAAGTCAAGAGCATCTTTCTTGTATTTTTCAGAGTTGGAAGAGGGGTGACATGAACAACTCTTTCTTGACTCCGTCTTCAAGTGTCTTTTCTCTTATATACATTGTATGTTCTTTTACTTTACTCCTTTAGTGGATTTCTTTTTAGGGTTGTTTGTTTTTTTGTGTTTTCGAGACAGGGTCTCACTATATATTTCAGGCTGGACTTGAGCTCACTTTGTAGCGTAGGCTGGTCTTGAACTTGCAATAATCCTCCTGCCTTAGCCTCCCTAGTGCTGGGTTTACAAGCATGTGCCACCACGCCTGGCGTCTTTTCTATTTATATATGAAAACCAGGCCCTGTGGGTTTTTTTTTTTTTCTAGCTTCCTTGGCTCTTGTGAAAATAGTTTCATGCATGGGTAGTTGTTGCAGCTGTGTGTCTGTTTGTTGGATGTACATGTTTGTTGGATGATATTAGCAGCCATCTTGTTCTGATACCTCATGCAATAGTCAATTCAAAATCATTTGGGAGGAAACCTAGGGTCAAAAAGGAGATGAGAAGAATGGGGCAAAGTAGTCACTCTAAAACATTTAGTTACATGTTTAGAGAGGGAGCTGTTAGGGATGTTGACTCCCTCAGTTTAACGGATTGACCTGAAAATCCATAGAAAATGACAGAACACACTTAAATGGCCATTGAGAAAGGAAAGACTTTAGTAAATAGAATTATATGCTAAAATTATGTTTTATTATGATGCATTACGCTTGTGAGTTAGATTATCCATAAAGTCATTAAATGGGTCAAATCCAAAGAACTCTACCTGCCATGATTTTAAATAATGAAATGCCAAATAGTTTTCTGTACTCAGATCTTTTGCAAGGTCCAACATACTTATAAAACATATGCTCTGCAATTACCCTGACAACTGCTGGTTAATTTTTCGTAACAGCATTTACTGTATATTTCCACAGTGCAAATCAGCCAGTCTCTTAAGAATTTTCATAACAGTTGGAAGGTATTTAGACAAATAATGATTTTCCTGTATTTGTTTTACATTTTAAAGAAGTATGGACATTGTAAGCACAAAGTAAGAAAGGCAAATAATAAATACATGCAAACTCAAGAAGTAAAAGTCTTCTACTTTTCTATAACAATTTATCTTGATTAAAGCCATTGTTGAGAACCAGTGATTATTCATTAAGATTATTTTTCTTTTCCTAAACACATATGCCTGCATACATTTATGAGAAGCAATAGAAATAACACACACATACTAAAAAAGTTTGAGCATGCCATTTCTACATATTATATTGCATATTATTAAATTATTTGCCAGATAATGTATACAAATTATATTCCCACAATATAAATGTATGAGAATACATTTTTTGTGCTATATATACCTCAGACAGCTAATAAACAAGACATAACTTATTCTTGATTTTATCTATGCTTCAAAATAAAAGGCTATGATTTTATTTAAATATAATAAATTTTGACAATATAGAAAAAACAAAAATAGATTTAGAATATTTTTATTGAAAAAGAAAAAAAATTGATACCCAGAATAACTTGTGTTAAGATTTTGCTAAACATTCTTGTAAATGTTTTCCTTTTGTGCACTGATCAAATAAAGCTATATTGGGGCTGGGGTTTTAGCTCAGCTGCATAGTGCCTGCCTGGCAAGCACAAGGTCATGAGTTTGATTCCCAGTACCGGAAAAAAACAAACAAACAAAAAAACCCCCAAAAAACCAAAAAACAAAACAAAAAGAAAAAAAGAATAAAGTTATATTAAATTTGTTTTAAATTTGTTGTCACATAAATTACAATCTTTGAATATATCCATTTGTTCGGGTAGTTGGTAGGATTAATTTAAAAGTTACTTCTCAATAATTAATATTATATCATTTATTTTAATTAAATGCAATGTTTTATGGCTATTATATATGGTCATAAGATCACCCACTATTCATTATATCTCAACCCTTTAAGAAATCTTATATCAGTTTCAGTTATCAGAATACTTTACAGTATTTTAAAACATATAAACTCATTATTGCTTACTATAGGACTTCTGAAGGCAAATCTTTCATCCAGAAACATCTGCATTGACCTCTTAAAAAAGTTATTTAGTTTAGCTCTATGATCCCAAAGGGGCTGCTTTGTCTCCAGTTTTCACATCTACAAGGAAAAACCTCTACAAGTAAGTTAAAGGTACGTTTTACCCTTTCTCCAAGCTCTTGCTCTTCCATCAGGGAAGAAGTCTATCTTTACCCCTTAACCATTAAGGTGAGTTCTCCTCAAATCACATGAAGTTAATGGCTAGTATTCTCAGCTCCCACAGTGGAGGGGTTTTTCCAGCAAAGGAGAAAGGGAAGGAGCAAGTTGTAGTGATTGGCAGTATCTTCTACAACTTTGAAACTTTAAGTAAATCTGAAGTATTTCTAGTTAGGATCACAATATAGCCAAATTTGTCTGTACTCTGCACTGTTTCACTAATTGGACATTTTATCTCAATTTTCACTTTCTTGGTACAAACTACATGAGAATGAATGTGTCCTTAATTCATTTAAGCTATTCGCAATAATTCCCAGTACAGATAGTGCTGAAATTGCTATTCAGCCTGAGTTTGTTTCAGTGATTTTTTTTTGGGGGGGGACGTTATGGGGATCGAACTCAGTGCTTCAGTGATTTTGAATAAAAAGAGAAAGCAGAACACACAATAACTGAAATTGTTATTAAGAGAGCAAGTCCATTCTGTCTGAAATAAACCAGTGATTTGGTTTTTTAACATGAAAGTGAATGTCAATTTGTGATCTTGCATCTACAGAGGCAAAAATTTAAAAACTCTGCCCTGCTCTCTTTTTCACAAGTGCTTGCTTTTATTTATTCACAGGTTTTCATATATAGTTCTCATCATTTAAATTATACTTACAAGTGACATTGGGCCTTTCATTTATACTTGCATTTCAGTTCTTTCTTCAGTGTATACCCAGTTCTCTGGAGTGGAACATAGTAACATCTCATTAAACAAAAGGGCAATTATTGCTCATATCTATTGTGACCTAGCTCTGCACTAGGAACTGAATGAAGGGCTTGTTGTGTTCCCTTTTATTTGAGATTAATGACAACAACCAGAGATGGTAGAAGTTTAGAAAAGTGAGACTAACAGACTAAGTTATTTGATGAATCTCCTGTCCAGACAGGGTTCCCTATTTCAACCCGATAACACCAATTGTGCCTCCATGATTGTAGTCACCTTTTCTGCCTTATGGTTTTAGTGTAAAATTGAATAGGCCCAACTTACAATTACAACTCTGTGATCACCGCATTAAATCACAGCTTGTGGACAATGTTGCAATTTTTTTTTTTTTAATTTCAGATTAGACATGTTTCAAGGGCAATTTACATAATGTGGGTCACGTTTAATGTGTAAATTATAATGAAAGTATGAAATTGGAAATATAATTACTCATTAGCCAACCTCGCTTCCCAGAATTGAAAAAATCCCCGGAGAGTTAGCTTTATTTGGCTAGGATTTGTAATTTTGCTTGAACTTTGGTAGTATCTATTTTTTCTACCCTCTCTTTTGTATTACCAATAAGAACCTGCTCACTCTTACTCTACGCTACTGTGACCCTCACACTGTCCAGAAAGATGAGGTCCTTTGATTGTGATTGTACATGTTTGAGAACGTGGACTTTGTGCTATTTTAAAAAGCGAGAAAGCTGCATTCAGTTTGTCTTTTAACACAAATATCACTGCACACCAACTGGAAACAGAACACTCTCCAGCTGACAGTAGAAGGTTCCTGTGTCCCCAGGGCAGATTTCTCAGAAGTATTTGTAAACTAGAGGTTTTTTTCCTCAGGTGGTATGAGAACACTTCACAGGACTACTTATGGAACTTGTTTAGAGTAACAGAGTCCACCACTGTCCGTGACACATGGACGCAAAGCTTCTGAGAACACCTCGTGCACACTAATGACTTGAAACCACAGATCCAGAGGAACCATGGAGAGCCTTCTACTAGACATTCACACGGTTGACTGCTATTGACTCTCACAAAGCAATAAAAGCAAGAAGGGCATTCAAGTTGAAGGGAGATGCCAACAGAGATAACACTGTACTCTACTAGCAATGGGACCCAGCCCAAAACCTCCAGGAGATACAAGACCAGCGTGGACCCACATAGAGATGATTGCTACATAAAGAACTGTTTGTTTCTAGCGTGTTTTCACTGTATAATCTGCATGGATAAGTTTCCTCTTCTAGCATGATACAAAAATAAGGTATGCAAATAAGGAGCCTTAGGAATGAGTTACTTAGTATTGGTTTTTCATCTCACTTTTAAAATTTTTCATAATTTACAATTTTGAAGCCATAAAATTAAGAACTGTATACTAAGCTTTTTAAGGAGACTCTACTTCAACAATCCAGGAATACTCAATTAGTAAAGTGTATTTAAATATGATGCTAGAAATAGGGAAAATATGAATATACAAACATGAATATAGAACTATAAAAAGAAAATATGTACAAACACCTGTGTATATATAAATACAGGGCTTACAATGAAAATCTGTACACATCTATGAATTCATACAAAATATAGAATTATAATACATTTTGTTTCTCAGATCCATTTTATATAAGCTTAAAGTTCTTCTTCATGTGATCTTTCTATCTTTACTGTTATAAGGGCACTGTTAACATGCTGAATTCTGTCACCCCAAATTCTGATGTTGAATCCACACACTCAATGTGATTGCATTTTAAGATAGGGTCTTTAAAAGGTAATTAAGGTTAAATTGGAACATAATAGTAGAACCCTTATCCAATATCCTCACAAGACAAAATGAGACACCAGGGATGTGTGCACAGAGAAAAAGCTTTAACAGAAAATGATGGTAAGGTAAGCATTTACAAGCCAAAGAGAGAGACTTTGGAAATTGAACCTTTGGACACCACAACCTTACACAATATTTCTGCAGAACTGTGAGACATAAGTATCTGTCTAAGCCACCCAGCTTGTGCTATATTTATGGCAGCTTGAGCAGACTAATACAAATAGGCTTCTAAGCAAAAGTTATCACTTTAAGTGTTGCACTCTGCATTTTGAGTTTTTTTTCAAGGAGGAAATAGCAATACCCCACTGGAAGCTTAACGTGAAAAATCCTTTAATATCGTCAACTCCACACATTTTGTTTCATACATGAGTCAACTTGCAAGGAGAAATGAAATGACATGCTCAAGGTCACACAAATAATTGCTGGCAGAGGTGGGACAAGGTCATATATGTCCTGATTCAAATATATCCAGGAATATGGTAAGTTGCCTATTGCTTTTGTGAGGTTCTCAAAATCATGCATGATGAGAGAAAAATGTTAACTGTTTTATAATTTCTTAAATATTACAGCATTTTGGTTATTCCTTGTCCCAGACTTCCCAGTGCTATAGAGTTAGTGGTATCTGAAATCCATGTAATATTGTTTCTGTTTTAAAATTATATGATTTGATTCATACCTTTAAATAAGCTATGATCACTCCTACAATAGCGAAACCAGCAGTCTCCTTTTATCTGTAAAAGTCATAAGCTCACAGAACTGATTTGATTTTAAACTGGCATTTTCTAGTGGTGGTGTTTTAAAAGAGACTGTCGTGTCATTCAAAGTCAATCACTAATACTGTATCATCAAGAAATAATGTAGAAAATAATTAGTCCTTTTCAAATTTGTCTGCTTTAAATAAAAAATTATACATGTTAGATATGCCTATCAAAAAAGATGATGTGTCAATGCATGAAATTCACTATAATTTTTATAAATATTTTCTTTGAAAGCAGAACAGTCCATTAATCTAGAACCAATTGCAAAGAAACTGTCCACACCCACAGGATGAGTAAGAAACTTCCTAAGTTTTCCAAGACATGAATATGAAAATCGATCCATTTAACCCTTTTAGCTTGCCTTATTTTCTTACACTACTCATGTCGGTTACTGTAGCCACTGATCAGTTCTTGCCTACACTCACGAAGTGCAACTAAAGAGCACCAAGGAAAATGTGAAGAAAATAGTAAACATTGCCACCCTTCTATCATTTCATGTCAGGCTGTAAGTGTAAAGGAGTTATACATGCATCTGCTGAAATAAACTTTCTTCAATTCAAATGTAGCTTTTGAGGGAAATCTGTAAATGAGTGGTTATCGGATTCACAGCTGTTTATAAACAGACAAATCTCTATGAAATAGTTAATTGACCCATTTCACATACTTATGCATGAAGGGTGAGTATAATACTGGAAAGAAATCCACTCTTAGGCAATGATATCCATGTAATCCAGCTTGCCTTATTTTATTGCATATAACCTACTTGGTGCCATTAACCACACTGGTAGATAACAATCACTTCCCATCAAACATTTGTGAAATCAATATGAAGCACAAAGTCAGTCGTATTCTCATATTACAGACATAAATATATACACTACCCCTTTCTTTTTCCCTAGTCCTTTATGAATCAGTGGAATATATCCATAGGTCATATTCCTGTTGAATAAGATTGTGTATAAAAGTCACTCTTGTTGATGTCTCAGAAATTTGCTGGTTACCTTTTCAGTTAGACTCTACTGAATCTTTGGTGTTGGGTGGAGACTTAAATTATCGAAACCCCATATTTACGCCTCCAAAATCACATGTAAGTTAGTCTCAGCTTGCATGTCATTTGACTTTCATATATCCTCTGTCACCTTGATACCTACAAAAAAAATCAAAATCAATTTCCTATTAGAAAATTTAAATTAATGGTTCTGTCTACTCAAACGGTCCACCTCCTCATTCTGGATCCAGCTTTGCTGCTTTCTAAAACAGCACTTTTTGTCTTCATAACTGATACTAGTTCCTTCTCTCTTGTTATATTGTATTATATTTTGCCTTTATGGGGATATATTCATAGCAATATATGAACTTATACTGATCATTTCCTTCCCAGTTTATTTTCTTA
>NW_004955411.1:18368343-18402881 GCF_000276665.1 Chinchilla lanigera
CTATGAGAGTATAAATCTTCAGTTGCCTGTCCATTGCTGTATCTCAAGTACCACACAAAAATGTCTGGAAATTATTGGATATCCAATAAATATTTCTGTAATTCATTAGTTGATTAGAAACACTTTTTAAAAATTTATTTTAAAAATAAAAGAAGGCAAATATATTAAACACACATCCATTTACAAAATAGCATAAGAACAGTACAAGCAATATGGAGTTACAAAGTGGTAGGAAATTAACAGTTGTTGTATTACTTATTGATATATTACAAAGTGGTAGGAAATTAACAGTTGTTGTATTACTTATTGATATATTCAAAGTGGTTTCTCAGGAAAACAAATAGAGACAGGCAAGGTTTATCAAATAAGTAATTATTCACTGTTCCTTTCAGTAATGTGATAGAAGTCAGTAGTACAACTGTGTTAGCTATGTTGTATGTAGCTCAGTGGCACAAGTGCCTGCCTGGCAAGCACAAGGTCCTGAGTTCATTTCCTGGTACTAAAAAAAGAAAAGGAATAGGAAAGGAAGAAGTAAAATTATCACTATTTTCAGATGACATGATACTTTACATGGAAGACCTCAAAAACTCCACAAGAAGACTCCTTGAATTAAATGACAAATTCAGCAGTGTAGATGGATACAAAGTCAATATCCAAGAATCAATAGCATTCCTATACACAAACAACAAACAGACTGAGAGAGAAATTAAGGAAACCATACCTTTCACAATAGCACCCAAGAATTTGAAATATTTAGGAATCAATCTAACAAAAGAACTAAAAGGTCTATTCAACGAAAACTACAGTACTCTGAAAAAAGAGATCAAAGAGGATTTCAATAAATGGAAAAAATTCCTTGATCATGGATAGGAAGAACTAACACTGTGAAAATGGCCATTCTACCAAAATTGTTGTACAGATTCAATGCAATTCCCATTAAACTACCGTTAGCATACCTCACAGATCTAGAGAAAACTTTCCTTAAATTCATCTGGAGGCAGAAGACACCCAGAATAGCAAAAGCAATCCTGGGCAACAAAGACAATTCAGGTGGAATCCCAATTGCTGACCTGAAATTATATGACAAAGCTACTGCAACAAAAATCAACATGGTACTGGCTAAAAAACAGACCAGAGGATCAATGGAACAGACTGGAAGAAACAGCCACAACCATAAACACACTTAGCCACCTAATCTTTGACAAAGGACCCAAACAAACTCATTGGAAGAAAGATAGCCTCTTCAATAAATGGTGCTGGAAAAATTGGCTTGCCACCTGCCAAAGACTGAAAATAGACCCAAGTCCATCACCATGCACCAAACTCAAGTCAAAATGGATCAAAGATCTCAATTTTAAAACAGAAACACTAAATCTATTGGATGAGAAATACTTTGGAAGCAGTCTGGACCTCCATCATTCTGATAATACTTGTATATTAGTCAGTGTCTTGTTGTTGTAATGAAACACATGAGATGGTATGTTTTCAAAGAAAAAATGTATATGTCTCAAAGTTTTTCAGGCTCAAGCATGTTAAAGTAGAATGGGCTCAGTGTTGGTTAAAGCATTCTTCGCCATGTCGTGTCATGGTTCATGGCAATAACAAAAGTATGTATAGGAACAAGAGATTACATCTTGATACAGAAAACCTGAGAGCTGGGTGCAGCTTGACTCAGACTTTTAAAATATCCCTTTCACAAGCAGTATAATGGGTGGCACAAGAATTACCTTAGTCCCTTCCAAGAGCAGATCCTCCAAAGACCTAAGGACATTTCATGACCGCCCCCCCCCAGCCCCGAAGTTTCTGTCAGCTCCCGCATCATCACAGTGAGGTCCATGTTCCCAACACAGAAGCTTGGGGAACAATTAAATACAAACAACAGCAACCTGAAAAATTTCTTGACATTTTAAAATATATTATCCCATGATCTGCTTTTTCTCTAAGAGAGTGGCTGAAAATTGTGTTAACATTTTCTAATTGCCTATTGTCAAAATTATTTACTCAACTGGGCTGTCTACTTTTTCTAGACTTCTCCAACTTCTTGGTCTATCTCTCTTTTTAATTTTTTTTATTTTAAAGAGAACCAAAAATGCCAAAATGACTAGACAAAAGCATAAATCAAAACAAAAATAGAAATGGTACAGGTTTCAAAACAAAATCATAGGAATTAACAGTGGTACATTACATATTGTTGTCTTCAGTGAATTTGCTCAGATTTTGAGATATAAGAAAGTAAGACTGATCAAACTATTAAAGAGGATAAAAAATAATAAATATTTCTAAATGATACAGAGCTTCAGAAAACAAAATAACAAGAAACCAAGACATAATAAACAACACAAAAACAATAAAAACATTACAGAATTTCAAAATAAGGTGATAAGAAGTTAAAAATGGTTGCAATATTACATATTGTTATCTTCATCAAAGTTGCTCAGATTACCAGATGTGAGAATGCAAATTAATTGAACAATTAAAGAAAATTAAAAAAAAAATAAGAAAACATAAGAAATGATGCAGAGTTTTGCTGGTCAGGATAGTAGGAATTCAACAATGGTTGTTATGTTGCATATTTCTGTCTTCAAATTAGTTGTTCAGATTACCAGATATAATCATGCAAAGCTGATCAGAAAAAGAAAAGTTTAAGCATCCACTGTTCCTTTCAAGAAATCAAAAGACATCAGCAGTACAGTTATCCCAACTATCCTTGTAGATCCATATACAGTTTTCCTTTCCTTCTTTTTTTCTTTTCTGCTTTCCCTCTCCCCAGTTGTTCCTTCCCTTTTAGCAACTCCTTTCCCTTTCACAATATCTGTTATACCTTTCAGGTTTTATTTACTTTTTTGTGTTCTTGTACTAGGGAGACAATAAGCTGTTTACACATGTGGGTCTGATTTATTTCACTTATGAGTATGGTCTCTAGTCTATCTCACTTTAAAACTACTTTTCTTTATATCTATCTCCAGAACTCTCACTAAGTAAATTTAAAATAATTTAATGGATCTTGAATACAATGTCTTTTATGCACAAAAACAGAAAAAATGTACAATAGAAATAAAAGTAATAAGAAAATAAGTACTGCTTAAGGAAATGTTTCAATTTTTTTCTGTACTCTGACATTTATTCCTGTATGTTGCATACATGTATTTTAGTAAAAGTAAAAACAAATGCATGCCAAAACAGCCTGTTATCTCCTAATCTTCCATATTCCAGCTGTGAAGAAAATTGAGTTCATTTCCCTCTGGGATCAGGGGTTACAGAATCTGTCCCCTGTCTGGTGGGGCATGGTAATGAGGGAGCAGGAAGAAGGTACACAGGTGCTGATTGGACAGGGTCTTTCCTAAAGAGTTCTGCCTGCTTGGTGTCTTAATTGGTGGATTAACAATTTGTACAAGAGATGTAGCATATAAAGCCACAATAGCATGGACTGGATTGATATCTTAAAGGGAAAGCTTGAGACATCTTTCTTTCATAGACTAATGTGGAAGGACAGAGGCCCACATGTTTTAAAACTGAGTTCTTTTGATAAAAGAACTAGTTAATGTACATTATGAAAGTAACTAAATGTCAGTACGTATTGGTATTTCACACAGAGTTTGCACCTAAATTCAATTTATTGCCTTATAATTATGCTGCATTCACACATTTTCAACTTTTGACTTCTTAGCTTCATAACTGTAAGGAAACTGGCAGGAAACTGATATTTTGGTCATGCTGGTTAGTTGAGAAGATTTAATGAAAGGGTGCTGTGCAAAGATGTGTCAGAAGTTTAGAAAGGCCAATCAGGGCAGGGTTGGTGAGAGAAAGTGTTACCACCCTATACCTAAAACAAAAAATAACAGGCCACTTGCATGTAAAAAGTCACCTAAGAGGAACTGCAGATATATCTGATATTTGTGCAACCATGGGTAATAATAAAAACTCAGCTTTACAAAGCATCCACACCAGTTAACTTGAATTATTCACTTGACTGCATTAAGAGACTTCTGAAGAGATTATTGGATCATGGGGTTTCTATACTCATCAGTGGCTTAATCCACTGATGGTTAGACCAAAGTACTGCTAAGAAGGGTGCACAGTTGGATGAGGTGGGTCACTGGAAGCGTGCCTGTGGAGAGTCTGTCACTATTGCTCTTTCCCTGTGCTTTGCTTCCCCGCTGCCGTGAAATGAGCAGCTTGGCTCTGTCACTCCTTTCTGTTGTGATGGTCTGCCTCACCTCAGAACCATGAAGATGGAACTGGCCAACCATGGATTAAAACTTTTACCCCACCCCCCCAAAAATTATATGTATCAGGTATTTTGTCCCAGCAACAAGAAAGATAATACACCATCCTTCTAAGTACTTAAGTTATAAATGAAGCTGGAAAATGGAGAAATGACTTATGTTCTATACATCTTCATAGTGATTTGGAAAACAGAATTCACATTTGAGGATAGCTGGACTTCATGGATGTCTCACTGATACGTTGCAGTGTAGAAGATGAGCCATGGTTTTCATTCAGCAGCAGCCTCACCCAACACTCCCAGCAGCTATTTTTCATGCTAATGTTTCCTCATACATACATGTGTGTTACAAGAGCATTCTTCTAAATGTTTAAATGTTTAAAACATTCTGTTCACTATTAATTTTGAAGGACATCCTTTTATCCTCCTATTTTACCTAGAGTGTTGAAATAACCTCTGATCAGCTCTCTTTCCTACATCACACAGTTTTAAGTTGTAAAACTTAAATTGCATCATTTTTTTCAGCTTCAGTGGCTTTCATTAGCCCCTAGGACAAAATGTAAAATTCTGGTTATGGCCAAGGCATTATTGTGTTGTCCAACTCCCCTCTATCTAGCTCTGAGATTTTAAACTTGGGGTGTTTTTCTTTCCCTTTGGCTTGCTACTTACTGACCCTACAGTATAGAACTTTGTGGCAGAGGGTTTCAGAACATTCACAGCTTTTTCTGTAAGCCATGAAATGAGAGATGAGCAAGAGAAAACCAATAGAAGAGAGACTGTCATAGTAGATCTATGTTTTAGCAGGTCTGATTGAAGGTTTATGGATAAAAATGTAACTTGTCTATTTTCTTCTCCTTGTTTGTATAAATTTTATTAAGTGGGAATCGTCTTCTTTTCCTTGAAATGTAGATATGTTTAAGGGTTAAAGTTTTCTGGCCACTCAGATACTGAAATTTTTTGCACTTTTTTTTTTTTTTTATAAAAACCATTCTATTTTGGAAGTTTAAAATATCCTATTCTGTATCTGCTGGGTATGGTGGTGCATGCCTGTAATCCCAGAACTTGGGAGGCTAAGGCAGGAGGATCTTTTAGAGTTTCAGGCTAGCCTGGGCTACAAAATGAGCTCAAGGCCAGTCTGAACTGCATACTAAGACACTGTCTCAAAAAGACACAAAAAAATTTTTATTCTGTGTATTTCAGTTAGGGTTCTGCAAGAGAAACAGAACCAGAAAAATACATATAGTAAGAGATTTAGGGCATGGACTGGCTTCCATCATTGCAGATCCTGTTTGTGGCAAGGCAGGCAAATTTTTCAGAAAGTGTAAATTTGAAATTCTCAGGTACGAGTTGCCACTCCTGTCCACAGGTGGAATTTCTTCCCGCTTATGGAAATCTCAGCCCTACTCTTACATTTTTTCAGCTGATTAGATCAAATCTACCTAGGTATAAAGCACAATCTTCTTTGCTTAAAATCAACTGTTGGTACATGTTAATTACATCTACAATTATCTTCACAAAGACACCTATATTATGTTTGAGTAACGGAAGACTGTAGTCTAGCCAAGCTGAGACCTAACACTACCATATCATGTAAGAGTCAGAGTTTCCAACAGGGCTCTTCCCAGCACCTTAACTGCTGTTTGACTATGTTTCAGGCATTAACCCACAATCAGGAGGAACCATGTATGGCCCAACTCGACATATTGTGTCTCTTTTCACTTTTCCCACATTCACTTTCTCTGTGATTTTCAATCTCATCAGTTAAAATCTGTCATATAGATAATGAATACTTTGTAATATGGCTGTGGCTATTCTAAAACTATGAATGACTTAACCTACCTGTCTTAGTCCATTTGGGCTGCTATAATAAAATACTTTAGACATAAATAAACGAAGAAAGTTATTGTTCACAGTTCTTGAAAATGGAAATTAAATGATCAAGACACACTAGCAATTTAGTATATGGTAAGGGCCACTTTTGCATTCTCCCAGTATTCCTGCAGGGTAAAGGTAACTACATTTCCAGTCTCATTCATGAGGATGGAGACTGTAATATCTAATCACTTGTCAGCAACCCCACTTCAGCACTATCACACTAGCTGTTAGGTTTCAATATATGAGTTAGGGGCAGGGGAACCCAATGTTCAGACCATAGTGCTGTCTCATATATAAATGAAAAAATAAGAAATAAAAATGGTAGAAACTGGGCATGGTGGACTTATGCCTGTAATACCAGCACTCAGGAGGCTGAGGCAGGAGGATAATTGTGAGTTCAAAACCAGCCTCAGCTACAAAGTGAGTTCAAGGCCAGGCTGAGCTGCATAGTGAGACCCTGTCTCAGAAAAAATGGTAGAAAAGTGACTAATAGAGTATGTACATGCAGAGGCTCAGCTCCACTAGAATCTGCATGTGTGAGCTCCAGACACAGAATGGTGTGAATGTATTGTTGTGAGAAAGTCAATAGGTCCCATAACTGGCACTGAGGTAATGGTTGTGAATCTTTCTCAGGATTATAATTATTTTCTAAATTTTTCACTCTTTTATTAGTGCCTCAATTCAAAATGGTGCAGGTAGAACATTTGTAAGCCGGATTCATTGTGAAGGTGGACAAAGTGAGTCTTATACATGTTTGACACAAATATGCAATATAAGGCTTAAAGAATGCAAACACTCACAAACATCCTGGGCTCTGACTGAGCACTGTACTACTGTCAGCTACCACAGTGTGCAGTAAGCAAACAGCAGCACAACTGGGACAATGTCCTGCAGACATGTGAGCTAGTTCTGCAATTTGTTCACATCTGTGGATGTTTGTAATGCAAGGCCTGCTTTGTGTCTGTGACAGTTCCCACTTCAAATGCTCGTAAGTTGGCCACATACTGTATTTCCTGTGTGGGACTGAAACAGTGCTGGGGCAATGCAGTAGAATAGTGGGAACATTTTGCAACGTGAAACCCAAAGGGAGGTTGGAGTTTATGATGTGGAATCATTCAATCCATATGAAGCAGTTTTGTTCCCGCTAGTACTGAGAAAAGCTTCTGAAGTGGTGCCAGTAGGGACATGACATACTGGGATTTAAATGTCAAAAAAAAATTCTGCATGAACAGGAATAGCAGATCGTGAGGAATTTGTATTTTGAATAGCTATAAACTTGTTAAAGAATTGGAAATGAAAAACAATGATACTTTGGGTTAGAGTCGTGGTGATGGAGATGGAAAACATAGATATATAAAATACTCAGATTAAACTGACAGGACTTGGTGACAGATTGGATTTGAGAAGCCATCCAGTGAGACAAATTGATTCCTACAAATCTGTTTTGAGCAACGGAGTGGTTCATTTTAGGTATCAGTCTGAATGGGTCAGAAGTTACCCACTGGATTATGTAGATCATACAGCATTATTTCAGAGTAGGTCTGTGAGAGATTATCAGTATGTCTCTGAGGTGGTTTATAGGAGAGACTGTCATTTGAGTGAGAAAGATACACATTCACCCAATATGCATTTGGGCACCATTGCATTAGCTGAGGGCCTAGATAGAACAAAGAGGTAAAGAAGGGGTAAATCTGCTCCCTTCCTTCCCTTGCCTTTTCCTTTCCTACCTGTTCTCTCTCCCTGCCTTTCTCAGGGATGAGACATCATTCCTCCTATTCAGCTTTTCTGGGTTTTGGACAGCCAAGCTGCACCAGCTGCTCCCTTGGTTCTCAGTCCTTCAGACGTGGACTGAAATGAACATCATCAACTTCTCTAGCTCCGCCAGCTTCATTCTTAGGCTGAGTCTCCCTGACAGCTTTCCTGGCTTTTGAATTGCAGGCAGTCAACTATGGGACTTCTCATTCACCATAATTCTGGGACGGTCTTCCCTGAATAAATCCTCTATCTGCATTCGTATGTATCTATCTCTCTATCTAATTGATTCTATCTCTCCAGAAAACCTTGACCAATAAAGGTAATTAGATAGAAGATAGTATTGTTCAGTGTAAGAGAATACTTGGAGATCTATCAACATATTTCTTCAGTGGGAGAAAGGAATCTTGAGTTAAGTTTTGGATTGTTGAATACGAAGAGCCTTTTATGTAGCCATGTGAAAGATACAAGGTAATAAACATAATTCTAAGAGATATGTGTCTATGAAAGACAATGGGCGTCATCACCTCAGGAAGGGGCTAATATGATAATTGGAAAGGGCTTCATTGATTGTAAAACATCAATGCTTAATTGGTAGGAAAAAAAAGGAGAAAGCTCAGAGAAGATAGGGAAAGCATGACCTGTACATGGAAAGGAAAGCAAGGAATGCAGAGATCCATGAAAATCAAGGAAAGGAGAACTTTTTCTGAGATAATAGGTTGTATGGAACTGGCGATCATAAACAGAAACAAATCTTTATGAGATTATTCTCAAGGAAAGTTGAGAGCTAATTTGCAACTGGTGGGAGATGTCAGCTTGGGATGTCTGTTTTTCCTTTTATTTGTTTTCTTTTAATGGGGGACAAGAATATTTGCCAGTGGGAGAAGTTCAGCATCAAGAAGTAGCAAGTTCAATGACTAATTTTCTTGAGGAAGTGAGAAAGAGTTAGGCTTCAGTAGGAAGAAGACATGATTTTAGAGTAAAGAGGAGTAAAAAATAGAAGAGATATGCCATTGTGTAGGCAAGAATTTTTAGTTATTGCAAAATGATGACGTAGCATAGCATGGTGGCTTCCTTTAAAGTAGCAGGGGAATTGAGAGTGCAGTGGTAGAAGGGAAGAAGAAATACTGAAATGAGAGGAGAAGGCTTGAAATACAACAGGCTGAGCAGTTGATTTTAGAGAACCCATTTGAGTTTTGTGAATGAGGAGCCAGGTGTCAGTCACTCTCTTATCCAGCAGTCAGGAATCCCAGGCAGACCAGTGAAGAAGGATAACCTCCTCTTGAGTTGAATTTTCCAAGTGAAGCAACAAGAAGCTAGAAGAACAGAGATTTAATATATTGGCCAGGAGGATATTGAAGAACTGTGCCAAGAAATTAAAGCAGGAAAATTAGGAAGTGAAGAAAAAGAAACTAGTGAACTGGGCATAAAGTAGACATTAACACTAATTAACCCTTAAGGAGATCAGAGTGAAAGAAGTTGAACACACCTACTGAGGTAGAGGAGGCTATAGGGGCAGCCTGGGAAAAGCTGAATAACCCCTATAAGGCAAAGTCTCACAAGAGCTTATATTTTTTCTTCCTTGCTTCCCTGTTCTCTTTATTGCCACCCCTCCATCCTGTGTGTGCATATGTGTCTATATTTTTAATATAATGTACATCTTTCTACTGGCAGACAAGCTCATGCCAGTATAGACAATATACTTCTTAAAATACTATATTTACTTTTATTTATTTATTTATTTATTTATTTATTTATTTTTTCTGGTACCGGGAATCGAACTCATGACCTTGTGCTTGCCAGGCAGGTGCTGTGCCACTAAGCTAAATTCCCAGCCCCTAAAATACTATATTTAGTTTTTACTTATATCTAGGGATTTATTCAGTGTCAAGCGATTGATAGTTTGTCTTTGGTTAAATAATATGAACATTTTTAAAGGCATTTAAACTTTTAAAATTCATGACCAAACTTTTTGGTCATTGACCTTCTTGTCATTAGTATCAAAATGTCTAATGACTGGAAATATGAAACATTCCATTCTGAAGTTTCAAACAAATGGAACTTGTAACCTTCTGCATAGACTAGAAGTGGATTCAGATGTTAAAATTTTTAGTAATTGTACTGACTGCAGGACTGATGGCTGAGATAGGAATTATCTGAAAGGTCTACCTTTTAGTAAATTGTATCAGTGTTAACTCCAATCGTGCAATGAAATACACAACATTCACCAACAATGTGACTTTTTTGTTTATACGGTAAAAATACTTCTGACAATGTTCACAGGGATATTTGTTTTTTGAAGAGTTTTTTTTTTAACCTTAAAATTTTGTTGCCCAGAGAAGACAGACACTTTCTCACAAAATGCTACCAACCAAATTTTAACTACAGACTTTCTAAATTTCTGTCCAGAATCATACACACCAGAAATGACTATTCTGCCATGTCTTACTTTCATGCTTTTTAACTACCTAAAGAATGCATTTCATTTGGTCCATTTTCTGAATGGAGATAGTGCTATTTAATGGAGTCATTAAAATTGATCTAATTTTGTAAAATAGGTAACCATGAAAGACTAAAACAAATAAAACGTTTCTTAGTTAATAACCTACTTAATGTGAGTAAAGGGAGTATTGTTATTTTAAAAAATCAAATCTCTGTAGCACCGAGGTTTTCTTTTTATATTAGTTAGCTGTGCAATGCACTCATGTGGGTGCTCAGTAAATACTAAGACAGCATAATAACAATATCATTCCAATCAAAGAATATAAGGAAAAACATCAATGCAAAACATCAACGGAGTAGTTGATGCTATGGTTTATGCAGAAGTCTGTACCATGCATAACAACAAAACTGAAACATCTGCTGAGATCTGCTGTCGCAGCACAATAGACAACAAAGATAATAAACCAAGTGTTTTTCTCTAAGCTGTATCTGCTCTTTGATTTTCTCTTAGCTAGTAAGGGGATTATCCTGGCAAATATTAGCTGACCAGTGGAATAGTCAATAAATAGACTTGAATCTTTGTTTTCAGTCCATGACAGAAATATTCATTATTTATGATGCTGAAGGAAGGCAACATGTTGCTTTCACATTCGTAGTTATTTTTGTATTCTTCTGAGTCTGTAGCGTTTTTTGTCTTTTAGGTTTTGAAATTGGATTCACTCCTCTTTTCTATTCTCTAATATTGAGATTCTTACTGTTCAGTAACACCTTTCTTCAAAGACTATTGAGGCCAAAGAAAGAAAAAAAAGTTTAATACCTAAAAAAAATCTAAATATTTTGTTAAATTCAGATTGAAAATTACAGTGATGATGTGGATTTAAGTTTTTTTTCAAATTACTAAGCTATCCCCTGATTCACAATTTAATTTAAAATATAAGATTTTGTCCCTCACTGTTGTTAGTTTCCTCAAAAATGACAGTGGAATCTAAGAGGGGACAATGGTAGACAATACATGCTGTAGAAATTAATTATTTTCTTTGTTTTTTCATTTTTTGGCTTGGGTTTTTATTCCAAAACTCAAATAGCTCTCTATCGTTGATGTCTTTGTAAGAGAAGTGGGCACATACCCCCTCTGCTGATATTTTCTACCATGCTTTCCAGCCATCTTGTGTTCTGCTCTGTTTTGAGTTGGGCATAGAAACTCTGGAGTCTACTTCATCCAGCATATTAGCTACTGAAATACCTACTGCTTGAAGTGAATTTACTTTGGTGGCGATGACTTCTGATGGAGATGTTTTTTGTTGCTTTTTCCCCCTTTGGAAAACAGATGAGTCTAAAGAATCTAAAATCATTCCCTGATGATAATCCTCTGGCCTTTTTTCATGAAATATTTTAGGGAACTTTTACAGAAAGATACTTCTGTGAAAACATTTGCTTTTGTATGATTATTAACTCATTTTGTCCAAATGCTAGAGATTTCATAACCTAACTGTAATGAACGGGAACATGAATAAGGAAATCAGGTTATTATACTACAAGAAGAGCAGACTCTGAAAGTTCCGAAGGGCACATTTTTCTCTTTCTTTCTCTCTCCCTCTCAGCATCGAATTCCTTTTAACCTTTAGAATTTAATTTGTAAAAGATCAGGGCTATGTCAAACTTTGCAAAAAATACACTTGTACGGTGTTTGCATGTTTTATATTTTGATAGTCCATTTTCTAATATACTCACCGGAAGATGAAAGAGAGAAAGGTACATGTAAGAGGGATGAAATTGTTTAGAAAGATATTCAAAAGGTCAAAACAGCAACATTTATTTTGTTCTTTTACATAATACATGTTGGTCTTTAATTTTTTATTTCTGCCTCTTTGACATATTTAAAACAAAATGGTTATTCTTTAAACTAAGCCCTGTTTTACATATAACTTGAGCTGCTTACCTGCCAATTTTTGCTTTTCTTAAAATTTCAGATTTAGTTTTGGTGCAGATAGGTATAGCTTTATCATAACCACTGGGCAGGAGAAACATGCCCTTTATTGCATTGCTCTGGACATCATTCCACAGTGACATACACATATCCATGTTTACAGCCACACAACTTATAGTAGTTAAAACCTGGACACAACCTGTGTACCCATTAATACATAGATGAATAAAGAAATGTGGGGTTTATACACAATGGTGCATTACTGCCAGAAAGGGACATTTACTATCCTATAGGGTTATTTAGTATCCCATAAAGAGGGATAGGTTTGAGTTACTTTTAGGAAAATGGATACATTTCAGATCATAATATTCAGTGAAATAAATCAGACACACAAGTTTAAATATTGTACAAATTCTTTCAGATTGGAAACTTAAAGTATAAATAATTTAAAAATTTAGTGACAGACATTGGGAAACAGGGAGCTGGATCATCCAGAGAACACCTTTTGCAACCGTTCCTTGCATCTGTGACTCAGTGCCACAGACCTCTCAGTATCTGGTTTCTGGTCCCTAAGAAGGACTGTGAGCCTTTGTTCAGTTCTTTCCCAAGGATCTGATGGTCCTAATTCAGTCAAAGCCCTCCCAGTGGTACCCTGGGTTCAGTTTTCTAGCGCTCTGATCTGCAACTCTCTTGTGACTGAGATCCCTCTCGCAATAAGGGAAATAGGACAGGGGTGCTAGGCAGTGCTGGCTGGGCTGGGTACTGCTGCTGTCTATGGCTTGTTCCTTCTGGTGGTTCGATCTTTTCCCAATCTTGTGTATACACTGGTCCTCGAGGATGAGCAGTGCAGACATCAAGGATGACCCTCCACTTCCTTTCTAAGTACCCTTCATACCCCTGATGCAGGAATTCATACACTGGGCTTCTCCTTCAAGCTGTCATCCCATACTTGTATCTGTTCTCCCTATTTCCACATAGCTGCTGTTCCTGCATGCATCTCCTCTGTTTCCCATGAGCACGGTTGCCTCTAGTCAGACATGATGGAGCTTCTTTTTCTGTCTTTCACTCCTGAACACCCATGAGAGCGGATTGAGGTGAATTGTATGAGGAACATTCACCAATGGAAAGCAAACAGTAAAAGCAAAAGGAAAGTGCTTTGTCTTATAAATAGAAAAGCAAGCTCCTCAGTGTCAATTCACATGTAACTTGATTGACAGAGGAGAACAAGACTTTGCACCAAACCTTGACATCGTGTGCAAAGAAACACTGAACACTGTCAATGGAGTCTGAAAGTGTTGACCTTAAGAATGCCAAGTCTGATTTTACTTATCAAGTTATTCTGGTTAGCAAAAAGTTTCCTATAAGCAGGCTGAAGTTATTAAAAATTGCTGCTGGGCATGGTGGTGCACGCCTGTAATCCTAGCACTCAGGAGACTGACACTGAGCAGGAGGATCCCTGCAAGTTCCAGACTAGCCTGGGCTGCAAAGTGAGCTCAAGGTCAACTTGAACTGCATGGTAAGACTCTGTCTCAAAAAGACAAAAACAAAACAAAATAAAAAAATGCTTTATCTTATTTTAAATGTCTTGACACATTACTCAATATCAGTGATATATCTGTATCTACCCATATCTGTATCTATTTCTGAGTTTGATTTTCCAGTACCAGTCACTTCGCTTTTATAGAATATTATCAGAAGTGTTATTTCAATGTTGTTGAAATAGGAAGACATATTTTATAGAGTTGAAATCTACCCAAGAGTGAGCTTCAGATTCTTTCATGATTATAACTCAGTAGCTTTCAGTCTTCTGGTATGATGCTTCTTGTAATTAACTTTTGATAAAATTCTCTAAGTAGTTTGAACAAAAAGTTTTTGTATAATTCACAGTCAATATTTGTCCTGAATTTTCTCTTTTCAAGAGAATATTTGTTGCTTGTAGTTATTTCTGTTGAACAAAAATATAATGAACAATGTTGTAATTTGGATGAAATTTAAGGTAAAATTAAAATCAGAATATGAAGAAATGTGTGTATGTGTGTGTGTGTGTATGTGTGCACATGCGAGAATGTGTATTTCATAAACCAGCTGGGTAGAGTCTGGCTTACAACGTACACTATTTTCTTTTAATAGTTTAGTTAAAGCCTCTATTAAGATTGTTTCTCTCATGGCTTTGAAATAAGTATTATTTGTAATCTTACATATTAAACTTTGGTTTCATATTTACAATTAAATTAATAATAACTTACTTTACTTAGAACTGAAAAATATGCATTTGCACTAAAGGGTGAGAGGTTTTTCCTCCTTGATTTATTTAACTGATTTAAGGTGAAATAAAAGTAAATGTACACAGTGGTGCAGACAGAAACAAAATGCACTGGTGTTCTAAATGCTCAGGAAATAGCCAAGAGAGGTGATCGTATTCAGTGCTATTCAGTATGTAATCCTCAGTTTGGCCTGTCTGTAATACACATGACATATAAGATTCTTTGTTTTTTAGCATAAAATGTGTATGAATACGCTCCTCGTCTAAGCATCTATTGTTTTTGGGAAACCAATGAAGAGCCAAAGGCAAATTGTTTTTCTCATCACAGAGGCAATTTCTTGTTTATTTTATTTATTTATTGCCAAATTGTCTTGCTTTCAGATATTTTTGGGCACGTCACAATTCTAAATGACTGGGAAGTCATCAAAATCGAGGCCAGGAATAAAACACAGACCCATGTAGAAATATAGCAGTTATGCAGAAGGCCATACAACATAGCACAGACAGTGCCTCAGTCCTGGGCCATGTGCTCCTTCCTCCCAGGTGAAGCAAGATGAACAAACGGGCTTTTTAGAAAGAACAAGTGTTGTTCCCATTGATGTTTATAATAAATCATCATTCAAGGGATTCTGTCAATAACATCCTGCCCCCGATCGCCTCATGCCTGCAGCATTACACTCATGCTATTGCAACTAGATGAGCTATCAAAGCCTCATGCAGTCAAAGAGAGTAGTTTAAAGAGGTACAATAACAAGCGATTTGCAAACAGCCCAAACCTTTACCTTATTCCTCCGTTCCAAAAGTGTGCAGTGAATTTACATTAACACCTGCTATTGGAGATGAAAGAATGGATTTTGCCCTGCAAGGAGAATGCCAAATCCTCCTATAAGAGTGACTCATTTCTCTAAATTGTGGGATATTATGCTGAACTGGAGGCAGCATGTTGCATGCAGTGTATTTGGTCAAATTTGAATTTTCAAAAATAACATTGGCAGTATGTAATTTAACACATAGAACTCAGAAATTATGTCTCTGAATATTTGCTACATAATTAACAGGTTAAATTGCCTTGGTGAGCAGGTAATTTTTATTGTCCAAGAATAATTCATATTGATAGATTTTTTATTACATTCTCATTCAGATTACTGGGACATCTAAGATTTTCATGCTGTTAAATTCAATTTATTGTGAAACATAAGGACAATTAAGGGATAGGAGATAACATTATATTACATCAAAGTGAACTCCAGGAAAGAGTGCACCACTAGTAATTTGTTATATATAAACATAATTTTGGGTATTTTTCCATGGTGAAGTGACAGATACCGTTTCTAAGAAGTCACTATGTACCATGCATTTTGTTGAGAGGTTAGTTACTACCTAGACACAAATAAATCTTTGAATTTTGAACTAACTATAAAATTTTTAGAATCTTAAAAATTCTAAAAGACAGAAAAAAGTCACATGTTACAAAGTTCATAAAAATTAATTACAGTTCTGAAATGCCTGTCTTTCATATATAGATTGCTTTTCCATTTTTTGAACACTACATTAGTTTTCTTGTTTGATAACAAATTACTGGAAGTTCCACAGTTTAAAGCAAGACATGCTCATAATTAAAAAAAAAATTCTGTACGTCAAACATGTGATATGCCTTTGTTTTATCCTTTAAATCAGGATTATTCAGAATTGAAATACAGTTATTAGCCAGGGTTATTGAAACATTTAACAGTACAAACCTCATAAACCAGATCTCATTGTCTTACAAAGTAGAAAAATGAAATCATGAACAAAGGAGGAATTTGGGGAGTGTTTATTGGAAAGAAGAAGCAGAGGAAGAAGGAGCAGTAGGAGGAGATGAAGAAGGAAAAGGAAGGAGAAGGAGAAGAAGGAGGAAGAGGAAGAGAAGGAGGTTGAGGAGGAGAAGGAGGTTGAGAAGGAGAAGGAGGGGGAGGAAAAGGAAGAGAAGGAGGTGTAGGAGGAGGAAGTGTAGGAGGAGGAGGTGCAGATGGAGAAGGAAAAGAAGGTGGAGGAGGAGAAGGGGGAGGAGCAAGAGAAGGACTAGGAGGAGAAAAAGAAAAAGCTCCTGGGTCCAAGCGAGGAGTCTGAAAGTGGAGTTTTCTGGGGTACTTTCTTTGCTTGTTTTCCGGTACTGAGAATCGAGCTCACGACCTCGCGCTTGCCAGGCAGGTGCTGTGCCGCTGAGCTAAATCCCCAGGCCCTTTCTTTTTTTTATTTATATAGAAAAGTAGAACACAAGAGCTTGTTTTAAGTTGGTGTTTGTGTGGGTTTAAAGTATAAGAAATAGTTACTTAGCTAGCTGAGTTCACAGGAAACTGGTTACTCTGCATTTTTTTTTGTTCCTCCAAGTCCTGTCCAAAGGAAGGGAGGAGCTTTCAACTAGCGCATGTTCTGCCTAACAAGCATCTTTTTGGGAAGAAAGATTCTTATCTGCCTGTTTTCATCTTTATTCCTACATTTGCATCCGTATTTCTGAGATTAATTAGCTGCATGGCTTGAGATAGCATTTAACTCAGTGTATATATTATTTTCTTTGAATCTAGCCTATTCTCCCTTATGCCTCTCCCTTACTGACTGCCTATTCAAAAGATAGCTAAACTGTCTTTTACATTTTTCTTTCTCACTCTGATCTCATGTGAAGGTTTGATTGAGTAATTATCCATTTCTGAGCTCAAGTGGTTGCCGGAAGAATTCCAATTCCTCAAGTGCTGTTGAACTGGGCACTTAAATTTCTAACACTGAGGGAGGCCATGCACAGCTCTTTTGCATGTGGACCTTCCTAACATGAAAACTTTATGAAAGTCAGCAGAGTCTGTTAGGGATACAGATGCTATTGTATTCTCTAATCTAGTGAAAAAATTAATACCTCATCACTATTACCATGTTCTATTCCTGAAATAAGTCATAGATGCTTTCTGAACTCAAACAAAGACATGAATACCAGGAGGAGGCTGAAAATGAGGTAAAATTTTACAGCGTGCCTATGGTAGCTACAAGGTCTCTTGGCATGAAAAAGACTATTTGCCAAATTTGGTGTCCTTAAGCACATTGTCTTTTCCGTGAATATTGGAACTGCCTACTCTATGGAGTCACCTGGAGTCAACACCAAAAGTAGATCTATAGGTAATGTCTTATGACTTTACTAAGGGGACTCTCCGCTGCCAGGATAAAACTTTTTAGTGTTGTGCTGCCCTCTTTGTGTTCTATATGCTTTTCTTTAATTATTTTTCTTTTTTCTCTTAATGGTCAGAACTGTATCATTGTCTGCAGCTCTGAATGATTATTATTGCTTTCTCGCATCATCTATCACAGGTATCCACCTGTTCTGCCTCTCAGCTCTCTTGTATGTCTTGGCATCTACATTTTAGAAAACACTGAACTAACATGGATGTACAATTCAAAACGAGTCTTATAAAATAATGATTAAGAATATGGCAGAGTGATGATCAACAGTATAAAAAATTACAAAAGGGAGAGAAAAGTCTGCTACTGACTCTTACTTCATTTTCTTGAATAACTTCTTTATATACAGGTCCATTTTGTTTGGAGGAAACATAATTTGCATGTTCATTGAATAATTTACCACCTTTCACTCAGTTGTCAGGCTACTGAGCAAGGAGAAATTGAAAGAGAGATAGGTAAGCAGTTTTCCTCGTTTTGACTTTACATGTACGAGTACCCATAAAAAAGTTTGCCATAAAATAGAGTATTTCCTCACATATATATGCACAGTTTAGATTTCACAGTTGTTATTAGCATATATTTATTCTGTCACCATTACATTTCAATTATCTCCAATGTGTACAATAATAAACCCATGAAGCTTTTTAAAGCACCTACAGAATTTCAAATTTATTTCCATGTCATTCTTCTAAACATATATCATGCCATCCTTAACATTTAAGTTTTTGAATGGACTCATCCAGGAGTTAAAATAATAATCAACTGTCATCAGAAATTGCCTGGCTCAGAGAAGAGATCTCATGATTAAAAATCTTGGTTAACTTTACAGATTACTTGTTCTTGAATTTGAAATCTATAACCTTGTGTTCATCAGAATTGAGTTCCTTTCTGCACAAACAGGAATAATAATGCAGATTGATGGCTTGGATGATTATGTGCCAGAACTAGGACCTTGTCAGGTATCTATTTATGGAGAATCTGAACAGATATCCTCTAAGGTGTATGTGGGTCCAACTTACACATAATGGGTGGACAAAGTTCTGCACAGCACATTGAAAATATTTCTAAATACCTGCCCATTTTTCTACTGACCTCCCTTTTCCTAAGGCTCTGACTTATTTTTCATTGAAGATATATTTTTTGTTACTTAATTCCATTACAAATATCTCCCAATTTATTGTGTTTTAACTTTCCTTCTGATGTCTGGTCATATAGAAATAAAATTTAACATGTATACTATGTGTCACTATAGGTATATAGGAAAAGTATACGGGGACATTTCAGGTTGTTAACTGGGGAAAGTTAGAAAAAGGGAATGTATAAGGACCTTGTGCTGTTTGTATAATGTTTGATTTCACTGAATAAAAACCTTAGGTGTATGTGCAAACTGTAATATTTTTATACAGAAATGTTAGGAAGACAGCATTTATATATTACTTTTCCATATGAATTTTAAGATCCAAAATATTGTAAGTCTATGCATAATAGACTTACAAAAACATACATCATAGACATGATTACACTCTGGTAAGTACAACTTTATATGTCTTTTGGCAATGAAGTTTGTTTCAATCAGGTTAAGAGTGTGGAGGAGAGTGTTGGAGTGGATCAGAGATATGTGGTGAAGCATCTGATTTTGTGACTCAGCCATGTTCAATGCAATCAATTCAGGGGTCTAAATTCAAGCTCTACTAAATCTGTACTGTCAAATGTAGTTCTCTCTAATTAAGGCTACATTGTGCAAATAAAGTAGTGATTATAAAGAAGGGAGGCAAAGACTTTCTCTTATAGGAAGGCAGCTAAGAATCTATCAAGTACATAATAATGTTTTCCTAAGAATATGATGATACACATTGTTATAGTCATTGCTAAGAGGGAAACATGTAATCCAAAGGGGAAAAGATAAGAACTTAACTGGAAATGCTTGCTGTTGTTTGAGGAAATGTGATTGACGAATCTGAAAGCAATACGAAAGGCCTGAATGTATACATACAGGCAAATAGAGACAAGAAAAATTTTGTTTAAGGAGCAAGAAAACAAATGATATTGTTAAATAGGCAGAAAGAAGCCAGACATCTCTTTCCTGTTTTTATTACCGACAATTACTTTCCTGTGACTGTGTAATAGCGAGGCTGATCACAAAGACATGATTTTAAGATCAGGCAACAAGTTGAATAAGGCTAATTTTCCAGCATCACTTGAAAATTGAAATAGGAGGAAAATGTGATTTAATAATAAAGCTATGCATTAGTTGTTTTGCTGTCACCAAGATGTATAAAATGGGGAGAAAAATAGGAAATAAGTATATCCTTTTTATGCTGTTCCTAATAGAATAACTAAAATATCTTATTTTTTCATGTGATTTAAAAGCAATCCTCCAGTTTTATTTTAGCTCATTTCACTTTTGTCCCACTTGGGTTCATTCTAAAAGGAGCAGTGTCTAATTTTCAAACTTTTGTAGTGTCTCCTCACATAGGTTTCCTCCGTGTTGAAAAACCTTCAAGTGGCCACGTGGTCCCTTAATCTTTTGTCACCTTCACACAGATCAGTACCTGAATTAGGAAATTTTGCTTTGTGACCTCAGGTTCCATTAGTGAATATGTCAAAAGAAAGTGCCTGGGTAATAAAAACAGGTAATGGAGATTTCTGTCTTCTTTCTACTTAATTAGAGCTGGCATTTGTATGTGTGTTTTGTATATTAAAGAAGTCCTAAAACTAACATGAGTTTTTCAACACATTACTACGATGCTGCTCTTGGTGTATCACTCTCACAAAATTTTCATAAAAACAACCCATGAAGCAGAAGAATACAAAAGTGAATAAATTTAGAAGATGTTTCAGCTCATCTCATAAGATTCGAATGATCACTTGTCATAAGGTGTCTTCCAAGTTTGCCATTAAGAGATTTACACTATTCTCCAATGTGGAAGGCAAAAGAAAAAAAAAGATAATGTTTCTGAGTCATTAAAATAAAGAATCAAGAAACTGAAAGCTGAAAAATATACTAATAGGAGCAGCTGAGAGAAAATGATGGATTTTACTAAGTAATTTTGTCCCTATGGATTATTGAAAGGACCCTAGGTAGTAATTCATTTGGGAATTATGCTTAAGAAATATTTTAATCAAGGAAACTAGGCTTCTGAATATACAAATGCTGGAAAATAGGAATAATCCTTAAGAAAAAAGGTCACTTTCTCAAGTTTCTGGCCTTACATGAAAAGGTAAATTATGGATGGTGTCAAGGGAGAGTACATAGATGTAGACCAGAAGTGAGAAAAAATTGAAAAGAGTCCTGGGAAAGAAGTGGAAGATATTAGTGTATAACCTAATATATATATAGATAGATTATATATAATATAATATGTATTGTCTACTATATGCAATATATAATGCATGTAATATAACATATAATATGCATTATAACATAGTATCCAATTGTAATATATACCACATATGTGCTATAATATATAATACATGTTATAATACATATGGTATACAATATATAATATATAGCAAGCAATTTATAATGAATGATGTGTAATATATAATGTATTATATATGACACATAGTATATATTTACTATATAATACACAATATGCAATACATAATATATAATACATGATAAATATGTAATATATAATATAATGTGTAACATGTAACATAAAACAAGTTCAATGTGCAGCATACAAATTGGGTACAAGAATGAGATTCTTATTTTTCACCAAAGCTGAAAAAAGTTAAGCACTGATATTCATCTGAAAACACTAAAGCATTCCTTTAACTATATTTAATTACCCAAAGGCTTTATCTCTTTATTCTCCTGCTGAGAAGCCACTTTTCCCCCCGATGGATAATAGACAATATGGGTTTTCTCTAGAGTTTTTGTAGAAATTACTCCAAGTGTTTGTAGTCTGAACTGCAAAGCTAGATTTTTCTAGGAATAACATAGCTACTGAATCAATTCAAAGCTGGATAGTGTTGAAAAGATATCACAAAAATGGATACTAACTGCTCCAAGGAATGGTTGCTTCCCAGGTCTTCTCAATAGTGTTTGGTTTTCCCTTCTAATATCTGAGCAGTACAAATTCATATTAGTCTTTTAAGGAAAGTAAGTCAAGCAAATATAAATAATGTATTATTAGCTCCTCTCCTCCCTCACAAACTCACCTGAAAGAGGTGAGATGCAATTAAGAAAATAGTTCATATCCTCAGCACATATCTCTCCCTCCTCTAGTATTCCATCAGATGGAAATTCTGCCACAGCAGAGACCAGACATCATTTCCCCTGAAACTGAATCTGTGTGACATTAAGAACAATAATTCCAAAAAGAAAAAAATGTTGCAGTAACTTGGGAAACCACTCTCAGAGAGAGAATAACCTTTCTTTCCTTCCTTAGCAGGCCTTTATTCTGGTGTGCAGTGTTGACATTAATAGTTTTAAATACACATTTGGGGTTTAAAATCAATAGTTTATTTCTTTCTGGACTACACGCCAGTGTAACTGGAAACTGTTCCTAGGGTACAGCTTCTACTTTGCTTGATAGTGGCTGAAATATTTTCCCCAGGATTGTCTAGAATCAAATCTTTCTTTAGAGTCAGTTCAGATGTCAGCCGTTATACAAATGCTTCCTTACTTCTCCAACATGCTGTGTTTTCCCTTCTTTCTCCAACACTCAGTTTGATGGTCTGTTAATTGTTTAGGATTTTATGTTACTATGTATGCCATCTCCATCCACTTCTCTTAACTGTAGGATCCTCAGGAACACAGAATCTTCACGAAGTAATCTTTTCATTTCCTGTATGTTAAAGTAAATTACCACGGACAAAATAGAAATTCAGTAGAATACATTCACTGCAGTAATAAGATATTATCCTCACCATTGCTTCATATTTACGTCAAAGTCTCTTAACACAAACACATACGTATAATCATCACAAAACTAAGATCTTGGTTCTGTTTTATACATAAGAGTAGAGCAACACAAAGAGATTATGGAATATGCTAAAACTCAACCTGGGATAGTGCTTAAAATTCAGTGATCTGAGTCCAGCATTCATGTTCTTATATTCTGTCATGTCTTATATCTTAATTTGAAACACGGGGTGACTAAATCCTATTTATGTCCCTATTTAAATTCAATATTATCTTTTAAATTCTCTTTCCTCCTACAAGGACGTTTTCTTGGGTGTGGCAAAATATTTTTGTTTTTGTACATTTATGCTGCTCTCTGTCTCTACATAGTTTGATTATACTAGGTCTTAATATGTTTTAAGGTGGTTTTTTGAGCTTCTTGTGTCTGCATAGACACTTCTTTACTTATTCCCTCATATTTTGGAAGTCTTGGTAAATTATTTCTTCAAATATTATTTTTAAATATTCTTTCTTTCTCTCTCTGTGCATATATATATGTGTATATATATATAGTTAGATTCTTCTTACTTTGTTTTCACTCCTTTTTTTATTTTTCAGATTTTATTTAAAATCACTTGTGCTCATGCTAATCAACTTTTCTGCCTATCAAATATGCTATTGGATTTTTAGTTCAGTTATTACTGAATGAATGAATTTTTAGTTCACTTATTATAGTTTCCAGTGTTAGAATTTTTATTTCTGTTTAATATTTCATAGTTTCTCTGTTTTTGTTGAGATTTTCATATTTTTCTGATCTCATTTATTGATCTATGTGAGTTTGTTTCACTGCGCATCTTTCTTATATTTAGCTTAAAAGTGAATAGTCAAATTATCTACACTAGTGCTTCAAGTTTTATTTTGGTTCTCCCAATGTGTCACATTCCTCTCCTCACTTTTCTCCATGTCCCCTATAGTCCTTTTTCTGGCTGGATTTGTTCATGTGAAGGCAAAAAAGTGTTTTAAATCTGTATGACCTGGTTTCATGCTGGTGAGGATCATCAGCCAACCCAGTGGAAACCTTCGCCAGCCTTGTCTGATCTCTTGCTCCCTCTGGCACCTGCCTGCTGTCATGAAACTCTAATATATGGTTTACTCAGTTTTCTCCAACTTCCAAATTCTTGGCCTGGTTTTGTCAGGACTTTAAGAGGAAACACATAAGCTTCAGTCAGCCCTCAGAATAGTGCAAACACTGGACACAGGATTCATTCTGTTCATTTCCCACCTAAGGACCAGCACTGGTATCGGAAATGTTTTCTGTAATGTTGCATGGGAGAGCACAACTAGATAGAACAAATATCTTAATTCTCTACCTTTTTTTTAGAACTTCTTCTAGGTTTTGTCAGGGCCTCATGCTATATTTTCTCAACTAAACTCTATGGGGTTCAAAGATATACTTTGATCTGTAATTATTTTATCAGTTAGTTTTATTGGTAAGGAAGGAAGGGAAAAGGAAAAAGATTAGAAAAGAAGGGGGAAAAGGGAAAAAAGCTTTGGTGCATACATGTTGTTTATTTTGCATTGCTCGAGAAGGAGTACCTATAGCTTCCTAGTCCACGATCTTGCTGACATTTCCAGAAACTTAATATTTTGCTTTTGTTTAATAGAGGCCTTCTCTTTGCTCCATAAGTAACATTTTAATGGGCATAAATTATTTAATTTTTCTTACAGATAAGTTCATGCAAATGTCCACAAATCACAAGTCCTATTTCTGTATTTTGCCCCTTCAGAATTGAATTTCAAGGAAGAATTGCTTGGGCTATGAGATAAATTATCTGCAGGATATAAGAAGATTCTGATATGCTGGATATTTATATATAAATACCAATATTCAAATTTTATTCTAAAATTATCCTTACAGTATGCCCTGAACATAGGAGTTGCAGATTTTGTACATTACAACCTAAAAATCAATAATAACAAGTGCTGTGCACCTTCCCCCATTCTTTACCTAGATTTTTATGTGGTTACCCAGAGGAACTGTGTTCTAGTCCTTGGCCTTAAAGCTATTTTAAACAGGATGTATGTGCTACTTAAAAACTCTTTTAGATAATTGAAGTAGAAAGCTCTGTGTCCCATTTCTTCAGGGTTTCTCTATGGTGAAATAGATGATATTTAAATATATTCCCTCCTGACAAATTTGTTAAATGGCTCTCCTCTCCAAGCAAACATAAAAATTAATCCTATTGAAGAGGTACTTGAAGTGAGGCAAATAATGTAATTTCATGAAATAGGGTGCTTCTTAAGGGATATTATTCCCTTTATCCTGTCAATAAACCATATTGTCTTCAATTTACTATCACAAAAAGTCTAAACATAATCCCAAATTCTTTCAAGAACTCACCTCTTCAAAACAGCAAAGCAAAACACCAACCCAGAGGTCCACCCAATTATCAATAGGCCTAAATCTTACAAATTCTCTCATTCCTTCTGAGTTCTATATAATGGGAACAATAAGACCCCCTATAGCCGCTAAGAATTCCAAATGAGACTGCAAGTAAAGGTAATTTGTAAAGAGTGAATCACTATACAAACATGGACCACATTTCTTATAGTGACATTCCTTCCAACCCTTTTTTACTTCTAGGTAGATCCACCAGGTGACCAGCTGTCATTGCAGTGTTTTGTGTCTGGGTCTTCAATGACAGGAGCAGTGTTCTTATTGTAGAAAGTTTTGATCAGTGCCAACCACAGCCAAGCCCATCTTTTCTATGGAAAAAAAATCTATCATAGCCATATGACACACACTCCTACATTTTCATTGTTTTGTTCATTTTCACTCACAGAGAAATATAGTGTACATTAAACAGCGATGCAAATGTTGAGTTTGTCATTAGTAACTTTTCTGCAAATGCTTAATTATTTCCTTTTAATTAGATAGTGATGCCCAACTTCTCTGTTGTAGGACCTATAAACAGGGAAAAAAGGAACAAAGTCTTCCACTCAGTGTGTATTTCTAAAATGTGCCAGCAGGAATCCTGGTAGGGCAGTGACAGAAAGTGTCAGTGAAGAGAAACTCTGCTCTAAACCAGGATTCTTAACCCAGCCATTATGAGTGCAGAGGTTGAAACTTCCAAATTTCCACATCCTGAAGAATCAAAAAGAAATTTGTAAATATCACAAAAAATTTCTCACCGAGCATTTAAAGTTGTACCACAAAACATAAACTTACCATGCACTCTTTCATTCAGAAATCATTCATTGAGCATCTGCTACAAACCAATCTCTGATGTTAAGAGTTTGGAATTTAAAGAAAAAAATTTTAAGATGCGCCACTTTGTTTTACTTATTTATGTATTTATTTATTTTTGTTTGGGGAGGGATATTTGGGTCAAGATCTCACTATGTAGCCCAGGTTGGCCTCACAGTTATTTCAGTCTCTTTGTTTAGCCTCCTGCATACTGGAATTACAGGTGTGTGGCACTACACCCTGCAAACACTTTGTTTTGAAAAAGATTGTAATTTAATTCATTTAAAAACAGAATCAGTATTGAAATAATTCATGGGAATCTCTGCTCTTCAAAAAATGTAAATTTCTATATAAATATAAGGCATTACTGATTAAACAGTTGAGTTATGCAAAGATTTTCACTCAGAATTGGTTAAATGAGATTAACAGACAATATGTTTGTCAAGGGAAATGAAATCAGACGTTATAATAGCATTTCCTGAAATATTTGATGTTCCTTTGTTTAGCCTTAGATCTTAGTTAGATTAAAATGCCTTTGAAAATTATCCAAAATACTCAAATTTTGAGAGCAAGGAGACTCTGGCTAAATTGATAAGCCTGGTCAGATTAATTACTATGGAAGCAAACCCAGAAATCAATCATTTTGTTAAAAATAAATCAACCCTATTTAGAAAAGTTTTATTGGCAGTCTAAGGTACAAAGCACTTTAGTTCTAGAGATGTTTACTGACAAATTACTTTCTTACCTAACTTTAAGCTTTTGAAAAATGAAAAGACTCTATTATACTGCCATTCGTTGTGATTTAGTGATCTGTGTTTTCCAGTACAAGTAATCAACATCTCTTTTTGGCTGGTTTACCTTCCTTTCAGAGTTCATTTAAATTCAAACTACACATTTATTATTATTATTCTATGTTTGTTTGTAAAAATCAGGCACAGCAGCACTTGTCATCCAGATGTGTGAAGAATATATATGGAGTGATCACGGGCTTCCTAGACATTACTGAGATACAGTCTTTTTTCTGCCAGTAGGGGAAATAAGGTTTTAGTTACTTCCTAAAGCCACATCACTGCCACTGTTAACCTGCCATCTCAGGTGCATACATCCATGACTTTGAAATTCAGAGTATAAGTTCCTTCACACATTCTATTACCCTGGGTGATTTCTTGTAATAGCTTCAGAGTTCTAATAAGTCTAGTATTTCCACCATCAAGTGGGCTAGAACTTTGCCTAAAAAGATATCGAAATGGTCCTTGAGAAAGCATCCTCAGTGTGGTGGTTTGGACTTTCTAAAAAAACATTACGATGTCTACCATACCTCCTAATTTTTATTCACTTTCAGGTTCTTACACTAGTGAGATAATACATTGCTTACACATGGATGTCTGGTTTATTTCACTTATGAAAAAATGCTCAAAAGTAAAGAGCAACTGGGATGAGAGAAAACAGAAAAGAAAGAAGGGGAAATTATGTATGTATAAATGTATGTGTATGCAGGATAGCTAACATAGTTGTATTACTGACTTCTACCACTTTACTGAAAGGAATAGTTAATGATTACTTATTTGATCAGTCTTGCATGTCTCTATTTGTTTTCCCAAGAAAACACTTTGAAGATATCAATACGTAATATAACAACCATTGTTAATTTCCTACCACTTTGTCTGTAATTCAGTATTGCTCTCATGCTATTTTGTAAATGGATGTCGGTTTCTTACTATGTTTTCCTCCTTTAATTTTAAAAATAAATTAGCAAAATAAATAAATAAATAAATAAATAAATAAATAACCACTGCGAAGGCCTCACCAGGATGCAGCTCTGTATAAGCACTGGCAGTGCCACTCCACTTAAATTGTCATTATTTTCTGTGCATCATTCAAGATCTCTGCCAACTCAGTTCCTCCTGACTGCTTTTCTGCTCCCAGACATGCCAACAAAAATTCTCAGGGACAATCAGGTCCAGACTGTCCCAAGCCACATAGCATTTCAGTTCATGTTTTCTCATCTCTTTGTGTCTATGCTTTTGATCATTCAACAGTAGCTGTCACTTTGTAAAGCATGTCTTCTACATGGCTATTTAAATCCTGACTGCAGTGAGGTTTAAGTAAAACTTAGATACATCAAAAAGAATGGTTAAAGATACATTACATTTTAAGTGACATGACTAGATTTTCTTTGGAAGGACTAATAATGTACCTTTAGCAAATGTTTACTAGAATGGCATTCAAATGTGTTAATGGGACACGTGGCTTCAATGTCTAATGTAGGGATGGGCACATTGATAAAAATTTTTTAAATGCAGTTTGGGATAAGGATAACCACTCCTGTAAATGTTGTCTATGAGAGCACGTGCTCAGGTATAGAAATATAGGTTAAAAATAACTGAATACTTTGTGGAAATGATGACATTCCTGTGTACAAACACACCACAGTCCACTCTGTTCAGTTCTTTACTTCATGTAGTACTGTCTCAGAAAACATCCTCAAGTTCTTGTCTTAGGCTAAAATTCCCTGATGAAAAAACCAAACAGACCTATTATTGTGCATAGTCAATGGAATACCTTAACTCTAAACTATTCTAAGATTCTAGGTGACCAAACACATAAACATCTAATGACATTGGACAGTCAAGCCAGAAAGAATGTTGGTGTGGTTGGCAACAGCAACTAGGGAAGTGATTTAGGGCTAAGGCAGAAGAGAGTTGGGTAATGAACAATGTGGAAATTGTATGATGGACTGAAAAGAGAAAATCTGAAAAGAGCTTCTTGTAGACAAAAAGGAAATATTTTCCTTTCACTCAACAATTTAAACATAAGAAAGATGGCTAAGAATTTACCTAAGTTTGGTCCTTGGTCCTTGCTGCTGATTTTATTTAGAAATTTAATATTTGGCAGGTAAACAGAGATGGTGAGGAAGGTGACCTAAAAGCAAAGGCAGATTTGGATAGTAGCACTTGGCAACTCTGTAAAACAAGAAAAAAACGGAAGTGAATTCAACCAAGGAATGAGAAGCAAGGGGAAGGAGAAGGGAGTGAAAGATCAAGATGAGATATGTATATGTACCAACCTCTTAAGATGAATGTAATTATATCATAAATATACACAGAAATAAAAAAAGATTTAAAAGGCTACCTCCAAAATTTCACACTGAGATGAATGAATAGTATACTCATATATGGCTTAACTCAAGTTATGGCTTAACTTCAGGTTAGGTAGTTTGAACTATATATAATAAACAGAAGTTTGTTCTCAGTAGCCCTAAAATTCAGTAACTACTTTGTGAAAATCACTTTGTCTTCATTACTTATAAAGGGAAGTAGTTATGCTAACATTATAACACTATACAGAGTCATACATCAAAATTCTTATGAATTTCCTTGGGATTATTCTTTGTACCTGCCACACAGAGGTATGGGGAACACTTGTTGCAATAAATTCAGTGTATCTCTAAGTTGCTTTACTTCTTAGTATGTGAACTACACAAGAACCCAGAATCTTGTGTTTTATTAATGATAATACAGTGTTTGTAAATACCTGTTAAACATGTATGATATAGATACAATTAAAGAATATAAAAAAATAGACTGGCCCCAAAGTATTTTCCTCTAATGGCATTTTATTGCCCGAATATATTTTTGGTGTTTTATTATTTCAGAGAGGTCTGTCACCCTAGGAAGCCCTTTGCTCACACAGACAATCGGATGAAGAAGGAAAGTAGTAGTCACTGAGAAATGAACCCTAGAGGCTGGGTTAATTTTGACATTACTCTATGGTATAATGGTATTTCGATAAAAGAATTGCTGACTTTAGATTTTCTCAACCTGATTCTGGAGTTGTTTTGCTATGATCAATTCCTTAAGAAGAGAAAAATCATCTTTGTAGAGATTTAATGCAGATTGACACATGGAGTGCAGAAATAGGTGTTCACAGAATGTTCATCTTTGTTTGTTTCAAACACTGAGAGGGCATCTCCAGTGGCAAAAATAAAACAAAATGCAAATACATCACAGGCACAGTAGTGTTCTATACAAATAAACCTAGTTTTTAAGCAAGAACATCTGCGTAAACAAGCTTATAAATGATAATTCCAAGGCTACACAAAGGTGAAAGTGTGTTGATTAGATTTTAATGCAGACATGTGAAGTGGGAGCACCCATGAAGTGAGGTTTAGGACATAATTTAATAAGTTTATTTAATGAAAATGTGAAGAAAATCCTGAGTAGAAAAAAAGACTTTTTTCTCATGTTTTCACCTATTTTGATGTTAGTGATTATTTCATAAGGAAAGAAGTAAAAGTAAAATATGAAAAAGTCTATTTCAAATTGGAGATTTACTTGAAAGTTCACTATATATTAATCATTACATTAAAAAGGAGATATTTTTACAGTTTGATTTCTTTCCTTCAGGAAATTATAATCTTCCAAAAAGATATAAGAATACCTGATGTTATTTGGAGGGTGGAAATCATGGACCTTCTGAGCACATAAAATAAGTACATCTAAATTGTCCCATTACGATCTGGACCTATTCTATATTTAAGCACCGAAATTTCAAGAGACAAGCCCAGGAATGTAATGTATAGAACATGAAGTGCTTTGCAGGAAAAGGATGCATGTGTAGAAGCATAGAGGTAAAAGAAGTTATTAACATCTTTGAGGAACTGTGTGATTGGGCTATTCTACTTCGTAGTCTATTACTTTGGATGGTACAGAGGTACTTAGAACAAAGATAAAGACTGAAACTGTAGGAAACTTAAGCTTTAATCTAGGCAACACTGACACTAAATAGTAAAAAAGACATCCATATAGGCAACTGAAAATGGCCAGAGAAGGAGGAAGACTATCAAAAGTAAATGGTGTCCAAGAAACTCAATTCAGAATAAAATTCAAAGAGACAGAGTGTCTTAGGGTCACATGATGCTAAAAGACCGAGTATGTAAGAATGGAAGACCATGTTCAATTCATTTCATCAGAGGTAAATGGTGGCTTCAAGAGAAGACTCTCAGTGCAATGCTGATAGAGAGTGACAGATTAGAGGATACTGAAGAGTGAATGAAAAGTGACAAAATGGAGACTTAAGTTTGGGAGATAACAGGATCAGTCATTACATGTGAAACAATGAGAAGAGTTTGGGAATGTTGAAATATTGTGTGGAATAATCGCAGAGAGAAAAACAATACAACACAAAAGAGAAAGTGTGATTAATGAGGCCAGTTCCTGACAAATACAGGGGGAAATGCTCAGCAATGTCTTGTTAGAAGCATCAGCAGTGGGACAAGAAAAGGCACAGCTCCTTGACTTAACAGACTGGCGGAGACGCAGAATGAAATTAACATATCTTTTGAGAACAGGTAAAATATGCTTTCCAAAATTTTAAATTCAACACATACAAACAAACATACAAACAACAGATAAACTGTCTTCCTAATAGACTACAAAATCTGTAATTTCATCTTTTTCTTGCACATTTTACTGTTTGCTTGGGTGATTAAGTTTGTAACTTGTTAGTTTTCTTTTAACAGTTTTATTTTTGTTTAATCTTTGAAATGTTGTTTCATCAGGTAACTTGTAGCTTTCTTATATGTTCCCAGACTCATCTGTTCTACTAAAAAAAACACAGTGCTGCTACCATAGTAAAAATTTACTTTTATATTTTACCTTTTTAGTGCAAAAAGTGGAAGAATGCCACTTCTATCAAAATGTACATTTCATTGGAGATTTCCCATTCCACTATCATATTTTTTTGTGCATCTATGTGTAATTTGCAATTCTAGCAACTTGCATGCTGGGAAATAATCAAAGGAATGCTCATTAATTATACAGAAACAGCATAGTTCAATAAGTAATGTATATATTTGTTACTGGGATTCAAACTCAGGACCTTCTGCTTTCCAGACAGGTGCTATGCCACTGAGATATCTCCCCAGCAAGTGTTTATATTGAATGTATACAGTAATGCAGCATAACACAATCATTTCAGACTAAAGAAAAGCAGTAGTTACTAAGCAATTTTCATCATTTATGCTAATTAATATTTTAAAATAAATGCATTAACTTCTAATAAATGAAGAAGTCAATTCAACACAACAATCACTATGAAACAGAATAAATAAAAAAATCTAGAAGAACATATCTTCCAGCGTGACTCTTATTCTGTCCCATAGTTAAAATAATGTGGTCTGAGGAAAATATCAAGGTGGTGGAGATGTCCTTGTTAATAATATATTTCTTGCCTCTTAAAATTTTTGTTTTGACAACATAACCACTCAACAGACAATGTTTCAGTCACTCTGAGCCAATAAATAGTAAAAAATATCTGTTTATAACTTATTAAAAATCTCTGCCAAATGCTCCTGAGAAACATGAAGTCTCCCTTTTCAGATTTTCCTTGACTTTAATTGTGATAATTGGATAGTTTTAAAAAATCAAAAAAGCATAATTCAATAATGTTAATGAGTACATTATCAATTCTTCTAAAGTATATGACCTTGAATAAATAATTTAAATTATATGGATGAACAGTACAATTACCCAGCTATCCTTATATGTACATATATACGTTTTTTCCCTTCTGTTTTTCTTTCTTTTCTCCTTTCCCTCATTCCAGTTGTTCCTTACATTTGAGCAATTCTTTCCCTTTCATAATGTCTATTGCACCCTTTGGGTTTTATATACTCTTTCAGTCTCTTACACTAGGGTGATAATATGATGTTTACACATACGGGTCTGATTTATTTCACTTTTGAGTATAGTTTTTGTAATTTTTTTGTTACTTTTTATTTCCCTTAATTATTTGATCAATCTTATATTCTTACATCTTGTAATCTGAGCAACTGCATTGAAGATAATAATATGTAGCGTAACAACTATTATTAAATTCTATCATCTTGTTTTGAAATAAAGTATCTTTTTATGTTGTTTTGTTTTTGTCTTGGTTGTTGTTATTTTGTTATTTATTTCTGTTTATAATAAAAAAATAAAATCTGTCCATCCCTGGGGCAGGGGGTGAATAAATTCTATTGCTCTAAATTCACAGTAGTACAGTGACGAGTTGAATAAGATTGTTCCATAGACATTGCCTCACTGAACTTAGTGAATTCTTAGTGTGAAAAAAATTTGTAATTTTTGTTAAAGTGGTTTTTCTCCAAATGCAGGCAATGCACACAGTCAGTATTAAAAGGAAAGGCAATGTATTTGTCCACTGTTGCCTGCTCCTAGCTATTTTTTTTCCCAATTCCTGATAGATACAAATTTTACACAAATCTGTGGTTTGAGATTGATTTTTCTGGAGTCATCAATATTATAAGTGCAAAAACACATGTCGACTTGATGATATCATCTGCTTTAGCTTAAAAATACCTACGTAGAATGGGAAGCTTCTCATCATTCCCAGAGCTGTGTTGTGTCGGGCCTGGTCTGTCAGATGGGTGGCACATGGAAGAACTGAGGCTGGAAAAGTGGGACATAGACTACTTAAATATGTAGCCTTCATTTCTAAGGAAAACAGTAATTTAACCAGTTGTGTTAATTTGTAGGAGGGATAACTTTATTTTCAATTAAATATAGTACACTGAATAATAGTCGATTTTCTTTCCAACCAAAATTTCACTGAATACTCCCAAAACTAAGTAAAGAAATCACAGCAGCATTGAACACAAGAAAATAAGAGAATGTTAAGAAAGAAACTAATTGATTTGTGATGCACAGAATGGAAATCAGTTTTACAGAGAAACCGGGAAGATAAGTGGGATGGGGCATTTTCGGGTTTATGAAGAAGTTGTTTGCTTTTCATAGTGGCCTCCTATCTCCCACCTGCAGTCTGTAAAAGTTAATTTCAAAATAAAGTTAAATAATCGCCTGGTAGGGCTCCTAATGTTGTACTTGGAATAAAACAATAAGCCTGCTAGCATTTATTTTGAGCCTTCACTATGGGCTCAATATGGTAAACACAGTATTGCCAAGAGAAGAAAGACATTGAATCTCCAAGTAAATCTTGTTAACTTTGGCATTTGAGGGATTATGTATCATTGGATGATGGATCATTGATCACGGCATGTAGAAACACAACTTGGGTTGGAGGACTTGCATGCTAAACCCTGGGAGTTTCTTTCCATCCTCCTCTGCCAAATTTGTATATTGAAAGTCTCTCAGTGAGATGGAAATTGGACGTGGGATCCTTGGGAAGCATTTAGTCCATGACTACGAAGCCCTCATGTATGAGATCACAGTCCTCATAAAACATGCCTAAAGAGCTCTTTTACTCCTTCTTGCCCATGAAATGAAAGGAAGATGGTCAGAGCTATCAATGAACCAAGAAATGGACCACCAGAAACCAAATCTGGAGGCACTTTGAACCTAGCTCTCCTGATTTTTATTATTTGTAAGTTATCAGCTTATGGTATTTATTATTAGAGGTTAAGAAAAAGAAAACACCCTGAGAAGCCTCTTATTTATACAGAGATTCAGTGATTCCTCTTATAGAAGATACTGAATTTTAAAACAAGCGATGAAAACAATGTAAAAAATAAAATCCATTCTACATTAGCTAATTAACTTAATTCAATGGTGTTTGAATAAGATGAAGTATTAGTTATGACAACTCAATTATTTTAGAAAAGAAGAGAAAACAATACAAGAAAAAGTAGAAATAATATAATAAACAAGAGAAATACTAAAACAATTCTAATGAGACATTTAAGAGAATATTACTTTTACTCAACAAAAACAATCTATCCATATATATATATATATA
>NW_004955411.1:18402981-18464487 GCF_000276665.1 Chinchilla lanigera
GTGTGTGCCACCACGCCCGGCACAACAAAGACAATCTAATAGAAAACATTAAATGAATTATAGAATGTGAAATATTTTCAGATAAAAAACAAAATAATTTTGAAATAGAAATGAAATGGCTGACATACAAACCAAATTGAATAATAGATTAAAAATCTGAAAGATAAAGTAAAGGAGTAAATAAAGTAAAAAATAAAGTAAAAGTAAGTAAAGTAAAAATAAAGTTTCCTAAGCAACAACATGAAAATAAAATAAGAAAAAGCATGTGTACACAAATAGGTAAAAACTCTAGGTGTCATCATTGTAATCAAAAAGAAAATATATCTTGATATATCCTGAGGATGTTTGAGGCCTCCAAATACAATGAAGAAATCTAAAAATCTTTCCAGAGAATCAAAATCTGATTAACACCAAGCTTTCTTAAACTGGTGACCATGTCTGATAGGTGATAAGAAAGGAAAGAAAATTCTTCAACTTTTAGATGAGTTTTATTTCCAATGGCACCAAACACACCCTATGAATGTCCCTAGATTTCTGAGGTCTGTGTAATGCTCACACTAATCCATGTTTGACACATTTACATGTGGTATTCTTAGAGTTTTGGCTCCCTGTCACTTCCAGACTGTGAGAAGGGTAGGAGATCTGCTTTCTTCAGTTGCTTTCTAAGGAAGTATGCACAATCCGGAAGTACAGATGAGTGATCTCTTAGGAAAAACTTTCTAATGGTAGAAAGGAAAGAAGAGCAAGTCCTTTCCGTCTTCTGATGTCCAGGTTTGAGTCACAGTTGGATTCACCTGCAAAGCAAAATCTTGGTATACTTGTTGCATTTGGATTTGCTTTCTACCCCTACTTGTCTCATTCTTACAGCCTGGAATTGCATTCAAGTATAGAACCCTTGCCTTAAGCTGTGTTTTTTGAGAAACCAGGCAAAAGACACAAACCTATCCCAGTACAAACAAGAACAAAACAAAAACAAAACCAAATAAGTGTATGGATACACCTTGAGTCGACAGTGCTATAAATTTAAATATCACATGCTTTCTCTTATATGGGAAACCCAAAATATAAATGAAGAACACAATAAAACATAGATAACCAGAAGGAAGGAGATTTTCTTTCAAATGGGAATGGGAACAAAAGATGGATGAAAGAGATGCAGGGATAGGAAAAAAGAATTGAAAGAAAAAATAAAAATAGACCTATTGCAGGTAGAAATAGGCCAAAGAGTTGGAAGGAACAGGGAAGGGTTGGAGAGGTAAAGATGTGTTATGCACAGGTACCAACTTCCCATGATAAATGCAATCATTATGTACTGCAAAAATGTACTAATAAAAAAATTTTAAGAGTAAAACAAATTAAGCCTGAAGGGAAGGGCTTGGATAAAAAGGAGGTAGATTTAAATTTCATTACTTATTTATTGCATTATTTGAAGATTTTTTTATATGTACAATCACATTCCTAATTAAAGTTACTTTTCATGTTAATGAAGATAAAATCAATTTATAAGCCTAAGAGAAGGAGACTTTGGATAACAGGGACTGAATAATTTGGTGACCGAGGTCTTATGAATGGGTTGAAATAGCTGCTCTGGAAAATGGCCTGTGAAACTGCTCAGGGACAGGTGTGAGGATTTCTTAATAAGGGCCCAGCCAGGACTGTGGCTGGCATATTATTAGTGACAATATGACAAATGACAGTTTTCTAGGGAAGCACTCTGTGGGTAGGAGTGGGAAAGTAGGATTACTTTGAACTCTAGTTTGCAGGACCCATAGTGGGAAATTAAGTTAAGGACGCCTATACAAAAGTGGTTTTATGTGGTCACATTGCATATTTTAATCTAAAGAAGCTTCCAAGCCAAATGATGTGATGATAAAAGATTTTAAAAAGAAACTTAGACTGAAAATCTGCTTTCAGTAGGAAACTCGTTGTGACAGTAAGGACTAACAGGATAAAAAGTTCTAGTGAAACAAAGGAGTACATACAATTTACGCATTCAGAGCAAGATCCAGGTATGAAACGGGCTTGGAGTTGCGGCTACTCAGGAAGGAGGCGCAGAAGAATCACCTGAGCACAGGTGCTTTAAAATAACCTGGGCAACATAGGGAGATTCTGTCTCAATTAATTAATTTGTTAATTAATTAACTCCAAAGCAAGAATGTTTCCTGCTAGTGATTCTGCTGAGAAGGTGGTGAAGAGAAGAAAACGACAATTGAGTGGCAGTTGTGTTTCATGTATAATTTCGCCTTTGCATACCAATCAAAATAAATTGTAAAATAAGATGTTAAGAACTTGGTATTCTAACATTTTTTAAAATTATAGCACATTTTTAGGGTTCTTTAGGCATTTATATTAGTGTCAAAGTCCTCTTTGAGGTAGTGTTATGACAATTATTACGTTCTGCTTAAATTTATTTAAAATTTGAAGGTTTTCAATCTTACTTTTTTAAAGGCTTTTTTATTTTAAAGAGAGAAAAGTAGCAAGACGACAACAATGAAGACAAAACAAACAACACAAAAGGGACAAAAACCACACATGACCTCAAGACAAAAGGATAGGAATTAACAATGGTTGCTAAATTCTTTATCATTTTTATTGTTTTGCATGCTGTTTCATTTATGTATTTGTTTTTGTTGTTTTGTCATTTTTCTTTTGTCTTTAAAATGAAAAAAAATTTTTTTTTAATTTTCTCCGGTACCGGGAACCGAACTCACGACCTTGCACTTGCCAGGGAGGCGCTTTGCTGCTGAGCTAAATCCCCAGCCCCTGAAAATAAAATTTATTCTCAATTCAATTAAAGCCATTTATGACAAATGATTGCCAATATTTTATTAAGTGGAGAAAAACTGATAACCATTCCTTTAAAATCATAAACAAGACAAGGATGTTTACTGTCACAATTCCTGTCAGCATAGTCCTCTGATTAATTAATTAATTAATTAATTATTTCCAGAGAAATAACATTTCCTGATAGGGATTCTGTTGAGAAGGTGGTCAAAAGAAGATAACTGTAATTGAGTGGAAATTGTGTTTGCATTGGCAAATGAAGGATTTAAAAATGACTGCGTTCTATGTTTCTATCAGTAAAATGATAAATGTGAAATTTCGTCATATACATAAGTACAGGATGCTACGTACACTAAGTAAACAATATAGTAATTACTTCAATATAAAAAGATTTAAAAATATTAATTTGTCATACATATCACATGTTACAGGTATGCATATTCATTTTCTAGTATTCTAGAGCCAATGTTTTTAAAAGCCATGGAAAAAGTGTATTACCTATGTCTACACTTTCAAATAATAGTGAAAAGATAATAACTAAAAATCTAGATGGAGGAATAAATATTTTGCTTTACATCAGTAACTTACCCATTGGTTAACTGTTATGTCTGAAATTTTCTTTCTTTAAATGTACAGCAGTAGGGGGCTGGGGATTTAGCTCAGCGGCAAAAGCGCCTGGCTAGCAAGCGCAAGGTCATGAGTTTGGTTCCCAGTACCAGAGAAAAACAAAAATAAATAAATAAATAAATAAATAAATGTACAGCAGTAATTGTAATTATATTCTCAATTTTACCCTCAAATTAGTAAATTTTGGTTTATATCACCTTGAATTTTCTGTGATCAGAACTGTTTTTCAGTGAAAGTGGAATACATTTTGACACTTTTTCTAGGAAGATTTCAAAAATAATAAAAAGCCACGATTTTATGAACTCAGAAATAATTCCATGAGCATCTTTCAATATGTACATGGTTTCTCACACTCTTCATGTGTTCCTTACATTTACATGTTTTCTCACACTTTTTAAAGCCATTTTTGAAACATGCACATATTGATCGTGAAAGTGTGCATAACATTCTAATAATCATCCCTAGAATTCTTCAAGTCAGCAAAATAGAATATTAAAAGTAGAAGTTATATTGCAAATGACTACCTGTACTTTTATGAAAGTTGAGAGTAGTTTTCATTCAAGCTTGCAATGACTTTTACTGTTTAAATCACTACTGAGAAAATGGAGTTGAAGATTAAAAATTATCTGATACAATTATACTGCTTAAGCAACAAACAATTCATATCATTCAGAGAAAATTACACCTGTCTGCTTAATAGCAGGCTAGGTCTATGAATAATTCAGGTGATGGACTCAATGCTGTTAATGCCACAGCCTACCCTGGAGGTATTCACATAGAGCCAAAGGGAGTAGGAAAGGTTTATACTTAATCCTTATATTCAATAAGGATACTGCCATTAACAACCAAGCACTCAGTAGTGAAGTTCTTCCTCATCTTTAAATCTTGTTTTGACACACAAATTCATTGTACCTTCCCTTATTTGTTAGATTGTGAAGGTTTCAGTCTCGGGGACAGTTTTTCAGATTTTTTTTTTCAGTTTTTGAGTTTTTCAATCAGTGATTGAAAACAAGTGGTTATAATGCAAGTCGATTTGCAATCTTCAGCCTAGCCTTTGCAATTTTGAATGCTATAATTATGAAACCATCCATGTGTGTGTGTTTTTATAACACATTATGAGAGAAGATTATATTCCAAGTAATTCAAGTAAAGATTACTCCCCATTATAATGCCTTAAAATATTACTTTTTGTATTTCCACAGTATTCCAATTTGGGGTTAGGCTAAAAAGAAAATGAGCCTTTAAAAAAAATCCACCCACTGAAAGTAGCCAGTGACACTTTTGTTGTTGCTAATATATTGCTCTATATTTTTCTCCCTTTTTGAAAGTGTTTAATATGGAAGAGGTAGGAGATAGCATATTGGGCTGATGGTCTCCACATGTAGCCACTAAGTGTGTGAGTTTTCCATACTACTGTAGGAATAAGCTGTGGTATCCAGCGCTTTACCCATTAAACATCTTAAACATGGTATTTTTGATTATTCTATTTCACATGTTTAATCTAGTAATAAGCATTGTCATACAGAAAGTGTAGTGGGACTACCTTAGATTTGTTCAAGGACTGTCATTTCATGTGCCTGCAGTTGTGGAGAGAGTGTTAAGGTGAATGACTTCTTTCTCATTAAATTTCCTTAGGAAATAATCATCTGTAGTGTCCTTTAATTCACTAATGTATTTAAAAGGGGAATTCAAAGACAAAGTTAATAGTGAAACCATCTGGTACAGAGTGGATTAATTCCCAGGCAGGGTTTTTAAATTCCCATGTGCCTAAATGCAGGAAAACAATGCGGTGTTTTGGTCTCAGCCCCTTAATTTTTGTTTTTCTTTCTGTCTTTTATTTTTATAGAAACTTTATGGGGAAGAATAACAAACCAAGCGTCTTAAAAGAAAGAAAAAAAGGAACAAGTTTAATACATAATAGTTGTGTGTGTTAGATTATTGTGGCACAGGTTCAGAACTTTCACTTTTAATGTTCCTTTTTAACTTTATTTTTTATTATTAGGTTGGCAGTAGGTAATAATTACATTCTTTGTATCTTATTTTGTCTATACTACTCTTGCCTTGAGAATGTTTCAGATTTGTTAAAGATGTGGATATACTCTTCTTGCCTGACTGCCTAGGTTATGTTGTTTGCTCTTTCTTACATTAGAATACTTTTAATTGTAGACAAATTCATATTAATAAATGTATGAAACGTGTGGTAGAACTGCAAGAACTCCAGAACTGAAAAGAGAGAACATGAGTTCCAGTTTTACCTTCATAATAGAAAGACCCATCACTTCCCTTCCTCTACTACAAACACTCTCTGCAGCTCCTCCCAAACATTCTCTGCCTTCTCTCTCTTCCCAGGTTGCCTCCTCAGGTCATCACACAAGCAGAACCAGCATCCTGAGTATCTCCGGTTAGGCTGTGCCATCTGGTGTCATTAGGAACAAGGAAACACTGCTCATCCGAGAGTGCAATCAGACACTTTATGCTGCTGCAGCTGTCGTCCCAGCTCTGTGGCTTCCTGCCATCATGGCTGCAGGGGCTAATTTTGGCTCTGGGAAGACTGACATCCCTGGAAGAAGACAATATCTCACATGCAGAGCTCCCACCCTACTCTCACCCCTTACTCTGGACAGCTGGTTCCTACACTTGGCAGATGGACTCACATCACGATAAAGTCTAAGTAATCAACACTGTTTCTCAGTTTAAGAGATTGTGGTTCTTTAAGTTTCAGAAACCTCACCAAAAACTACTGAATTTCATTATTCCTTGTGTTATTAACAAATAACCTCTATTGATAAGTTACAGAAATTACAAGATTCCTTGTATACATAGACCATTCCCACAACAACACTTCAGTTCTCTGCCACTCTCCCACACCGAGGGATTCCGGATGTGGCTTGAGCTACAGGTTGACCTGCTGTCTACATATATATTAGGGGGTGGGTATCAAATGAATTGATTTCCTTGATTCCAGTGTATTCTCACATGTGCAGAAACTAGGAGAGAAAGCAGATATGAAAGAAGTGCTTAGGGAGAATAGACTGAAAACTTTCATCTCCTGGAAGCCACGGTGAATAGTAGAAATTTTCGCAAGGGATATTCTGCCAGTCCAATGATACTTAGAATGTATGATAGCTTTCTTGCCAAAACAATTTTTAAATAATTAAAACTTTCACGGAGCTTTCTGCTTATGCACAATAAAGCCTGTATTCTTTTCTCTGTGAATTTACTTTAAAAATACTACATAAATGCTACATGTCCCCAAAGTCTCAGAATCCCTAATGAGAAGTAGCACTTATCTGTGGGTTCTCAAGACCCAACTGGCTGTTGCACAGGCTCCTTAAGCATTATTTCCGTCTAGAAATACTATATTACTGAAGACTCCATGGAGATAATGCAATTGTGTTGTCCTTGGAGAAAAAGCAATTGCAAGTGAGGCCACAATGTCACATGAGCAAAAATACCACACATTACATCAGAGGTTTGTGAGTTCTGGAGTTAGAGATTGCTGGTAAGAGCAATAAGAAATGTGCATCTGAATACAGGTACCTGTTTATAGATATTGCTTTCATAGTTTGTGAAGGAGGGTTGTTTTGTCCATCATTCAACTACAGTTGATAGTTGTAATAACCTACATAAGAGACACAGATGATACAGAAGTGTCTTTTCTGAAATGCACTGGCCCATAAAAGAAAGCTTCATTTCAGTAATTATTTTATATGAACAAGATAAAATTGCTTGATTTGTTAAGCAAACATGGATTTTATTTACTTGTTATAAAGTTGGAAACTTCATTTCTAAATCGTACTTAAAAGTTTATGCGATAATTAAATCATTTTGTAAAATTTTCTTCATTATTTTAAATTGTGAAACCATTAAGAAAATGACGTGATTTGTCTTGCAAGTCCGGTTTCTGGTTATATAATAGAAGGAAGTAGAATGACTTTTTGTAAAATGGTAGAGTAAGCAACTGAAAATAAATTTAAAAATTTTTCTATAAAAATGGCATTGAAAGAAAGAAAGAAAGAAAGAAAGAAAGAAAGAAAGAAAGAAAGAAAGAAAGAAAGAGAAAGAAAGAATGAAAGAAAACATTAGAAGTGAAAGCATTATGGGTGTCTTAATGGCTTTGACAAATTTCAAGCCGCGCTGCGTAGACCATGCTTCTCTGGAGAAGTTGACTATTCACCTACCAGTCGTTTTACCCTTTTGCCTTTGCCCTTGTTTTCCAATCAGAAGGTAGACTTTTCACCCCGAACAAATTACAATGTTATACAGGTACCCTTGAGCCAAAATATGCACAAGATACTTCACTATTATAATGTTTTGATCTGCATCATTGTTTTTATTTTTATTTTCTCTTTTTAAAAAATGGCGAGGCAAAAAAAAAGGAAAAAAGTCAATCCAGTAAAAAAACAAAACAAAACAAAAACCTTAGATAACAGCATGGGATAGTCCCTAACACAGAGCAATTTTAGTTCTTGAAAGGAACATATGGGAGTCATCTGAGGGAAAGCAGGGTGCGAGATGAGGGATGAGAGTGAGTGACGAGAGTAGGGACTGAGCCGTAGAGAAACCGGGACGCACTTTATTCTATATGTGACAAGCGGTTAGTACAGAGCATTGAACAATGAAACTGCTTTTTGACAGTCATTAGCGAGGCAAGATTATATGATTAAAGTCAACAGCCACGGCACTGTACTATTGGTGATAGTGCAAGCTGGAGATAATTATGGTTTGGAGTGCACTGGAAGAGTGAAGGTTGCAAGATGTCAAGAAATTCCGATCAAAAACTAGATCTGATGGATGTGGTGTAGGATGTAAGAAAAGAGAGGGCACGGAAATGGGACCAAGAGTTTTAGCTTGAGTCACTAGGAGATCAGAAATTTTATTTACTGAAATAAAGCAAAACTGGGCAAAAAGCAGGTTTGGAAGAAAGTGAAGGAATGTCATGAATTATAAGTGGCACTTAGATTCTAAGCAACTACACAAGTGTAATGAACTTGATACAGTAATGAATGATCTACATTCGCAATGAAAATTTGTAGAAAGCAATAGTACTTCCGTACCATAAGCAACGATTGACTAATAGTTATTAGCAAAATCGATTAGGAAACTTTTGTAAATATTTAAACATTATGTGTAAGGCCATTGCTTAAAATTAAGTAAGCTGTTATATAAAACGTGCAGCAGCTTTTATCTCACTCAGGGACCTAAGAAAATATAAACTTTTAAAAAGTCCTTTCTCTCATTTTATCTTCTGAATCTGATATGTAAATTTACATTTCTTTCATCTTTCCATGAGGGCACCTGCGTTTAATGCTGCTTTTTTCTTGTAAAGGTTCCCCTTCAATAGTGAAGTCAGGCTGGCTTTTCTCTTTCATCTCAGTATTTCCCAGTGTTTAAATTTAGGTTGTTCTAGAGACCAGGAGAGTAACACAGGTTGGAATATTGGGACAGCTAAAAATATTGTGGTGCAAATAAAAAAGTGCAGTTGCTATTCAATGTCAGTAAATTATTGCCAATAAAAAATGAAGGGACATTTCTTCTAATTTTGCAAGAGAAACATATATGTTCAAAATATGTGAAATTCTCAACATTTACACAATAGCTGCATTTTAAATGCACTTTAAAATAAACTAAAAATGCTAAATTTAACCTCTGAGAAGACAGTTTGTAGCATCCGTAGTAAGTTTTTACCTTCCTCTATGCTCAACCCTCACTGAATACTGATTTTCTTAGTATTATCAATATACATATATATTGGCAAAAAATAAGGTTAAGCTCATTATAAGGTGGTGAACATTTATTTGACAATTTTATGTGTCAGGAAGAATGCAAAGGATTTTACCTATATTTTCCCTTAATCCTCAAAAAGAAGGACTTAAATGCTAAAGCCTTCTGAGGACTATATGACTATTAAATCACACGGTAGGATTTATTTATTTATTGGATAAAATTAATGTAAAGCCAAGACCCAAATGTTTGAATAACATGCAACACTGTCCCGGAAAGAATTAAGACATTAGACTGCCACAATAACCTTTAACCAGGTTATTTTATCTAACGTATTGCTTAACAGTATAGCATATCTAACAATCTAACATATTGTCTCTTTTTAATTTAACAATTTCATGATTAGATTGTACGCAGTTTGTCTGACACTGGCTTCAGTAACCTAGATACTGGCTTCAGTAATCCAAAGCAGTAAGGATTTGCTTTGCTCTAACTAAAGGCTAGAGTGGTAGAGTGATGGGACTCCATATATCTGGAATGGGATTTGAGGGGCTTCAGAATCCACTATTTTGATTTAGAAACTTCTAAACATCCATTTTACTGCAAGGTATTTCCAAATCTGTGAATCCAATTAGTATTAGAATTGTAATTGATGGAACCTCCTCTTTTTCTCCCCAGCTTTATAGACAATAAACCTGAAGTCCTGGTCCCTCAGCAAGTAGTGTTGATCAATTTTGCTAAGATCTAGGCAGTACTGTTTGCACTCTGGTTTTGAATTTTGACTTTTCCAAGCAAATAGAATTTGGAACAAAAGTTTGAAGCATATTCATGATAGGGGCACATTCTGTATGAATTTTATAGCTGTCTTGAAATTTATCATTACCTAAAACAATACCCTATATCATGAAAGGTAGATTTGAAAGAACATTCTTAAAGGATGTGTATCCATTACTATGTTAAGCATTAGAACTTCAAAGTACAGTAAAACCATAGATTGTGAGTGACTTGCTCTGTGAGTGTTCCGGAAGATGAGCAAACATTTCTGATAAATGTTAACTTGATATTTGAACAATGTCTTGCAATGCAAGTGGCAAGTGATGCTGTGCATCAGATAATCACAACTAAATCAACGGTTCTCTCTCCTCTCTCTCTCTATCCCTCTCTCTCTCTGTCTGTCTCTGTCTCTCTCTCCAGGATTGTGGCTGATCATATCCCAACAGCAAGAAATTAGAGAGATCTCATCTGCAGAAGATGAGGAGAAAAAGGAATCCCTCACATCACATTAAATTAGTGAGATGTGTAAAATGTGGGAAACACCTCCTAAATAAGGCTGTATCATTGCAAGTGATAAATTTGTTTAATGACAGTGCAATGTTACATTTCCACAAAATCCTCAAAAGAAGGCAGAAGCAGGAGTCAAGGGGTAACTTCCTGGTTACAATGGCATGAAAAGAAGTAGGTTCTATTGAGCCCATAGATAGTAATAATTCTGTTATTGATAGTGAAACTCATCCTGCACAATAGCCCTTCTCTCTCTTGTCTCCCTCACTCCGGCCAAGAAGGTTTTGAAGATATGTGCAGGTTAATGTGTTCATTTATCTTTCTATTTTGTATTTTCTTTATTACTTTTTATTACTTTACAATATTTTAATCATTTTTATAGGCATATTTTGGGCTTATAAGATGAATCATGTGAGTTTCCATTATTCTCTGTGGGAAAATTTGCTTTGATAGATCAGTACCTTGGGTTACAGCATATTTCTGGGAATAATTATGCTCACAAACCAAGATTTTACTATACTTAGCATCTCCACATATTTTTAAATAATTGCATCTTTCTCTAGCAATTTACCACTTACTCCTCCCCTGAGGTAACCACTAAGCTGATCTTTGTGTTAATCGCTATCTTCCTCTTATGTGTGACTCCATATGTGTGACTTCATATGCTAATTGTCAGCCACTAGTTATGAAATTTACATGCTGAAAATATCTTGCATTCACCCATATATAACTTACCAATTATATAACACTAGTTTTATAGCTTTATCGATGTTGATGCATACAGTTGTACTTCATTCAGTCTCGTTGTATAATATAATGTTGGAGTATAAGGGTACACTGAGCCGTTGTATTTTAGACAGATTTTGGTTTAGTTTTATTACTTAGACAGATTTTGGTTTAGCTTTATTATTTTGCTGTTATGGAAAATGTTTCCATGAGTAGATATGTATGTATGTATTTCTGCATGTTTTTCATATATATGTATAGATATGTGCAAGAATTTCTCAAAGTTAAATAATTATCATCTCTTCAAAGCAATGCTTTTCACATGTTGTATGGGACAATTTAGTCTCTCTAGGAGTCACTCAGATCTTCCTAGTTAAAATTTTCATCCATGCTACGTATCTTACTTTGGTGTTTTACTTTCCTTGGTTAACAAGGAAGTTAAAGATTTTAAATTATCTATAACTTAGAATTAGCTTTAGCAATAATTTGGTGCTATTAAGGTCTTTTTATTTTCATATAAAAACATTTTTAACTTAGTTTTTGTTGAAATATAGTTTCACTGTATACAGAATCCTACACTGAAATTACTTTCATCAGTATATGTAAGGAAGTAACCTATTTTAATTTTTTGTTTATTTTTATTTTTGTTCGTACTAATTTCAAGTCAATATTTACTCTAATGCTGCTTGTGCATTCATGGTTTGTTCTTGTTTGTGTGCTTTATGAGGAAGACTTTTTATGTTATGTGTTTTTAATTAAGATTTGTAGAGTGTATTTTGTTTTATGTTACGCTGACAAAATTATTGAGTTTTCTGAACTTGAATTTGTTGACATAATTTCTGAAAATGTTTTTTTATGTTGAAATAATCTCTTCCATGCTGTCTGTATTATTGTAAAAGTGCTAAGAATTCATGCATTAGAATTCATTGATGCATCTATCCTCATGTTTTCCAATCATTACTGCAGTAGGAGTATGCTGCCTTCCTCATCTGTCTCATCTGCAATCTGAAGAATGTCATTGCACCTCTATTGGTTCCTCTATTCATTGCGCATTAATTATAAATAGCATTTTAAAACTTTTTCTGAAGTTTTAATGTTAGTTATTTTTTCAAAATCGGTTTTCAATGATATTATAATTCTTGAGCTGGTTTTCAAACTTTTTAAAATTTATTTAATGTCTTTTTTTTCTATTTGTAATAATGGCACTTTGGGTGTCTGAATCTGCTGGTTAATCTGATTTTTCTCTTCCATGATAAATTGTTTATTTGCACGTTTTGTGACCTTTGGTCATGAATTGCTCACTTCCTTTGCATTTTCTCTATACTGAGTCTGAGTTTCTTCAAAGAAAGTTTGCATTTGCACACACAATCACTTGGGTGCATCCCTTCCCGGGGCCATTTTAAATTCAAATCTAGGCTTGAAACTGTTCACATTTCACAGTTGGTGTGAGTTCATCATGCAAATCCATGAATCCTTAGATCTACTTACCTTCTAAAGAGGTTTACCATCATCATGTAGCACCAATATTAGCGCCTAAGGTAAACTGAGAACTCTTAGAAGGCATCTGACACTTGGGACCTCCTTAAGAGAGCCGGACAGTTCCAACCCTTTCTAGCCCTGACCAAACTGGTGTAGAGAGGCGACTCTAATAGTCCTCCTGTGTAGCTAAGTAAGACTTAGGTTTTATCAGCTGCTCTGTATAACCCTATGCAAATATGAAAACAAAAATTCAGAATTTTCAGAGTTATTTACAATTTTGTAGATGCAAGCCCGTATTATCAATACATTTTACTTCAACTTTACTACTGACTGTGTAGAATCTTTTGTGACAATTTAACCTTGTTTTAAGAATATTTTAATGAAACTGTTTGCTATATGGAATCGCCTTTCATGCCATTTAGTATATCATACTGGCAGCAGTGAAAGTAACATTTGTCTTTAGCGAAGTTATTTGATAACTATATGTTTGAATTCAGTAAGGATTTGAAGATAAACTTTACAAACATTTGTCATATCATTAGAGAACAGTAAAAGAAATGGAGTGAGCCTGGTCGTTTTTTTTGTTTGTTTGTTTTATTTGTCTTCTGGTACCAGGAATCGAACTCACAACCTTGTGCTTGCCAGGCAGGTGCTGTTCTGCTGATCTAAATCCCCAGCCCCCAGCATGGTCATTTTTGACAACAATCTAACAAAATCAGTGCCTGAATAATATACAAACTGTCTTGAAATTTTTCTTAAATGTAATAGAGTGAATATGTGACATCAGTGTGCTCTATTATTAGCAAAAATAATTCTTCCATTTATGCCCTGAAAGGAGTGCTCAAATTCATTTTAAAAATACACTTGCTCACCAAAATATTCCCTAAGGAAAATGTGTAGAAGGTTTAAGCATAAGCATGACTCAATTCCAGGTACCCTAAATATTTGGAGATTATATTTTACAACCTCACATCTGTTTTCATACCCCTAAATTAAACTCTCCTTGCTGAATTGCCTGAATGGATAATGAAGTTCCTAAAGTAAATAATTTTTGCCATTATTTGCATGAGTATCATTTGCCAATGACAAACCAGTGACCAAACGATCCAACTAAATCTTACTTCACAGTGTGAGACTTGAGTTATGAATATGTTGATGTTTAAGAAAAGCTAATATTTCAGGTGTGGGAAAACTAGTCACCTTGGTTGCCTAATTAAAAAGAAACCTACTGTACAAACCAATGATATATTTTTCAAGGTCACCATGGAGACTGTGAATAAAGTTTCAGGTTTCCTGGGGACAAGTGACTACTAATATATCTTCAAATGTTTACTAAATCATAAAAAATTGGTGTCATCAATCTATTTCATTATTTGTCCAAAAAGAAAATATGCGAGCCCTTTTTCTTGTAGTTTTTCTTTTTATATATATGTATGTTCCCATGTGTAAGAGTTTAATGTGCTTGGAGAAGAATCTTCTACTCTTTCTCCTCTGGAGAGATAATCATAAATAAAATGACCATTAAAAGGGTCTCTCCCCTAGCACCTGAGGCACCCATGTTAGAAAAAGTCTTCCATCTCCAGATTATAAATCTAGTTCCAATGAAGGATCAACAACAAGACTCAACCTGTCAACTTTTTCAGTAAAGCGAAGAACAGGTGCAAGGCCTCTGTTTCTGACTGCTTTGTGCCTTGTTATTATTTTTATGAATAGTCAGTACATCAGGAACTCTACAGGGATCTGAGCCTTTCCATGAGGCCAATCAAAGGATTAGTGTGATTCAGGCAGAGATTGAATCTGTGTGGAAAATTGTCCACGCTGTGTTCTATTAGAAGGTGCTGCCGAGTGAGATTCGTTACTAAACACAAGGCAAAATTACAAAGTTTAGAAATGAGACACCAGTAAACAAAATAATGAAAGCTACTTTAATTGCTAAATGACGGTGTTATGAATTATATGCCATTTTTCAGTGTCATAATGAAAAGCACAAAACAGAAATCCATATGGTCTATTCGCTTTTATTTAATTTTGCATATTATGTTATACTGCTGATTTAAAAATGTGACGAATTATTAAATTGCTAATTCCCTTAAGCCCCTGGTATCTTTACTTTAATACAGATGTGCCATTTTTATTAACCCATATTCTAAGCTGACCGAAGAACATTGAAAATTCTGAAAGGGTTTCTTTGTACAATTCATGTTATCAGTGCTTAATGATGCTAAGTGATGAATTGCTCCAATTTTAATAGAACAATCAGAGCCTAGTGTTTCTATTATCCTTCCCTCCACACTTCCTGTCCAAGCTACTGTTGTACTCATTAGCCAAAATTATTTATAAAGACTCTGTAAATTGTAAGTCAGACATAACAGGTGATTCTTCCTTGTTATTTGAAAACAAAACATGTCTGATAATTTTTCAACTTTGCAGAAACTACCGAAATGTCAATATTATTTTGTTAAGAGAATGATGATCTGTTATGCTCTGTACAATTGGGTAGAAAAATAATGACTCATTCCTGATATTTCTGAGAACTTGCCAAGTATTAACATTACTTGCATATAAATATTTTGTGGCTAAATCAGCTTATTTACATTTTTCATTTATCTGTTTACTTATCTGTCTAGCATGTATCTATGGATGCAATCTGTAACCATTAGTCTTACACTTCCAAAATAAATCTTCCACCATATTGATTGTCAGGAATCAAAGTGTAATTATTAGTATAAGATGAAGTAATACTATTTAATACTTCATATGCTTTCTATGGTATATAAAAAAGATCATCAGGAGCATAGCTTATGTTCAAAGCAATCATTCAATAAATGCCTCATTCCTCTCTTAAAATTCTAATGGATATATATTGAATATATACTACATACCACACTAATGCCTTTTGAACAGGAAGATAATGCTCAGTAGTTATGCAAAGACATATTCTGAAGAAATCTCTGAAAAATGAGAAACTTAGTGAGGTGTTTTCTGAGAGAAAATAATTTTAGTATGAAATGTTACAACACTATATAAGTAATCTAGGAGATAAATTTAGGACGTTCTCTGGAGGATGTTGTTGGATGCATACATAATGGAGGACATCAGGTGGTAGCTGTGCTTACTCTTGAATCCCTCTAATACATTGCTTTTCATTGTCAATTAAAGGACTCTTTCTGGTGGGGAGAACATTGCAACACTGCTGTTCTCTGTTAACAGGTTTCAAGCAGATGCTTTTACGTTTTGTGTTTCTAAATTTAAAAAAGACAATGGATGGTCTCCCATACCATGTTCAAAACTCTTGAGGAAGGTATATTGAAAAAAAGAACCAAACACGGGGGCTGGGGATTTAGCTCACAGGGAAAAGCGCCTGCCTGGCAAGCGCAAAGTCGTGAGTTCGGTTCCCTGTACCGGAGAAAAACCAAAAAAAACAAAAAAAAAAAAAAAAAAAAAAAAAAAAGAACTAAATAGAATTAACTAATGGCAAAATGTGGTTTACAAAGGAAAAAGGAAGGTACAGTATTATTGTGCTATTATTTAGTAAGCCTAACATTAAATGAGATATATAAATCTCCTGAAGCACAAAATAGTACTAGTGGTATTTCTTTTGTTTTTTTCTGATACCAGGAATTGAACTCAGGACCTTGCGGTTGCCAGGCAGACACTTGTGCTGCTGAGCTAAAGCTCCAGCCATATCAGTGCTATTCACTCTCCAATACGTACATCGTGAAAACACAGTGAATATAGATCACCACAAGTTAAACAAGTAATACTTAAGGGGATACTTAGAGAAAATAGTTATATTTAAATAAAAACCTGTGATGTCAAAAAAACCTGAATGGAGAAGCAGGAGAAGGAAAGCTGACATGATTATTGCAATTGTGTACAAATTGGAGCATACAACCTGGAATTTTTGAAAATTGAAACTTTAGAAAAAATATATATGTTAAATACTTTCAATAACAAAAGATTATTGTTTAAATTATTTTTATTGCTTTAAATACTAGAAGATTATTTTTGCAATTATGTCACTTACAACATATAAAGAAATTATCTCAGTGGCTGTTGGGATTATTTTATGCATTTAGTTATGATTTATTGATTGCTTGGTTTAAAAAGTCATTGCCATAAATTATTTTACTTTTTTGAATAATCTTCAATGAAATCTATGAGAATGTGTTTCTCAAATCATTACATAAATACAACTTTAAATATATCAGCCTGTACTTTATGTTTTCTTAATTTATACAAGAAAACTCTAGAACTTCAAATTTCTTCAATGCATTTTATATTTACATAAACATAATATATGTGGTTATGTGCAAATATATGTCTGCAGATATTTTAGGGAGACTTTTCCTATGAATCTCTTTTATAAAATATCTGCTACATATTATAGATAGTGCAGTATTTTAATTGCTTAAAGAATCTACAGTATTGATAATAATAGCAAACAGTGAGAAAGGCTTTACACTGTGAAGTATATTGTGATGTTATAAAATGAAGTACCCAACACACAATCATTATAGCTTTCGTTACTGAGGTAATAGATACATTTTTTTGAGGTCATGATACTAGTAACTAGGACAGCTAGTATTCTAACCAGGGTAGTATGTCTCCAAAGGATATATTTAGTTTTTCTAAAAATTTTTTAAAAAATCAGATATATTGAAGTACAAATGACAGATAGTAATGTGAATATATTTAACAGTAACAACTGTGTAAGTAGAAACCTTTCCATACTCCTGTGAAGACATCAAAACCAAGGTAATGTAAGCATTCATTACTCTCCAAATTTTCCAGGTACCTGGTAGTAATCCCCTCCTTCTACTCAGCACACTTTCTAACACCTTATATCCAGGTAATGTCAATTGTTTTCCATAATAATAGATTAGTTTTCTTTTCCTAGGGCTTTATATAAATACAAGCATTCAGTGTGTACTGTTTTTGTCTTCTTTCAGTTAGCATAATTATTCAAAATTGATCTATGGTGTGTGAATTAATAGTTTATTTGTTTACAGTGATGAATACTATTTCATTATGTACCTCTTCTACTGTTCGTTCTTTGAAGATAGGTGGTTTCTGGTTTTTACTAATGTAAGTAATCTACTGTGGTCATGTGACTTCATTTTTCTTGGACAAATAAATGAGAATGAACAGCTGGATCATATGATATATTCATATGTGCAAATTTAAGAATCTGTATTCCAAAGTGGTTGCACCATTTTACACTCCTACTTGCAGTATATAAAAGTTGCAATTCCTTTGAACTCTTGCTAATACTAGATATGTTCAGTTCTCTTAATTTTAACCTACCTATCTCATTGTGGTTTAACTTGGATTTCACATGCTGAAATTTATTTTACATGCTTTTATATAATTTTAATAAAATACTTAAAAGTTTACCCATTTGTCTTGGTTACTTTTCTCTCGTTGCTAGGACAAAGTACCTGATGCCCAAAATTAAGGAAGGAAAGGTTTATTTCGCTTACACTTTGTGGAGGTTTCAGTCCATACTTGGCAGATTACAAGGCAGAGTGGCACATGGCAGAGGGCTACAGCTCATGGTGGCAGAACACAGCAAAAACGACAAGCACTAAAAAGGGAGGAAGCGGGGAGGAATGGCCACAAGCAGCCTCTTCCTCTTCCTTACATATGCAAACTATCCACCCCAGGGCACTGTAGCTTTCACACCCATAATCAATCAAACTCTAAAAGCCTGCCCTGTGACCACATGAGGTTTTGGGGGGACACCCAGACACAAACCATAACACCATTTTTAATTGGTTTCCAATTGAATTATGAGTGTTCTTTATAGATTCTGGAAAAAATTTTTCAGAAATATATGATTTATGAGCATTTTCTCTCAGCCAATATTTTGATTTTCACTTCATTAATAGTGTGTTTCAAAGATTTTCATTTTGGTGAACACAGTTTATTACTTAATTCTTTGAAGATTGCATATATATATATATATATATATATATATATATATATATATATATATATGCCTAACCTAAACACACATTATTTTTTCAGATGGTTTACTTTTAAAGTTTTATAGCTATAAGTTTTGAATTCATTTTGTCATATTTTGAACTATTTCAATGTGGTATAATGGATATCCACTGCTTTGGGACTATTTATTCAAAAAGAATATCACTTGTAACCTGAATTTCCTTTGTACTACCATAGAAAATCTATTGTCCATGTATATATTTCTGGAATCTCATTTCCATTTATCTATTCATCTTACAATAATTCCATATCTTTTGATTGTTATTACTCTATAATACCTGTTTTAATCAAGTATTATTACCCTTCTAATTTTGTTTCCCTTTCAAAGTGCTTTTTTTCTATTCCAAGCCATTTACATTTTCACCTGGATTTTATAATTAATTTTTAACACACACACATTATGTTGGGAATTTGATTAGGGTTGCCTTGAATCTACAGATCAAGCTGGAGAGATTATCTTAATATACTGAATCTTCTACTACAGTCATGGCTTAGGTCTCATTTGCTTATTTAACATTTTCTGAAATGTTTTGTTGTTTTCCGTGCACAGGACTTTTATATAGTAGGTGTATCCCGTTATTTCATACATTCTTAGGTTATTACGATATTGTACAATTTTCATTTCTGATATTTGTTGTTAGTACAGCAGTGCCTTGGATCATGAACTTAATCCATTCCATGATTCTGGAGCAGATGGCCAGGCTCCTGTTCATGTGGAAAAAATGTCTGTGTTCGTGTTCCTTATCCAGAGTTCACAAACAAAAACAATCTTGTGAAACACTTCTATTTGGGAACCAAACAAAAGTGCTCGTGACAAACGTATCACTATATTTAGAAATAGAACTGATTTTTTTATATGTTGTTCATGTAGATTGAAGTCTTGCTAATCTGACAAACTATTTTTCTTAGCTGTTTTGCACATTTCATCATATTGTCTACATGTGCTATCATATTTTTCACAAATGAAGGCAGTCTCATTTCTTCCTTTCAATCTAGATATCTTACCTTTGTTCTTCTCCACCTCCTCTTCCTCATTCTCCCCTCTTCCTTCCTCCCCAGCCTTCTCCTTCCCCTCCCTCCCACTCTCACCCTGCACCATTGGCAGCAGCTGCTGATTCTGCTTCTGCTTCTGCTTTCTGTGCTGCTGCTGTTGCTTCTATTGTTCCTGCTTCTCCTTCTGACTTTCTCTGGTTAGAACTTCTAGAAAAATATTGAATAGTAGTGTTGAGAGTGTATGTCCTTCTATTATTTCTTATATTGATCTAATGAGGGAAAGTATTCAATCTTACACCATTTAATATGATGTTAGCTGTAGATTTTCATAGAAATGCTTTATCAGGTTATAGAAGTTAATTTTCTCTTCCTAGTTTTCAGAGAAATTCTTTTTATTAGAAACAGGTCTACTGTTTATTTTAGAAATAGTTTTGTTTTCCATTATGGCAAATTATGTTAATAAATCTTCCAATATAAAAACAACCTTCGTTTTTCCAATAATTTCTACTTGGTAATTAATATTTTTATATTTTGGATTTCAATTTGCCAAAATTTTGCGCAGGCTTTCCATTGTGTTTAAAAGAAATCTTCTCTCCTTCCCATTCCATCTTCCCTTCTTAATCCTCCTCCTCCTCCTTCCATTGTCTTTGTTTTGGTGTTGGAGATTTTGGCTTCAGTGAGTACACTCCTTTTCATTTTCAAGAAATTTTTGTATACAGTTGATATTACATATTTATAAAATATTGAGTAGAATTTAGTAGAATATCTATTTTAGGTGAACTTTCTTAGTAAAAAGGATTTGAACTATGAATGCTTATATTTCCTTAGTAGCTATATGGCTATGTGTAGTTTTCTTTTTGAATGAATTTTGATAGTAAATGTTTTTAGAAGAACTGATCATTTTCATAGAAATTATAAAGGAACAGAAGATTAAAAGAATGGAAAGCATGTGGTATGATAATTCTAATCAAAGGAAAGATGAAATGAGTATATTGATATTACATTAAGTGAATTTCAAAGCAAAGGATATTAGTACAGGTAAAAGGTCTTGCCATTACGACATCATGAATTTTAAAAGGACATATGATTTTATTTTAATGCGTCTAAAACACAGCATCAAAATATATGCATAAAATAGTAGATATTGCAAGAAGTAGACTAAAAATTATAGTTCAAGATTTCAATATCCTGTTTGATTAAAAAATAGAATATTGGTAAAAGATAGATCTAAAACCACTATTAACCAACTTGACGCAATTGATATTTATAGAACAGTGCACAAGAGAAGAAGGTATCATGAAATATTTACTAAAAGAAATAATATTTTGTGTCAAAGTACAATTCTTAGCAAATTTAAAATGATTCAATTCTATAAAATACATTCTCTAACCACAAAATAATTACACTGGAAGAAAATCACTATATGTTTCTTGGAAAATTCTCAAGAATTAAGAAATGAAATAATACACCTCTAAATGATCTACCTATAGGTCAAATAAACAAAAAATCAAGTGCGTATTAAACTGAATGTCTAATTGAATGAAAGTGAAAATAGAACATGTCAAAATGTACAAGATCCTGGTAAACCTAAACTTCTTTTATGTACTGATTTAGCAAAATCCTATACATTTTCACATCTGTACTGCCATATTGCTTTGGACAGCACATAGTGGAGTCATTATGTATAACTAATCTAATCAGTGTGTTGCTTAAAAATTGTCTTTCATGATATCTTCATTTAATGTAATTATTAGGTTTATATCATCTTCTTGGCTTTCACTTGTCTCTCCTACTCTTCGTTCATTATTTCTTCTTTAGTCTAACTTTTTAAAAACATTGACTGAGGACTTTTTGGATTATTTGTTGTATGTTTCTTTCATTTTAATGGTTCCTTTGTGCATCATAATATACACTTTTAAGTTATAATATTCTACTGCTAAATGATGTAACACTTTGCATATAGTGTTAAATTCTTTTAGATGGCTATTTTCTAGCATTGTCCTTCATAGTTTATTCTTATGTATTTACTGATTAGTATTCTGTTAAGTACTTGAGAGTGATCATGGCTGATTCTGGATTCTTTTCTGTATAGCTCTTTTCTTTCTAGTACCCTCTCCTGTGTGCACCAGCCTCCTTGACCTTTTTGAGTTCTCAGTTCTTTCTGAAACCCCAGAGGTCATTGCACTCTACCTAGCTCCTCTTTCCTGTGTCATGGTGTTGAGACCCTCTCCAAACAGTGAGCTTGGGGCAATCACAGGGCTCAGTCCAGTTGTTTCTTATCTCCCTTTCCATGTTATCAGTCAGGTAAAAGCATCATTTAGCTGGGGGAAAGTCAACACTTTTGTTCTAATCAGCGAATCAACTGACAGAATGAGACCCGTTCACATTCTGGAAGGAAAGCAACTTAATCTACTGATTTAAGTGGTACTCCCATCTTAACTCCCTCCAAAAGACCAGCCAGCATGATGCCTAAACAACTTTGTGAGTGCCCTATGGCATTGTCAAGTCGACATATAAAACTAAGCCTCACACTTCTCTTGTTAAGAAATTCTGCTCTTCCTGTTCCTTATGAAAATAGATCTTTGGTATTCACATAATTAATCAAACAAGACAGATTTTGAACTCAAAGTTAGATTTAGAATTTTATTTTATTGTGCTATTTACTACCTCTGTGAGAAAACTGAACCTTAACATAAGACCACATCCAAGTCTTACTCAGATAATAGGTAACTGTTTTAATAATAAATAAATTTTATTATTTAATAAATCATGCTTTATTCGAAATGAATTCTTGTTTTTAAAATATAGTTCTTTTAATCCCACTAAAACTTTTTGAGGATAAAGTATGACTTTATTATTTATTCATCAACAAGTTAAAGATTTTATGGCCAATAAGCAACTCTACAAATAATCACACTGTGAAGAATTTATAATGATTTGTTTGCTAAAAATATTTTGCTGCTTATAATTCATTGTTTCATAATATAATTAATTCAAAAAAAATTGATAAAAGGCATTGAGTATTTAAGACAACAAATTAACTTTAAAAATTTGAGATATCTCTGTATTATCTTTGTTTTGCCTTATACCTTTAAAAATACCTTTAAAAATTTATAATGAAATTAATCTATTTTATCCAAGCTCAGGGACAATGTAAAACATGGGTCAAGAACAGCAGAAGAGATGATTCTAAAGGTGTATTGTAACTCTCTCTTCAAAGAAGTATTTTGCAAGCTAAGACTTTATAGAAAATACAAAGTAATTTGGTTTTGCCTCTTCTGGACACCCTTCCTGAAAATATAACTATAATTATTATACTTCAAAAGTAGGCATATTGTAGCCCTTGTTTTGAATGGCTGAATGAAATCTGCATTAACTCTGTCTTCACAGCACAAATATCCCATTATCTGCTTACTCATTTTCAGAATGGTATTACTGACAATTAATTCAAAGATTTAAGTGAAACTGATATCATTTCATGAATTGTTCTCAAATTTAACTGACCCATCAGTCCATTCCAAGTATATTTATTATTAGAAAGGACTCAAATAGATATATAGTATAGATAAAAATGCATTTGATATATTTAGTTAATTTGTGTTTCCTCCAAATTCATTCAAAGAGGGGATTTGGCAATTCTCAAGGGAAAAACTGCCATCATTTTATTAGGTGGCATCAGCTTTTCTGGCAATATCACAGAGGGCAACTTTCTCAAACATCTTTATGCCAATCAGATTTCCAATTATATGCAGTCTGAGTCCACTGTCTATAGCTGTTCATTTGTCTAATCTTTATTGTCCTTAGCCCATGAACACTACACACTATGGAGTTTCTTAGGTTTCTTTTCCCCTTATTTTTAGAGTTCTTGGAATATTTATATGATAAAGTATAATTTTATAACAGACGTGTATGTTGTTGTTGTTTTTACTGGTTGTTTCTACAAACAGAGGCAACATTATTGAAAAAGAAATTCTTTAGTCTTTTTTATTTTTCATTTTGTGTTAATATATGTTTGCAGTGCATAATGACTACAGATACATGTCTATAACATGTCTTACATTTGAGATAGGGCGCAACTTTATTGCCCCGTTTGATATCAGCCTCCTGGTTTCAAGACATCTTTCACCCTCAGCCTCCTGAGCTCCTGGGCAGCTGGGAATACTGTTGCACTCCACCATCCCCAGCTTTAAATTAACCCTAGGATTCCAGAACGTGCAAAGATCTTATAATCTCAGCTCTTCCTATGGAAAGTGCTCACATTTGTGGAGCTCTTACTATGATCCCTGATCCATTATACCCATCATTATGAGCACCCAGTCACTCCACTTTTTATTTATTTTTCAATATTAGGTACCATCTACTTTTAACTGATTCGTTTCATTTTATTGTTTTATAAAGATGTATGTCTTTTACTTACAGCAAAATTTTAGCATATTTGGAAAGTAGTGTTTAATTAAACATTAGCTGAGAAAGAGAACACAAAAATGAGGGTATAACTGGCACACATAAATTTCTAATGGAGAGATTATTGTGGAAATCTCTGCACTCAATTCCATCCTACTGATGATCTAACTTCATGATGTTCAGGCTGGCTGGCTTTTTTGATTCTTTAAGAAACTCACAAATGGAGTCTTAACATCTTCATAGAAACCCAGCCGAGCAAGCATCCTGTCTGAAGTAATGTTCTCACCTCTAGAGGATGGAGTGGGCTTTTTGAAATTAGTAAAGATGGCTTTGATATATTCTCCTGGCTGTCATGAAAGCCTCTGCTTCATCTGGCTTGTGTTCTTCCTGCCTGCCTCTGATTGATTTCATGTAATCCCGATGTGCTCTTTGTCACTGCCTTTCATGAAGCCAATTTCCTGCAGGTGGTAGTTCATTGCTTTATCATAATACAATGATATCTTGTGGTATCTTTTATTCTTCAGTGAAGCTGAGGTACTATTTGCAGAGATAATAAAAATATTTTCCCTTAGATAACATTTTAGATATGTCGCCACATTAAACCTTCCTAGGCCCTTTTGACAGTTTGCAAATGTTCCTTTCTCCTCTTGAAAAGTTGGAAAATTGGGACGTTGCAAACGACACAAGTTACTTTAAAGTTCAGGAAATTATCAAAGATTTAAAGGGTATCCTGGAACCAATGCCGACCTTACTTCTGTTTTCCAGTAGATCAGTCTAGATAAAGTTTTACAGGGAACTATTCCCAGGGAACAGAAGGCTCTAAATATATAACCAGTTTTCTACTGATTCATTAATATGCAAAATTTCTTAACTTCGACATACCTTACTGCTTCTAACAAAAGCATGACTCTGTGATGTCATTTTTCAGAGTAGCTAATCTAGGAGTTTAGATAAGCAAGAATACATTACACCCATACTTGACATAAATATTCACATACATTGTTTATTGAAAGGAAGAGTTAATGTTTAATTGTTTGATTAATCCTAAATGCCTGTTTTTTAACTGAGTATCCAATTTGGTGATAACAATATGTAATAAAATATCCATTGGCAATTTTCTATCACCTTGTCTGAAACTCTGTATTGCTTCTATTCTCTGGGTGTTGCTTTGTTTCTGTCTGTTAGTTTGTGAATGTGTTTTTGTTCTTTTTCTTTACAAATAAAAAAGTACAAAAAATAAAGAAACTGTCATATAACTCATATTATCTTATGCTTTTAAGGAGGAATAAAATAATGTATAATGTTATCACCTTGTCTAATGCATTTGAATAATATATGTCTTATATGGAATTTCTCTGGTGATATTTTCAGTAATGTGAAATTTGGTCTGAAAGTACCAAACATTTGAAAATATATTTCTATTTCTACAACATGGGCAAGTAGAATATGTTAACGTAGCCCAATTACTAAGGGGATGACTAGCTTTGCTCTGATACATGTTACTTTCAGTTCTTCTATAATAGCCATATATATTGCTGTTGTTTTTACTGGTTGTTTCTACAAACAGAGACAACATTATTAGAAAAGAAACTCTTCAATCTTTGTTATTTTTCATTTTGTATTTATATATGTTTGCAGTGCATAATGACTACAGGTACATGTCTATAACACATCTTAATCCTTTTTTCCATTCTTCCCCCTTCTTTCTGTCTCTTGGATCTTTTCCCTTTTGCAAAAGACCTAGTTATCTTTTTCCTGTTATCTATCTTTTACATTGATTTTTATTTATATTTGGGTCTCTCATATAGAGAAAACATCTGATATTTAATCTATATGACTGATTTATTTCACTTAACGTTATGGTCTCAAGGAGAATCCATTTTCCTATAAATGACTCAAACTTAGCACTCTTTACAGAAAAGTAGTATTCCATTGTGTATAAATATATGTTATTATCCATTCACTGCTGATGATCATATAGGTCACTTTTAAGATTTATCTATTATGAATTGGGCTGCTATAAACCTGAGTATGCATGTATCACTATAATATGATGTTTCAAACTCTTGGGAAAATACTGGGAAGGGGAATAGCTGGATTGAATGGAATTTCTAGTTTTCAATTTCTGTGGAATCTGCAGAGTGATTTCTATACTAGTTGTACTAGTTTACACTCCCACATTCAAACTTTTACATTTTTAGTTACAACCTATAGCACTTAAATTATTTTATTTAAATATATTAATGTTTTTCTTTAGAGTTCCAATTTTTATAAATATGTTACAATCTTAATTCACATAAAATACATATTTGGAAGTAAATTTTATGCAATATGTTGTACAATCTGAATAACTATAATGCTCAGCAACTATGAATGTTTTTATTTATTTGTTTCCATTGAGTAAATTAAATTTATTTAATGATATGCACTCTTCTTGTGTATGTGTGTGAAATGAGGTCTTCCTATGCCACCAAGACTGGCTAAATTTCTTGGGTTCAAATGATTCACCTGTCTCAGCCTCCATGTAGCTGAGGCTACAGATGTGTGCCAGCACAGCATGCTCTGATCATATCTAGTCCTGAATCTAGTATTAGAATTCTGAAATGAATCACCAAACCAAATCTTGTTCATTATATATTCTTGCTGGATTTATCTATTTTATCATTTCTTATAATTATGAATTGTCCTACATATTACCAGAGATCAGTTATGCAACCATCCAACTAAGCATCTCTTGCTGCAATAACGGTTTTTGGATACACTGGATCTGTAATGGAAAATTTTGAGGTCATTGATATAGGAGAAATATAACTCTCAACATGCTAGGTGTTGGATTTACCAAGTTCATGTCACCTGAAATTGAAGAATGAATTCTAATGAACAACAGAGGAAAAATCTTTTGAGAGAGAGAGAGAATAGCTCCTGAGAGAACCCAAAAGATGCACATCCAGATACACTTGCAATGTGTTCTCATCTTCTGCACTGACTTTTAGGAAGCCTCGCCTGACTGTCTGCACTCTCTATGTCTAACTTAGCTGTGTATAATAGCATCATTCAGATCATTATGAATTAAAGTGTTACTGTGAAAGTGTTGTAAAGTTTAACATCTTACAACTACTCACGTATTATGTTTATTGGTCTATTGTTAGAGTATTGAAGGAAAGTTGAAAATGCACTTATTTCTGTCTTTGAAAATGTGAGAATAAAAAAGATACCACTTTATATTACAAATGAAATCTTTATGAAGGAAAATTCATAAATTTTGGGAAGGATAGAATCATGGATGGAAAGGGAAAGGGAAAGGGAAATGGAGGGAGGACAAAGATACAGGATAATAGAGAGCCCATCCAGAACAGATGCTTCTTTCTAGGGAGACTGAAATAATTTATAAGATGAAGTAGCAGCAGCAATTAACAAAAAAGGCCTGAGAGACTGTGGCAGCCTGAAACAGGTGTGTATTATTCTTCATGAATGATAAAAGGCTGTCCAAGGTCATTTAAAATGCATTTTAACAAGACAGATTTTTATTTTCCACATTTAGGACAATCTGAAGGAGACAGAAATAGAGGTAGGGAGGATGTTGAAGAGAGTTGGGAAAGGTCAAACAGAAAATTCTTGACATTTTTGCAGTATATTAATAACAACAATTGTGACCTAGATTCTCTATGGCATGATTTTATAATAAGCTATATGTAAAAGATATATTAACCACACTAGGTGGTAAATAGCAACGTTTCTAATAAAATGAAATGCTCCTAAACCAAAAATAAGATATTTCTCTTTTTGGTTTATTTGGAATGTTTACTACTGAACAGCTCCTAATTAGACTCCTAGTTAGACTCATCCACTAATAGCCACTTACACATTCTCCCTATTTTTCCACCAGAGATGAACCCAGAGATGAGATAGAAGAGAGAGCAGACAGAAATATTCTAGAAAGATAAATCTCTTCCATTTTCTCCAGTCAAAATGTCTAAAATTTAAAAGCATCAGGATTGATTGTCCTTGATCTTCAGGCATGCCCCAGCATAAAGGATACCCCATTGAATTTCAAAGCCTCTCAAAGAATGTGGAACCACAGTACTTCCCCTCCCACCATTTCAATGCCTTGTATTTATGTGTATCTATTATCAAAAGAGAGCATGCCCTCGCACAAGAGCAGGGAAAAGCCCCCAAGTGGATAGCCAGTTCCCTATCTTTCTCCTGCAGTGTGCTCTTTCACTTTAGAGCTCGAGGAAAATGTATTTTTAAGAACACAACTTGTGCAAGTAGCTTAATTTACTTTCAACCCTTGCCCAAGCAAATCCAGTGACCACAACCTCTTAAGGTATTAAAATGAAAACAAACAACTCTACTTTAGCTTTCACAGTTAAATACTTTTATAGATATTCCAAAATTTAAATAGATTGTAAATTGTGTACTCTTTACCTGAGACTTGTGGTCAGTATGAATGCCCAATGCTAAATGTTTACATATGCTTGTCCAGGTTTGCATTTGTTTTTGCTGTTTGATGATAGAATAAATAAAAAGGAACAAGATGATAGGCATCATATATGATCAATCTCCTTCAAACAAACGAGTGTGTCAAAAGCAATTTAGAGTCAGTAGCAACACCTATTTGTTAACACTCACTCTGTCTGTATCTCACCTGCATTAAGTGTAGAAAGAAGTCCTCTAGTTTTTTTGAATATTCTTATTCAATCTATATAAGTTCCTACAGAATTGAATGTTATCAATTTACAGTGCAACAGAAAAGTATGTTTTGGTTTTAACTGTTTTGAATTATTCTCATCTTTTCTAGTTTTAAATTTTATGGCTTTGTGTTCCTTTCCAGATTAAAAATATAAAACCTAATTCTAGAAAACTGAGATTGGGCTACTATGATTAAATTTAACTCTTTCCTTGCTGTACATTTTCTTCCACAAATTATTGTCCTACTCTTTATTGCCTACCTTTGTACAGTTATCTTTCATCCATCTTTTATATAATGCAGTAGTTTGATTTCATTATAGACAGCTAAGCTAGGTAGAAGTAGTATACACAGTGAGACAGTTAGGCCCTTGAAGGAGTGAATACAGAATGTGAAATCACATTGCAACTATGGCTGGAGGTGCAGCTGTTCGAGGCCAGGCCTGAAGATAAGGACAAAATGATTCATCCTACATGCCTCCCTGAGAGATAACAAATGAACATTAACATCAGCCACCTTACTGGGGTCAAAACCCTGATTTGTCTCTCCCTAAAAGACCCTTGCTCTGTGACCTGCTACTGGCTCAGTATTACCTAAATGGCTAAACTTGTAATCTTATTAATAGATCACAGTTTTGTCTGGTGTTGTACCCACTTCGTGATTTTGTACCCACAGTGTGACTTTGCTCTATAAAGCCTCCTTTGTAAAGTGGGGTCCCTGGAAACCCATTTTCCAGGTCCCCTCCTATTTCTCAGGATCTATATCACACTCCCCTCAATAAATATTTCCACTCTTAACCTCAATTGTTTCATAACAAGTTATTCTTCAGCCTGGGGGGAACACGAGCTCAGCATACCTGACATCTAGCAGGTTTGGAGTTGTGTTTATTTTCCTTGTATCAATGTAGTGGGATACTATCACTTTCGCTATAATTTTCTTAAAGAAAAATTATGAAAGAGACACATGGAATTGCTGTATACAAAGATAAACCTCTATTAAGTATTATGAGAATTTTTATATTTGTCAGAAGAAAAAAATGCTATCGAGCATGACTCATAGTTATTTAATTGCTTCTAGTGGAATACCAAAAGATCAACTAGATTTCTGTCTTAGCAATCTTACTGCTTCAAACTCTGAAAATTAGTTCATGACAATGTCTGTTTTGAAAAGTGATATGAAGTGTGTTTAGGTTAATTATAATATCCATAATTTCAAAGAACCATAGAAAAACAATGTCTCTTTTATTCCATAATAGTATTTTTTTTTCCTGGAATAAATAATACTTTCTTGGAAAGAAATATTTTCAATGGTAAGGAGAATAGGATTTCCAAACTGCAGGGGAAGAGCTTATAAATTCTTCTCTGAATTGAGACACAAGATCAATAAATACTTTACTACTATAAAAATATTTTTTATCTAAGAAAATTCTACATGGTTAATTAGAAGAGCTATTGTATTTCCTTCTTACATTAAGAAAATAATTCATTATTTATACCTCATAGCTTTTTTAATCTCAGATAGATTAAGGTTGGTTTCATAAGCCATCATTTGAGTATGTGTATTATAATCTTTAGGTCTCTGATTTTATCTCCTAAGAATATGAAAAACATAGCAGAAGGATTTAACATAATTTTCTCCATAAAATTCCCTTTAAATTTGCAAACTCAGCAAGAGCTTAATTAAAATCGACAGGGAAATTTTTTGTAAATGTGAAAGGAAACTATTAGTTTTGTTTTTTCTTCTGAAATATCCACTCTATTTCTCTGCATGCTTCTTTTGTTCATTTATTGAGTATGTCCTACGCGAATGGCACAGTGTTAGGTAGTAATAACCACTACTGAGGAAGCAAGATACTAACGCAAAAGTGACATATAAAGAAGCCAAAAATGCTTTTTATTCTCCGTGAGAGGCCATTACCAAATGACCCAGGGTTGCAATACTCCTTTTTTGAGGTTGGCAAATTTGAATCATAAAAATTTTGCTATGGATTTAAGAGTTAATTCTTTTCTTTCATGTTTTCTTTTTCATTTCTCCACATTATTGCCAATCTGCCATAGAGCACTGGTTTTCTTACATCCTTATCTGGCTAAAAAAAGAAGACAGATATTTTCAATACCATTATTGGATAAATTTTGGCTAAATACAACGAAAGCAAATCCTACTGATAATGGGGAAATACATAAATGTAATTGTGAACTTGTTAAATGTTAGGTATGCCATGTTCATTTTCCCGCAAACAAATTCTCACGAATAATGAAGGTTAAGAGTAGGAAATATTCATTGAGAGAAAGACAGATAGCTTCTGAGAAACAGGAGGGGACTCAAAAATGGGTTGTTGCAGACACCACTGTATAGAGGAAGTTTTATAGAGCAAAATCACCAGGCAGGTGTAACATCATGAGGTACTTTCAAAATCATGAGGTGGGTACAAAACTGAACAAAACTATGATCAACCAGAAGATTACAAATTTAGCTTAGGTAACATTGATACAATGGGGAAGCAGATCATGGAGCAAGTATACATGGGAAAAAATGAATTATGTTTAGGAAGAGACAAACCAAGTGATTCCAGCCACCCACCAGGGTGACTGATGTGGGTGTTAATTTATTATTTATCTCTCCGGGAGGCAGGTAAATCTGGTTATTTTGTCTCTCTCTTGAGGCCTGGCCTCCAGCAGATATGCCTCTGGCTACAGTTCTAATGTGTTTTCATCTTCTGTATTGACTCTCTTGAGGGCCTAGTCCTGTCTGCCTGCCTATAATATTGTTACCTCGCTTGGCTGTCTGTAATGCTACCATTATTTCTGAACTTCCGGGCCAGGGTCACTGTGCTCTGGGGTTTATCTTCCTGCTATGAGCTCATCTTACAGAGTATGCTGCCTCCTTTAGAAGCACAGAATACCATATGGCATGCATGATGAATGCTGAGGTAGCAAAGCCTAGTGAGTCAGTATTTCTTAACCTCATCAGATTTTAGGAGTCACTTGAGGAGACTCAAAGATTCCCAAGACTTCTTGTACCACCACACTATAATCTCCAGGGCATGCATCCCCAAACTGGAATTTTTAAAAGCTCCTTCACTGAGTCTTTTGATGAAGACAGTGTGTAAAACACTGTGTTACAAGGGAACCTGATGCATACTTTTGGGGAAAGTGCAGTTTATAAATAGAACTTTTAAAGCCTATTACAGCTGATGTTCTTCATAGCTAAGAGATCAGACTATGTGATTCCAATAGAATTTTAGCAGCTTAAAAATGAAGTAAAACCTATATCTCTTTCAAATTATCCTACATGGAAGCAGCAACCAGTGCACTGTCACAAGAACTAGAATAAAGAACCACTGTCATTTATATGACCACTAAAGGGCAGTAAGTATATGACTGTGTGGGTTAAACCCTCCTGGATTAAAAGAAACTGTAATTAATTCATATTACTGAAAGAACCTAAAATTCATGTCCTCTGTTGGTATGAGCTATAGGAAATGTAGTCATGTCTGGTAAATATTACAAAATTTTATTTTAGTAAAACTCAAAAATATAGTCCTCAGAAAATCATTTTGAAATATATGTGCACAAAACAAATCTTGTCAAATATTCAAGTCCTGCCAGGAAGAATATTTATCATAATGATGTGGTTATGATGAGTTCCCTTTTCCTAAAAGCTATTTGGTCTTTTCTGAGTGGAAAAGTAATACTAAAGTCCCAGTCTAATCTCTACATAGACATTTCAATGGGTTTGTTAATCTGGATAGAGTCTGCTTATAAATTTGTAGTTTGGAATAATTTCCCTTGAGATAAAAATATTAATGCTAGTAATTTATTCTTTGAAAAAGCTAATACTTGTCTAGACATAATTCTGCCAATTTAAAGTTATATTTTATCCTACCTGGTTAAGTATAATTGCATCAGATTGAAGTTACTCTTTTTCAAATATGTTTTGAAAACACTCATAACTTTCTGTATGCACTTCATGTTTCCTACTATAGAAGGTTTTAATAAACTTTAGTACCTTTATTCCTTCCTCTTCTACATAGTCTGCACTACTGTTACTCTCTTCATTATTTTCTAAGACTATATTAAATCTGCCAGAGTCCTCATTTTAAGAACTATTTATTGAGATTGTGTTAAGTATCTGACACTACATGAAGTCCCTGATATACCATGACAAGGAAAACAAATCTTTTAAATATTTTTCTCAATGATATTTTAAATAGAGAAAAATATTTGTTCTGTATTTAGAAACTTTGGTTTTATTTACCTTAAAAACTTTTGCAAAATAGGATCTTAGTATTAAAAAGATCAACATATTAAACACAAACATCACTTAAAATTTGTGCTGCATGAAGTTGCAGGATTTCCCTTAATAATGATTCCTACTTTTAGAAAACCCCAAGCAAGACAAAATCATTCCTAATCCAGAGCATTGATTGTTGTCCCTAAATATTCTGATCAGTGGTTAGAGGTGCTCATTTCAAGAGCCATGGAACAATCTCAACACCTGTTTTCGTGAATTTATTTTTCATTCATCACAGTTATGTTCCTCAGATATTTCACTATATCACTTTCTATATTATAGAGATTGTATTTTAACTTAACTATAACTTATCATGATTAGTAATACATTTTAATTCTGGCTTAGTTACTATTAGGAGAAAATGCCCAATACCCACAGGTAAAAGGAGAAGAAGTTTATTTTAGCTCAGTTTGTAGAGGTTTTAGTCCATAGTCAGATAGTTCCAAGGCAAGGCATCATGGTACAGGAGATATAGTTCCTATTGTGGCTGGCAGGAACCAGCAATCTTACTTCTACTTTCCCTTTTTATTCTATCCATGCTACAAGCCCATTGGCTGGTGCCACTCACACCCAGAGTTGAGTTTTTGTCTTCAGTAAATCCATCAAGTCACAGTAATTGGACTAACTCAGTATCACACAGCCATAATCCAGTATCACACAGCGATGATCTCGTATCACACAGCCATGATCTAGTTACTCCACAAAACCCTACTTTTGATTGCGTGAGCATTTGGGGAGATATCTAGATATAAGCTATAACAACTTCTTTTTGTTATTTTATTTTGGATTCACTAATTATACTTTTTCTTTTTCTCATCATTTCTTTTTCTCTAATGTCCTTGGGAGGAATCAGATTTTTATCACTTCTTTTTCTTTATCTGCTTGGAAGTTTTAGCATTTATTTCTATTCTTTTAATAGTTATTTGCTCTATAATATTCCAGATATGTTAGTCTTAGAAGTGTTCATTTTAAAATTCATGACCCACTCTCCATTTCAATGGATGTTTTCCTTCACTTTAGTTTAAAACTCAGGCTGTCATTATTTTACATTTTTCTTTTGATAAAGAAAAGTATGATTATCTCTTCCTTTGTTTAATCTTGTTTCTTCTATCCTTCTTTCTAGTTTTACTATTTTTCCATGTTTTCTAACTGTTTTGTGCCTAGAAAACATCCATCATTCTACATTTGAAAATGAGTATATTTGAGTTTATTCCTGAATAATGGTTCATCTAGGCTTAGGGCTTCACGCTTATCATCAATATATACAAAATAGTAAAGACGTTTTCACTTTCTTTTGGGATCTGTTACACAATTATGATAATCACCATGATTGATGCAACCATTCTGAATTTCTCCTTTAGTTGCTTCTGAGATTTTTGTTTGTCTCTGATGTTCTTTAACTTCACAAATGTTTGAGTGTGGAAATATTTACATCGCCATCTAGGTAAAATTTCCTCCTTTAATCATTGAGTTTATTTTTAAATATTTCTTCTAGAAAATTCTCATTTTAGTTTTTATCACATATTTCATGTTTTCCTCTATTTTCTCATATAAATTCTCATATAAATGCTATGTTGTGTTTTTTCTTTCTCACTCATCTTCCATTTGCTTGAACTCAGTTTGCATATTATCTATGAATTTTATTGATGGTGTTTCCTTTGAGTGATGTCCTCAGATTTATTTTTCAGCTTACTAATTTGCTTCTCATTTCAGGATTCATTGGCTATTCCTTTTTCCCTTGACTATGTTTTATTCATTACTTTAGAAAAAACCACATGTCTTTAATATTTGTCATATTTGAAAAATGCTTTTGTCACAAACTTTCATACTGTGTCTTTGACAAGTCTTTCAGGCAATTGAGAAAGTTTGAAATATTTAAGAGAGGAACAGACATTGAGCTAGCAATCACTGAAAGTTGTTTTTGTACTCCATATACATTTGTAAAGTTTTGAAATTATAATGGAAGCACAGGGAACTTATTTAAAGTTAATAGCCAGATATAATTTCCTCCAAGCCATTAACTCTCAAGCAAAGTCTTATTCTTGGACTATTACTGTACCTATAAGACACATATTTAAAAGCATCATAGGTGTACTAGTGTATGTACTTTTGTGTTTAGATGGCATTAAAAGTGGTGTATGTAGGAGTTTTCTGAAAATTTGTGATTAACTCATCACCCCTTTATATGTTGTTGGTTTATTAGATTAAACTTTCATTTTTAATTTTTATTATTATATTTATAGTAGCAGTACAGCTGGAGTAAGAGATTGAAAGTTTATCATTAAACTGAAAACAATCTTATTACAGCATTTAATTCTCGTGAAGAAAACAGCAATGTATCACTTAAGCTAATCATATGGACAGATGTTAAAGAAAAACGACATGGTTCTTGTAGCACATTTCATACCGTGTGTTCCAGAAAGGGTATCTTATCTTGGATTTGTTTTAATATTTTCACAGCTGCTGGATGTCTGACTGAGTTTAAAATCCTAACTCTGAGTCTTACTGTGGTAGCTCAAGCAAAATGCAATCAGAGTGTTACCACATGAATGTTTCTTTTAATTTGTTCCATAAGGTTAAGAGCCAAGAAGTGATTCTTATGCACAAGATTTCCTATTTTTTCTCACCAAATTGGCTCCTCACAATGTGCCAGGATGTGTTTCCCTTATCTTCAGTTAGATAATATTTTGCTCTTCCTGGGCATTTGGATTAGTGTTCTCTGTGGATATGTTCATACGATTATATTCAGAATTTAGTTATATTTTCTTTAATATTAGCAATATCTTTTAGGTGAACCTTTTCTAACAGAAAATAACAAATACATGTGTCTTCTTAAATCAAATAGCAGGCATGCCACAAATAGTAGGAATAGTGTCCAAGTTGAACACTAATAGCATTGAAACTGAAGATATTGTGAAAATAAACCATGTAATGAGTCTAGCTTGTTTGGATATTTATGCCCTGTTTCTGAGATTTCACAATCAAAATAACCAGGAAAATTAAGAATTTAGAGGAAGCATAAAACAATTACTACAGGCTAAGATATATTCATATTAAGACTAGTAACCAGCTGAACTAGCATAAGAAGCACAGTGGAGTTCAAGAAAAGTAGGCAGTGAGCTGATGTATGCACAGAAAATAGAGATAAAGACTATATATGACAATAGTCAATAGAAAAACCAATGGTATTTTGAAATCATCTCCGTTTTAAAAATCTGTTGGCAAGATGGGTTTTAAAATTTTATTTTGGTGCATTTATTTTTCTTTTGTAACTTTTTATTTTAAAAATTAAAAAGCTGACAAAACAACAATGAAGACAAAATCAAAACAGCACACACAAAAAACAAAAATGATACATGACACCAAGACAAAATGAAAGAAATTTACAATGTTTGCTAAATTGCATACCATTATCTTCAACGAAGTTGCTCAGTCCCTTAGACATAAGAATGTAAGATTGATCAAACAATCAAAGACAGTAACATGTAAAGCACAATAAACATAATTTTAAAAACATTGGAAATGATGCAGAGCTTCACCATACAAAATGATGAGTCCAGCAATAGTTCTTATACTGCATATTGTTTTCAGATCAATTACCAAATTCAAGTGTGTAAAGTTGGTCAAGAAAAAAAGAAAATTTTAAGCATTGACTGTTCCTTTCAATAAACTACAGACAAGAAATGGGGTCTTCATAGTTGGAAGGCTAAAGAGTTCCCTCTACATTTAATGTAAAAATGCCAAGAATCTGTAAAATCACTCTGTAAATAGTACTTATATCCAGAAAGCAGAGTGAATTTAATTCAGTAAAAAGCACTATACTTACAATCAGATGATCTCAAATGAAATCATAATATTGCTCCTTAAAATCTGTGGGGCTACAGAAAAATCACACCATTTTTCCAATTTTTTTCTTAGAGAAAACTGGAGATAACATTATATATAAGACTTTGTATGTCAAAAAGTGATGATATCATATGAACTGTAAAAGTCAATTTCTAGTTATACATTTTATAAAATAGAAAGATAATATATGGAGTAAAATTTGTAGCATTTTATGAAGAAGGAAATGCAAAGATTATTGCACACTGTGTAGGCAAAATCAGAAGCTTTGGACCTCTTTTCTCTGAAGGTCACCAAACATGTGGAAATTCACCATCTGTGATGGTTTAACATGGCTAAGCAGAAGGAAAACTGAATGCTTTTAGAATCTCCAATTTTATGTGTCTTTTAGTAGCAGAAAGTTATTTAAATTTTTCCTTTTTGAAGATAGTTATTATTAAACGAATTAAAAATTTCTTAGTAAGATTATTTTGGCAAAAAAACTCATTTCTGGTATTGAATCTTTGTTTTAATGGTAATCAACATCAAAGTTTTATATAAACACAAACACAAGAAAGAGTGTCAAAATATTAAACTCTGTAGATTAGTAGGTAACACATATAGTGAATGAGACATACCTTTGTTTCCAAGAAGTTAGAGTGGTCAGACTCAATTTCTTTTAATCACAAGATATGCACTGGTCAAAGGCTTTTCCTGACCATAATTCTGAATACATGGTAGATCTTCAGAGAAATTTAGGTAACACAAGGATAGAAACCTATCTGACAAGTTTCTGACAGCTGTGGAATGCACAACCTTCCAAGTGGCAAGCCATTACTGTACAGTATACATCTTCTATGCCACAGAATAATACCAAATTTAGGTTTTGGTGGTAGGAGAAAATAGATATTATGCAATCATTCTTTGTTTTTATTTAACAGAACAGATGCCACATGTGTCCAAATATGTGGCCACATCCTACTTTCGTGATTTTGCTTATGAATCATTTCATGCATTTGATACCACCCTTGATGCCTGCCTCTGGCAATTTCCAAACCACTGTGGAATCTGAGCACTTGTGAGGCTTGCAAAGGAAAGATCCTCTGTCTGACTGCCTGAGGCCCTCAGGCTAGAGTTAAGTCTTCCCAGTACTCTGGGTGTCTTTCTGTTCAGCAAAGCACCTAGAAATTTCCAGGAGAGCTATTATCTCATAGTTTTGCATAACATTTGATCCTCACAAGGTAACAAATCTTTGGGGGAAATCCCTTTAACTTTTTAATTGATTTTGCATACATTTTTCCTGAGTAGTAAGAGATCCAGCTGATTTTTGACCCCTAATGTGAAGTGAGACACATTTTCAAAACTTATCCCCTGTACATCAGTCAAAACTACTTCTCCTTTTCTGCTGAAAGTAATTCTCTTTGTATGTGTCCACTTGCCCTATAAATGTATGAACTGTGAATTCATTTGTAGAATTCAGAGAAAATGCAATCACTGACAATAACATCTAGTCTATAAGTTTCTTTGCTTCTTCTCAGGAATCATTTCACAAGAATCTTAAGGAAGAACTATAATTTACTGAATCATTCTTTTCGGTACTGGATCATCAATCACATTAAAAGAATACCAATAGAAACTATTCATATGCCTTATTCAAGTTATTAATTTGATAGATACTATTATATCATAGAAGTGCTGGGCATTAATGCAGAATAAGAAGTGCAAAATGAACCTGGTTACCTTTTCATAACATAAAATTATAAAAGAAATGAGTACAATGCTGTAAATAAAATTTAAAATCAATGAGATGATAATTCAGAGCCAGTGTGTCCTCCCACCCCTACCCTAGAGTACATCTATCTAGCTAGATGCTCATTAGGACTGTTATTTCCGGGTCTCTGCTGACACTGCCAACAATTAGACATCCCTCATCTAACATTTGCAATTACAGTCTCATGAAGTTCTGGAGTTTCACCAAATATTTTACCAAAATTGCCAACAAATGATTAATGGAGTAATGTCTTCCAACGGTTATTTCCTGCTCCAGACCTACAGCCCAGAATGGTAACAAGCATTAAAATAAAGGAATGGACAAAAAGAAACTTAGTGTGTAGGAAATCAACTGTTGGATGAGGATGAGCAACCTCCATACGAAGTAGAGAGCCATATAAGAAGGTAATACTGTTGGGCTGGGGATACAGCTCAGAAGTACAATGCCTGCCTGGCAAGTGCAAGGTCCTCAGTTATATTCCTGGTACAAAAAAATAAATAAAAAAAGACTGCAATATTGTCAATTCCCAGTACTGTAGGTCTACTTATTAAATGGGTAGTTTATGTTATCGAAGTTGACAGTCTTCCTCCTCTCTTCTCATACACACACACACACACACACACACACACACCTCAGTTTGGGGCACACATGACTACAGAATATAAAGTTCATTTAGCTTCAGGATTCATTTTCCGATTTTTAAAATTAACAATTATCCCCTGTGTCTAATAATTCTACATTTTAAAAATCTTTTCTCATTACACAAAAGCATTTTGACCTTGTCCTGAGAATGACTGCTTTAACAAACAATTTCATTTGCTCAGAACTGTAGTAGTGTAAATAATAGTGTGTAAGTTTTTCCTTTTGATTGAGATAAGTATTATCTATCAAGTCATTATAGAATACTTTAAGATTCTGTTAAGTAGATTTTGCAAAATACCAGCAGTTTGCTGTCTCTATCTTTATGTTTCTGTCTTAAGAAATCATAAGCTATTTCATATGTTTGCTTCTGATACAATGTTACAAATTATTTCTATGAACAAAGGAACCACTTTATTATTCAAATTTCTTATATTTATTTAAATGATGAGGTAATTATTGAACATTTCACAAAATCATAGCATTACATTCTCACTCATAATGTATACCTAGTTACACACTTGTGCAAACACACCCACGTGTAGGCACACATCAAACGTTAGCCACCAAAGTTTTACTTGAACACAGTCAACTTAATCCAAATCTTTGAAAGCAAAGAAGCTCATGGTGAACTTCATTATAAAAGTCACATTATTCTGACATAAAATAGAACATGACATTTGGCCTAATTATACTTTTCAAGTCTTTAATAACCTGCTTATCATTATGGATATTTAAATAAAGAAAACTCTTCTGATACCTTTTGCCCTTTTTGTTTCATAGTCTTTTTAGGATTAAAAAGGAAACGAATTTTTTTAACCAGAAGTTTTACTAGATAAAAGAATAATATATAAAAACATTATAAACATTTTCTTCTCATATTTTAAGGCAATGTACTATTTTATATTAAAAAAAATCTATTAATCTTTCCAAATATCTTCTAAACAAAATAGTCAAAAACAAATTACTATAATTCTGTATGTCTGAATTTTGACTTTTTGAATTCTATTGATCCATAAAATATTTAGCATTTTTTCATCCTTTTGTAGTATATGACTTAAAAAATTTACACAAATCAAATGATTCATCTTATGGATTTGGTTAAGAGCTCAAAGAAATAATACATTTCAGACCTGTAGTTTGATTTATAAAAAAGTACATAGAGTCACTTACTTGGGTGTTACAATCGACAGCTAACCTAGATCAATAATTCTGTCATTATAGAATTCTATAGTAATTCTAGATTTTTATAATTTGTTTCAAAGTTTTAAAATGCATTTTACTTTTAATCTTTCTTTTTCAGTTTTTAATTTGTGATATGATTTTATTTATTTAAGGATAAAATGGGCTGCAGATTTAGCTCAGTGGCACAGCACCTTCGAGGCAAGTGTGGGGTCACCAGTTCAATTCCTGGTACCAAAGGAAAAAAAAAAAGGAAGGGTAAAATTCTATATTTTCAATTTAATATGTCTTATGAAAATCAATAGTTCAGATACTGGATGATTAATCAATAGAGTATGTTGGGAATTGAATCACAATACACTCTCTTTAAAAACAGGGAAATTATGAAGGTGAGTAGACAGTAGTTAAATAATGATGTGCTCCACTAAGAAATAAGCAGTAAATTCAGAAATGTAAACTAAATATAATTATTTTGCCTATGATATCTATAATTAAACATTCATTAGTTTTAATAAGTAGACATAGTAGATCAGGTCTGATATATGTTTTGCTTTGTTTTTCTTTAAGATAAAATCTTACTTCTTGACTTGGGGAACCCACTTATTATAATAACTTAATTACTTAGCTCTTTATTACATGTTCCAGCACTAGTAGTTAATTATTGGCTATATTTTGATGACTTATAGTTTAATCTTTCTTAGGAAAACTCAACATTAAATGCAGCATATCCAAAACCTTACTTCCTATCTCTCTTACATGTGAAGCCACACCTTCTACCCACATGTTTTTTTTTTAGCTCAAGCTCCTATTCCTTCAGAATTTTTTTTTTTTTTCCCCTCCGGAACCGGGAACTGAACTCACAACCTTGCGCTTGCCAGGCAGGCGCTTTTGCAGCTGAGCTAAATCCCCAGCCCCTTCCTTCAGATTTGATACCTTAATACTATGACTCCACTCTCACCCAGAGCATCTAAGAAGTTAAGTCAGAAAATATTTATTTCAAGTTCATCTTTGAAGCATTTCCTCTCCATTTTTCACAGCTTCATTTGATTTTGTTTCCCCTTGATGACCACAAGGTTTCCTAAATTCATTAGGCCAAAATTGGTTTCTCTTTGCTGTATCAATAGTATATTCTTCTGTCATATTAATATTATGGGTCCTAGTTCTAATCAATAAATATTCTATTCATTTGGGTCTTTCTGAACAGCCTGAATTTATATTTTTTCATATTTGTTACCAAAACTTATTATAGTCCTTGCACTCACTTGGTTAATTAAACTGTATTATGCCTAACATGGATGTGTAAATTCAGGACAAAATATTGGAATGTAACCTTTCTCTATGCTAATGCATTCTATCATGTAACAGAAGTAAATATATTACATGTATATAAAAGCAGATATGATAAAATCCCCATTGTGTCTGCTTTCATTTTCTTTTACATGTCCCCGTCTCACAATTGTATTATTAAAGTCTTCACATCCTTCAAGGTTGGGAATAAATGTTACCTTCTTCCAGGTGGCTTTTCTGCTTGCCACAGGCTTAAATCCTACTGTTTTTCATACAAGAGACATTGCCATAGTCTTTCTTACAGTTATGGAATCTGAATGTTATATTTCTTCTACTTCTATATTCATTCATGTTAACTTTAATTCCTAGATTCTACTTCTCCACAGAAACATCACTACCATAAAAATAAAAACATTCATGAAAAACCATTCCTTCTTTAGACAGATTTTTCAATGTTCCCAAAGGTATGTGCTTTAGACTTTCTGAATGTAGTTTATTCCCACTCTCACATAATAGTCTGGTTAATGATCTTCCTTTGTGGTTCTGGTTGTACTTTTGTCCACCTGAAGAAGCCCCCTTTTCTATAATCATCTTGAAAATGATGTTGAACTTACACTGCAGCTTCTCAAGGCTATCAAAGTTCCTGATCCTTAAGGATCTAGTTAGTGAAGTGTCTGGAGCAAAAAAGGAAACAGTAGGCTTTACTAAATCTAGGTCTTATTTGTACCTGAGCTGTACTTATGCAGTTCTGCTTAAATTCAAAGTCTCTTGTAAAAATAACACATTGTCTTCTGGCCTTCACCCATGTACAACAACAGAACACTGCCTCACAGACCTGAGTTCAGCTCTGTATTCTTGACATTTGATTATTCCAAGTCGAGTATCCCAGTTTGTAACCTGCATTCTCTTTATGAATGTCTCTGAGTGATTCTGATTTCTTACCTACTTGACTATATTTTATTTCAAAATAAAAAAGGAAACTGTGGCAATATTTATGCTGTGTGCACCTCTCCTATTGATTATGACTTAGAAAGTAAGTGCTCATTAATCTGAACTTAATAAATGCATCAATATCTCACAAAGTGGGAAACAGGTCAAATCCTGATCCTCTTTCAATTTAACCATATTTTCCAATAAGGTCACGTTCTGAATCACCAAGGTTCAGTACTTCAGCATGTTTTTGTTTTAAAGATGCGAATGAGTTCATAACAATTACAAAGAAACAGGAAGTGGTTGTCCCATAGAATTTATAAAGCTCTAAAGTTGCCACCAGTGTTGAAGTATGAAGAATATTAAGAATTTTCAGCAGCAGATATAGTGAGTGTAATGCTGTACAGAAGGCAGTGAGATGAAATCAAGATTCTTTGTGATTAGTAAGTCCCGTATGTATAGAAATATGTTGAGGATCATAGGATCATTCTATACTCCATTCATCATATGTTTTTTAGGAAGAAAATAAATATAATAAATTATTACTTCATAATTTACTCAAATTCATTTTGATTCTCTTTTTCATATTTCTTTCTTGGTCCCAGGAAGGATAAATCATGCTGAAACTGTGAAGTTTTCTGCCAGATAAATGACTTTATGAAAAGTCTATAAGACACTAGACAAGATGTTGCTGAGGGGGAGACAGGCTAAAATAATAAGATCCTCCCGCTAAGAATAAATGAATAATGTCAATGCACTCTTCATTACTTTTGTTCCCTGTGACAAAGATAAAGTTAATTATTTAAAAATAGCAAAGAAATCTGTTTATTGAATGTGACATGCTAGATGCAATTCTGGATGGCAGTATATTGTGATATTAAAGATCAAGGAACTTGTAATCAGTGTAACTGCAAATTTTAATTGAGCCCATTTATTACATGAGTGAGCTGTATTGAAAATACTCCCAAATCAAGAGCACAGTAAACGCTATAGCAATTAAAATAGGAATCTAATAGTCGGAGCCATTTCTATTTAGATTTTCTTTAAATAAGATACATGTTGAATCAAACAATTGTAAAATGCTTTTGTTACAATTTCAAAATGGATTTAATGTCAATTATGATAGTTTTACATATTTGTCCACTTATTGGGAGACCACTAGCTGATTTTGCATACTCGGGCTTAATAAAAAGAGCTGACTGATGCCCTGAGTCTATATGGCGCCATGACATCTGAATGAAGGATTTGATATTTGCTATCCAGATGCTTCGCCTTCTTGACTCCATCTGGAATTTTGGCCTTGTACTTACAAACCATCTGGGTTTGTTACTACATTTCACACTTTTCTTCCAGATGTTTTGGCATTGTACGGACAAAGCATATGGCATTGTCTCTAATATGTAATTACATAAAAATAAATAACACTGTGTAAGCAACCAAAGGAGTAGAATTTTCCCTTCCATAAATTTCAAGGAATATTTCTGTAATACATTAGTTGTGGCAGGATGCATATTTTTTTGCTATATTTGAAAAGTTTGAATTTCACATTGTATCAACAAAGGACATTTTAAGAATATTCTAAATTTCAAAGGAAATTTTCAATATTTTAATAAATTCTAATAAAAAGCCTGCTGCTTAATTTATTTTAGGTTTAGTTATAATTAATGTACTAACTGCAATTTTGATACAGCTGTGGATATCCGAATTTGAAAAGAAATAAAAAATTTATTACCTTCTACACTAAACACATTATAACAAGAAAAGTTATACTAAATCATGTTGTCAACAAAATCTGCTTTTGAATTATTCAGGCCTAACTCTGTACTTGCTCATATCTCTAATTAAGGTATTGTTTTCCACAAATTTAGTTCCAATGCACCTGCATGCCTGATGTTACTGCTCTGGGTAAATAATAGAAGCAGCAGCAACAACAACTGTTTCAAATCACTATGACAATTAATAGCTCCAACAAGGTTTGGGTTAAAATCTTAATACTATTTGTTACATAGACATTGCGTATTATATAAAAAAACAAACACTCAAAGAAAAAGGAAGGTAAAAGACAATTAATAACACTGTGAAAAACCTTCCCTATTAGGTCTACTGGCTATTTCTTCAGTCTTGTAAGAGTTCGTAGTCTTATGAGTTAATGAAAGATTTGGGCCGAAATTTCTCAAGTATGTGATGTGGGAGTCTCACTCAGTTCGTGTTAGCTGTAAAAGGCTTAATTCTAGGACAAGTGTTTACGGACAGTTATAGAAGGAAACTATGAAGGAGATATTGGCCAAGGTGGGCACTGACTTGAAATACCACTACACAAACTATTTCTAAAGCTAGATGCTTAACGTGGAAAAGAGAAGACTTTTAGGTTAAAGGAATAAGAATGAAAAAGTAATAAGAAATAATCTTTATATACTTACAGTTTATGTTGATGCAAAGGGATGAGTAATTATGTATGCTTCCATGGGCAGAATTAGAATTACAATTTTAAAATGTTTTGCTTCAACACAGTAGAAAAATTGCATGCATTGTGGAAGAGACCTGTCCCACACCACAATATGCATGCATGAAGCCTCAGTGTAAGAACTCAGCCAGACGACTCCCTAAAAAATTTAATATTTTCAGTGTCTGGAGCACTGCCTAGCACACAGCAAACAGACACTGTGAATGAATGACTGATATCTGGGACTGAATTTCAGGCATCATTATCTGGAATGAAACAAGATTTATCATGTTCATCCAGCCCCAGACCAGCTCCTACAATCCCAGTATCATATTGCTCTATAGACTCACTAGAGTTTCAAAATAAAGTATGGTTATCTGCCTAAGTTTCATTGACCTTATGACATTTGATGAAAACGTAACATCAAGTAAAATTGTTTTCCAAATTTCAATCATAGAAATCAACTTTTTCCAAGCAATATGTTTCTGGAACACCACTCCTTTTGAAATATGACTTGTAATTCCTTCTACTTCATATAATCCCTCTCTTCACAGTAAGCAGTAGGTCTCTTACTGAGAGTACATTAAGTAAGACATACACAATTATCTCTGTGGTATCATCCTTTGTGATTCCTCTCATGTTTTTATATACTAGGTTATTCAGCACTAGCAACTCATCTCTGAAAAACCCATCATCTAAATAAGTAGCACCCTACAAGTTGCTCCATGATAGATTCCTTACAGCACCAGGCGTCCTCCCCACATGGAGCACCAAAACATTAACAGAAAAGTGACACTACCACTAAGTAGATATTGCACTGAAAAAGTAAAAAATTTTAATTCTAATTAATTATTTTTCTAACTGCAACAGAGGATTACTAAATGCACAGCCATGAAAAGAAAGGCTTTGGACAGTACTACAAATAAGAAAAAGATCTATGCAGGTGGACGAATTACCCTCTGCAGAGAAGTCAGGTAATCAATTCATGCAGGTTCGAGTGGGATTTTCTGATATATAGCTTGTGCTGCAAATAGAGAGGCAGATAGCAAAGTATCCCATTTTGTTTGACTAATTATTAAATTTGAAAATCAATCCTTTTATCTAACTGATATTTACGAAGACATCACTTCCTGCCAGGCAGTGCGCAAGCATGCACGGAAAACACAACAGTGAGCAGGGTAGATTTGGTCCTCCTTGGCAGCAGGATTGAGTGGCTCCGAGCGTAGACCTGGCAAGTGCATTGGATCAGCCCACCGCCCACCTGGCACGCTACAGCCTGTGTAGGCCTCAAGGCTCAAGCACAAGGAGAAATAACTACTATTGATTTTAGATAAACATTTTATTTAGGTCTGAAAACATCCAAAGATAAATGTGGATAACATAGGAGAACATCTGGAGAACAGGCTAAGTTCACTTGCAAATATCCCTATGGTGGAAGATCTCATACAAATTCGGCTTGAGTTTATAAAGATACTGAATGCCATTGCTCAGTATCTTCCCAATCACATTCAGTTTACTTTGAATTGTCAAAATGATAGTTTTCATTACTCATCAATATTCACAAGTGAATTATTTTTATCCATGGATATTGAACTCAATTTTAACTGAAACCTGATGTGCTTTCTTATGTATAAGTTAGAAATGTGCTATCAAACCAGCCCTTTTTGTAAAGAAAGCACAGTGCTCTCAAAGGAGATATGAGTGGAGGTGTCAGCAGGGCCAATGGAATAAATTAAAATTGCCTCATCTGAGGTGATCTCAATTATTCCTTTGTTTAGTTCAGAATACTCCTCTCTTCTACATGTTCCAGTTTGGAAGTGAATTTAGTATCAGTTTAAAGTTAGGTGAGACCCCAGGTTATGCAGATATCACAGGATTTTATCACAGAACTAGAAACTGATACAGTATTTTGAGGAAGTAGCAGCCTTCTTTCATGAAGGAACTAAGGTAGAAAGTTTAACACTAAAGCAACGATACAGGGTGTCCTTATTTGCAGTCTCCACAATAACACTGGGATGCACATTGGAGGAAATAAAAAGCATCAACTTCTTGCAACACTCTGAAGAATATAACCCGATCACAATATCAACGACATGAAGAAAGAGGAGAGAATGTAGAACACTGATGTGGTGATCTTCTTGACTTTAGATGGAATATTTTTAAGGGATGCAATATAATAAAATTATTGGTTTCAAAGTCAAGGCTAATGTTAGCCAGAAATTGGTTTAGTTATTCTAGGTCTACCTTCTCTTGACACATTCTGTAGATAGTATTCAATACTCCTAAGTGAATTCTGCATCTGTGCATGACTTATTCAATCCTCTTCAGTTATTCATTTAACAAATATTTATACATGTACTCACTGTGTCAGGCTCAGATGATTTAAGCAAAGAAACCTGCGTACAGTGGTTGCTCATAACTTACTTATTGATTAAATACTTACTGGATTTCGCTTATCTTCTGTAGCTTGGAGATACACACATCCATCTTATAGTAACACTTTTTAAGTTCCTTATTCAAATTGTTCAAGCACTGTACAAAGGTTTGTGGAGTCACTTTATGCCATTTTAGCAATTCTGTGAGATGGCTTTAATTTTCAAAGCTTATTTCATTTTATACTAGATATGCTCTTCTCATAAAAAGATTAGAAATATATGCAATCAAACAGTACTAGAGAATGAACAGAAAAGTTTTTTCCCAGTATTGCAACTAAAGCAGCTTATTTTATATATGTAAGTCCAACTGATTTTCTTACCTGTAAAATAGCAGTAATTGTAGCTATCATGGAAACCTACTACAAAGTTAGGAAGATGATGCTATATGCTATGGAATTTAGGATGTTAGAAATGTATTATAAAAGTGTATAGAATTACTGTTGTTCATTTGAAATGCCAGAAAGACAATCAAATGCATATCAAAGAGTGATAGAAATCATCAGTCTCTTCTAACTTCTCTGCTTTGACTTCTGGTAGTTCCTGCTTTATACATGGAACACTCCTTCCCTGTGTCTCTTTGTGTAAGAGCTCCACATTCAATCTTCTGTCTCAGTTGATATGGCCTCTTCCCAGGGATAGTCTCTTGGAAATATATGTGTCTAAGGCAGGAAATACCCTTGGCAGTGTTGCACTTTCCAGCCCAAAGGACTCAGATCGACGCCAGCATATAAATTATGAACTCACTACCATTCTCCTTGGTCTCCCACTAGAAGAAAGTCAAGCATCATTTCTCACTCATTCTTATTCTTCTGATGCTTTGCCATTGGTTACTCACTCTGTGTTTTGGTAGGTTTGTTTTCTTTTCCTACTCCTGTCCTCATAGTGTTTCCAATGAGTTTCTCTTTACTTGGTTATAGAAAAGTTTAATTGTGCATTTGAGTAGGATAAAAAATGGAGAGGAACTGTGGAGAAAAACAATAATGCAATGTTTCTGATCATCAGAGAGATTACCAATGAAAGAAACTGTCACTCGCACCACAGTATTCAATAACAAGCACATCTAGTAAGAGCTGGATAGAAAATTTGGGGAAAATGCTTCAGCTAAATGTATTTCAAATTTGTTATAGAGAAATTTACAAGTGGAAAGAATCAGGTTAACTTTAGTCTGTTTACCATCTTCTTAAAGCTTGTATAAATGATGACAAGGAAATTAAAGTCATATCCACCGTTTACATAAAATTAAAATATCTTGTATTACAGGCTGTGTATATATTTATTTATATCTATATTTTTATTCTGTATAGAGTTACTTTAAATTCATTTTTTTTAGAATTGGAAACAGCTTTAGGATGTATATCATTAACATTAACCTGTATAATGCATCAATTATTAATTTTATCATTATGCTGATTCATTGATTATTTAAATAACAAGTTATTGATTGTGAAAATAAATTCCCCAAAATAGCATTGATTTTCCTGAGAGGACAACGGTTTGTTTTATGCACATACAACTTTCTTAGGAAGGTACTGTAGCACAAAATGAACCTAATAAATATAGTTTATTTTATCAGATCACTTTTGTCTCTCTAAAAAAGATTAATTGAAGGCATTCAAAATTTATGAAAAGGTTATTTGAAGAATGTGTATATTAGGGTCAGATTTTAGGGGGGATTTTATGTTAGGGGCAGTGATTCAGATAGTGTCCTCTCTGCCTAAATTCACACCCATCTAGAAACTTAAAACGTGGTCTTATTTGAAAATTTGGTCTTTGCAAATGTAAATAGATAAAATGAGGCCATAATGGAGCACAGAGACACTGAGAGAATATGACCATATGAAGAGGGAAGCATAAAGTGATGATGCAACAAACACAGGAATGCTACCACCTGGATGAAGCACGGAAAAATTAGGTATTTCAAATATTTATTCATTTATGTTGTTTTGTTCCTTGTAGGAAGTTAGTACATGTACAGAACACACCTCAATCCCTTTTACCCCATTTTCTTTCTTCCTTCAACCTTCCTGTATCTCTGGATGTCTTCCCTTTGAGAATGATCTATTTTCATATTTCCTGTTCTGGAATCACATCCATTTTCCTACAATTGACACAAATGTATCTTTCTTTATGTAGTATTCCATGGCTGATTTCTTGATGGGAACCACACATTCTGGGGTGAGATGAAATCTTAGTATTGCTTTTATTTTCATTTCTCAAATGGCCAGCAATATTGTACATTTTTCCATGTACAGTATTCATTTTACAATTGTATTTCTTCATCTGAGAAATGTCTGTTCATTTCAGATGCCCATTTTTATTGACTCTTTGAATTGGAAGGGATCTACTTTTGCATTCTTTATACATTCTAGATATTAGTCCTATGTCTAAGGAGTAGCTGACAAATATTTTTCTTGTTGTCTAGCTTGCCTCTCAACTTTGTGGCTTCCTTCTATCTGCAAAATATTTTAATTTATTGAGATTCCATTTGTTGATTCTTGGAATGATTTCTTGTGGAATCAGAGTTTTATTCAGATGGTGTTTGCCTACACTTATGTCTTCAAGAGTTTTGCCTATTTTGTCTTCCACCAGATTAAGTGTTTCCATTCTAATGTTGAAATCTTTGATCCATTTTTATTTTTGTTTAGTGTATGGTTACATGCATAGGTCTAGATTCAGTCTTCAGTATGTGAACAGTTAGTTTTTCCAGAATCATTTGTTAAACAGACTATCTTTCTTTTCCTCCAGTGAAGGGATTTGGTCCCTTTTTCAAAGATAACATAACTGAGGGTATCTGAACTTGTAGCATATCTTCTATTATGTTCTTTTGATCAACAGTCTGCTTAGTTTTTCTATATTTATTCAAGTTGGTATGAGCCCTTTGGAGGTGGTTAAAAAATTAGCCCGTTAGGATTTATTCCCCTATTCAAAATGTACTTTAGGATTATCAGTTGATCTAGGATTCATTTTTAACCTCTTGCCCGCAGAACAGCCTGACCCCTCTTTTGGTGGAACACAGAAAAGCCAAAATACACTTTTAACCCATATTTATGTGTAATCAACATGAATCCATCTGTGTCCACAGTACATTGATTTATGCTGACCCTTCTACAAGAATTTCTAATAATATATCCTACAAGGACCATGTCTTGGTTTTTACCTTATGCAGTGACTGCTGCATTTGGCCTATTACATAAGTTTTAAATAGAAAAAATGAGAGGTAATGTAAGAGACATATGACAGAGTTAATTATTGTAAACACAAGGAGGTGATCTACTTACTAATTAGAGGATTTTTTTAACAGTGATCACAATTAGGGGCAGGTAGTTTGAACTACTTGTCAATCTCTTTGTGTCTTTATCTACTGAGCTGTTAAATATAAGTTTGGAATCGGGCTAAGCCTGGAAATGCTGCACCACAGAATGATTTCTCACAATAAGCAGAGACAAATAACTCAGAAGAGGGAAATGTGGGTCTGAAAATCTTGCTAATGTAAAATAAGTATGTCATAAAAAGAATTGAAAACTGTGGTGCTCTAGCCAAACTCAGTAGCATCATGCTTATCAATTACATCACAGGTTAATGCAGACGTTATATTAAGGGATTTGTTGCCTTGGTCATCTGATTTTTTGTTGACAAACGAAAGGGAGCTGACCAAGATTTCATATCCTTGAAGAAAACTCCCTAGAATGAAGAAAGTGAAATTAAATTGAATGAGTTGAAATTATCTATCACAGCAGCCATAATCTGCTTCCACTGAACTTCCAATCAACATATTTTTAGGGATTACCATAACCACACACTACACTAATCACTGAGCTTCAAATCCTTCAAGGACTTTATATTAAAGGAGGTGTGACGTGTCACAGAATTTTAACCAAGTTATAGCGTTGTCATCCACTCATCCACTCATCCATATATTCTCCAAATGTTTGTTAATACATTTGAGAGTCAGGCATTCATATCAGGCTTGAAAATACAGAGATAAGAAAGATAGGACCCATATTTTCAGGTAATTAATACACATTAAGGTTGAAAATTACAAGTGTTCTAAACAAATAAAATATAACATTTCATAGAAATTTTAATATTTAACTTACATTGGTTGGGTAAAGTTACTTAGAGGAAAGGACTGCCTTCACTGAGACCAAAGGACAAATAAGCCCCAAAATGTTGGGAGAATATTTTACACCTAGAGAACATTATGTAGAAAACATAATTTAAAGGATTATAAACTGACAGAACTGTTATTACATTTACTTGAGCATATATTTCTACAAAAAGAATTGTGAAAAAAAGAGGCCACTTAGGCGGCCAAGTGCCCAACCACCCCACGCTCAACCTTCAAAATTTGTTAATCCTTAAACGCTTAAACCTTGAAACCTTAATGTATTAGTCATATGGAGTCAATGAACCAATGGGAAAGAAAATGATCATATGTATGCTTTTATAATATCACCCAAGGTTCAGGGCAGATTCTGAGCTGTACATCAAGAGAAGAATCTTGTTAACCAATAGTGCAATTATTGCAGAGTCCAGGACATGATGCTGATGACTTATATAAAGACAGCATTTATGGAAGCAAAGTAGATAGCTTCAAAAGACATTCCAGATTTATAATTTAGGAAATTATTGACCCATTATTGTGGAAGGAAGATAGAAAAGAAAGAGCCTTCTGATCTAGTCTTAGATGTCTAAAATGAACAGAGTGTGTTCAAAGGAAGTTGAAGAACTGCTTATAGCATTTTAAAATATTTATAAAATATAGGAAGCATGATCTAAACATGCTTCTCTGAACCACTTGATGCAGCAGGGATATTAACTACCCAAAAGAATAGAAGTTAAATCCTGATCTTCTACTTGAAGGGGAAACAGAGATTTTATCTTTTACCATCTATCCAGTTCTTATGTGAAAACATGTTTTCAATTTAGAACATGTTGCTCCCAGGCTCCAAATGGTCTAATGTTTTTACTTACCCCACTACCCTAGTTAATCAAACATTTCTCCTGGGACTTTTAAACGTTGGACCAGGAAGGATCTAAGTTAATTTCTTCCTCATACAAGCAGACACAAATATAAAACTGGCAGGAACTGACTGCGATTTACCTTCTTCCAAGAGCAAAAGGATTATTATAATGGGGAAGAAAGATGCCTAAATTACTACTCTCAGTAGAGAGAAAACCAATATCTAGATATAAACTGACAGGATTTAAACCAATTATATACAGATTAGTTAGGAAGAATATTAGAGAATAGAAATTGCCTATACTCTCAAGGAAAAGATATAATGAAACATCTATAGCCACGTGTACAAAAGGCACAGAGAAATGTTGATAGAATGACACTACTCTACAGTGGTACTAAATGTTCTCTGCTTTCTGCCTTTTGATGAACTGTTCAAGCCAGTAAGGGGTCCTTTTCATTTTCCTTTAATCAAGGAAATTTTTCTTACCCCTTCATATTATTTCATGAACATCTCAGTTGTTGTAGCAACAGGATCCATATCCCTTGAATGGAGAAATTTACATACAGCTCTGGTGTAGTATGGGGCACATCTTATATTGGAAACATTTCAAGTTATTTTTTAATGAAAACAGTTTTTGGAGAGTGTTATCCTGCTTAAAAATAATTAAGCAAAAAGTGAAACAGTTACAGCATTTAGCTGATGATTTGAAATCCTTATAAAATACCACATGGGCTCCACATACAGAAATCATCAGAACTGGTCCAGATCTAGGGGAGAAAGATTTCAGTTTGTTCCCAAGATGTTAGCTGTTTGCTTATTATAAATGACCTTATTATGTTAAAGTGCATTCCTTCTATATATAACTTGTTCAGCATTTGTATCAAATGTCTTTTCTGCATCTATTGATGATTATATGAATTTTGTCATTTGACCTGTTGATACAGTGTATAGTGTTTATTGATTTGCATATGTTGAGCCATCCTTACATTCTTGGAATGAATCCCCTTAACTCATAGTGGATATTCTTAATATACCCTAGATTCAGTTTGCTGGTATTTTATGTATGGAAGATTTTTGTATCTATGTTCATGAAAACTGTTGGCTTGTTTTCTCTTTTTTTTTTTTTTCTTTCCTTTTTTGCGGAGGTGGGTAAATTCTTTTCTGGTTTTGGTCTCAGGTAATGCCAACCAAATTAACCAGAAAAATAACATACTTTTGAGAAATAACATACATTTCAAGGTTTACTTATTGTTGATAATGACCCTTCACATTTTGTCAGTGATCTTTATCTTGATGTGAAAGTGGTATTTTTGACATTCAAAGACAATCTGTTTAATATAACCAGTAGATGAAGGGGTTATGGTAGCTTGAAATTTGAAAATGATCTTTGCTCAGCCTGTTGTTGCAACTAAAGGAGGTGCTGAGAAAAAATAATATAACTCTGGAAAGATTACGGCTTCTGTGACTCTCGCAAAACCTTGCTTCAGGGGCTGGGGATCTAGCTCAGCGGCAAAAGCGCCTGCCTGGCAAGCGCAAGGTCGTGAGTTCGGTTCCCGGTACCGGAGAAAAAACCAAAAAACCAAAAAAAAACAAAAACAAAACCGCTTGGGGTTCTGTCAATAAGAACTGTATGAATAGCATATAAAGATAGCACTGCAGAGGTTTGTCTGTCACTTCAAATGAATTGTTAATGATGGAGAGATCCAGATTTTGATGAGGCAGTTGTTGAGATAGCAAAGAACTTTAACCTGAGTGAGGATGAGAATGACACTGAGGAGATCCTACAGGATCTGCTTACTGAAGAACTGCTGGAGATAGAAGAGGAACACAGCAGAAGCGGTCACACCAAAAGCACATAGTCAAAGAAGGAGATAACAAGAGAAGGAGAAGACCCTCTGAGAAAATTGACAGTGAGGAGCTTAGGAGAAGCTTTTGCAGACAACAAAATGCGATCTCCAACCTCAAAACATTTCCATTAATAGAAAGGAATGTTGATGCTGCATTATTTGCTTAGAAGCAAACCTAAGATGCCAAAAAGAAACACTAAGAAAATCACAAGGGATATAAGTGTATTTCTGAAAATAGTAACACCTCTGCCAGAAATTCTCAGGAAGGCCTGCCCAGAGAGAGTCCAGAGAAAATATTATCATTATAGGTTTCACAGCCCCATACTTGTTACTGCTCTTGAAGCCCTCCCAGTGGGATAAAAGACAGAGTTGGAAGTGAGCACTTGATAAACTATAAAGGACTAGGATAACACATGTGTTTGTGTGTGAGGTTTTTTTTCTTAAGTTTAGAAAGGAAAAATAAAATAAGAATTGATAAAAAGTAGGCCATAAAAAAGAAAACGTTTTTGCACAGCTATACAACCTGTAGTTGAAGCTAAATTTTACTACCATAGAATCAAAGAGTTTAAAAGTTGTCTATAAAGGTAAAAAGATATGAGCTAAAAATTAACTGAAGGTTAATTTATCATTAAAAAACACATATTGTAAACAAACCCCAAAAATACATATTGTAAATGAACCCCAAGTGCATAGAATTTATAAATTCTACAGCTGTGCAGAGGAACAGTTTAGGGCTTCAGCTTCACTCATCACTTTCTCACTGACCTGCCTAAAGTGACTACTACTCCTACAAATTCCACTTACATGTTCCATATAGTACCATTTTTAAATCTCTTATATTTTACTGTACTATTTCTACATCTAAACATGTTTAGACACACAGTTATTATATTACAATTGCCCATAGTATTCAGTATAATAATTTGCTGTGCAAGTTTGTATTCTAGAGCAATAGGATACATCAGATAGCCTAGTTGCAGAGTAGATTCATTTGTGCAAATACATTCAGCGGTGTTTGCACAGTAATGAAATCACCGAAAGATACATTTCTCAGAATGTGTCTTCATCAAGGGATGTGTGACTGACTGTACGTTTTGGAGATGTGTGAGGGGGAAATGTGAGTCAGAAATTATATTTTTAGAAACTTGGTGATAGTTAGAATCATTGCATTAGGGAAAGACCAGAGACAAAGAAGTGATTTTCCTGACATTGAAAAGTGCAAAACAGTTTTTGCAAAAAGCCTGTACTTGGAGTGTGGAAGAAGCATCATAGTATATTTAGGACATGTCTTCAATTTAGAATTGGGAGTACTTGATGTTGAATTGTAAATTGGGCTGGGAAAATTAGAAGAGTCAAGGATGGTGCCTTGACTGAGTACATATACTAATATGATAATATCTTCACTTGAAGAGCAAAAGCCTAAGAATAATTTCTAAAAATATTCCCAAGGGAACACAGAAAATGACTTGGGTGTGTTAGTAGAATTTAATCAACAAAAACCTATTTTACAATAGCTTTAAATAGTTACTCACAATTTAAATTCTTAAATGAGGTGAAGAGATTTAGCAATCCATCTAATGAGTTTATTTCTCTCAAAAGAAGCCTCTGGGAAGAAATTTACACAGCGGAAAATTTTCCCCAAAGCACCAATTTTTCTTTCTTTGATAGAAGACAACACAAATGTGATATATAAACTAACCAAATTTAATTATAGTTCTTGAGTAGTAACATCGTAAGTGATCCATAAAAACCTGCAATATAAATTATTTCAATTAATAAAATAGGTATGTTGGAGAAGAGAAAATGAAGTGTAATATTAAGAACTGGCCCCTTTGATAAGTCAAAAATTTAATACTTATAATTATTCATAATGAAATCATTAAGTTTATAACCAGTCGTTCCTCTGTAAACATTCTGGTTGCTTGGAGCCAGAATTACGTTGATATCAAGCTCAATACAAGTGCAATCTTGAAGTAAATAATATTTATTACTTTTTAATTTATCTAGCCATTTTTTGTTGGTACTTCCTATAGATGCTAATACTTTGGATTAACATAGTGAATTAGACAGGCTTATTCTGTCTGATGCAATTTGTAATTGAAGCCTAAGAGAAAATTTGTTGCTTTTAATATATTTCATAAGCATTAGTGAAGAAGTTGAAGTTATTGTGGGTGTAATCACAAAGAATAAATTAAGAGTTGAGCAACTTCCAAGTGATAAAATATTATACAGGAGTTTAATAAAGAATAAGCTAAATCTCTACTTATGAACATGGAAATATTTATGGTTTTGCTAGGAGAGATATTTATAAAAATGGCCCATTGCATATTAGTGTGTATGGTTACATTTTAACATAACAATACATTTACATGTAGTCACACAAAAATTATAGAGAATATCTGCACCTGTTGGGAATAACTATTTCAGGGAAGTGTTGTGAGAATCATGGATTAGAAATGCACATAAGAGATAAAGTTAAACAGAGCATGAAAATAGATGAAGAAGGCTTCATCAGCCCTGCAGAAAATAAGACTGGTTAAATGAAGAAAGGAAAAATAGACTAACATGCCATAGAAAATATAACATTCCACACACACTTTTTTTAAATAAAAACTTTAATAGCCTGACTAATTCCAGTAAAGCTCAAATTACAGAAAATCAGAATGAATTTGAATAAGGCAGCAAGTTATTATCCATAGGTCACAAAACTAAAATAGCAATATATAGATCAATTAAATAGAATTTGGAATCCACACTTGAACTTAACCAAAAGGCCACAAGGCAGTGCAATTTAGAAACCCTTACGTTTATGGTTAAGTGAACACTGACAAGGGCACCAAGACAATTCAATAGTAAAAATTAATTTTATTCAAGAAATGGTTCTGAAATACCCAGATATTAACACACAAAAGAAATAAGAATCACTTATATTTCACTCCAGATATAGATTGCTTCAGACTTATACTTAACAAATAAGAAATTTTAAAGTATAACTTTAAGTATTTGTGATTTTAGGTTTCACAAGTTTTTAGAAATAGCACTAAAATTGAAATCAAAGGCTAAATTTAAATAAGTAGGATATGATCTAAATAATAAATGAAACTTTTTCTCTTTAAAGGACACCATCAAAATAGTGATTCACGGAATGGGAAATATTTTAAATTCTACTTTTATACGTGATTTGTATCCAAATATATAAAGAATCCTTAAAAGTCACTATGAAAAATCCAAATTACCAAACGAAAATGGACAATGATCTTAACAGATATTTGTCTACAAGACACACACACATATACAAACACACACAAATGCACATTAAGTGTATGAAAATATGACCAACATCCTCAATGATTTGTAAAACATGATTTATCACTCACCGGAATAACTATAATATAAAAGACTGACCTTTGTAAATATGGGTGAGTAGGTGAAATTGAAATCCCCATACATGGCCGGTGAAAATGTTAAGTGGTTTAACTGAGCAAGCCTGTACTCAAATGGTGGGTGTGGCGGTGAGGATCAGGAGCAGAGCTTATGTCTGGTACAGTAAAGCTGTTATTTGGAGCATCAATGACAAACTCTAGGGTCATCCATGGTCACTGAACCACAGTTTCCTTCATCCGGGGAATAATTCCTTTACTCTAATAAATGGGCCCATCTTGCTCTCTTGTCTGCTCTCCAGCCTTCTGTGTATAGGACCTGACTCTTACCTAATCTTCTGTGTTACTATGTAAGGAGATTGCGAGGCACTGAATGCATCACTGGGGAGCTTTTGGGAGCTAGTCTCAGAGATAGACTACGGATTATGCTAGCTGATATTAAAGTTTCAGGAAGGATACCATCAGCAGTTGTGTGCTAAAACTAGTACAGGGGTTAAGAGGGGCTGGGAAAAAGAATGAAATGCTTTCTGCAGTAGAAGTAACAGCAGTTAATTACTAGGAGTTCATTTCAGAGTAACAGTGGGACAACACAATATTCATTTCAGATTTTTAACACATGTTCGGAATTTTCAGCTTTCTGGTCAACAAGTCCATTGGAAAATGAATTTCTAAACAGTTGAGGATAAAGTACCAGGTGAATAATGAATACAGGAATGAAGCTCATAAAATGCTTTAGCTCACGGTAAATACATTTACTGCCCAGTTCACATATCAGAATAGGAAAGCTTAAAAATGTTAAGTAACTTGGCCAATGTCTTATAAAAAATGTTCCATGGATTCAAACGGTTTTCTGATTAGAGAGCTTACATAATTAAATATTTTTCCATTGTCTTTAAATATGATAAATGTTTTGATAAATACCTACATTATCACACCTGGGTCTATAGAATCCAGGGTATTACAGGGGAGGAGACAGAATGGCTGCAAAGTTTTATGGCTAAGGGATGAATAGGAAGTGTGCTAAAATAAAATTAGAAAATTCTAAAGGTGAACAAAGCAGAAATTGAACTTTGGTCATTAGGGGAAGAAGTTTAATGTTTTAAAGAAATGAATGCCCAGTGCTGGCTCTAGGGTAAGTATACAAATACTGTAGAAAATTGATCTGAGCCCTCAGAGGACAGTTTTGACAGGACCACGGTTAGCACAAAGAGTTCATTTCAAGAATAAAGACAAAGTAGCTTACAGGACCCAATGAGCAAGCTGAATAGACAGGGCATTAGTGCTCTGGTCGCCAGGAGAAGTCCTCTACCTACCTGCCAACCCTGGGACTGAGCATTCTTATTTCTGAAGAGGAAATGCTGCATACATACTCAGGGACGATGGCAGCCCAGTGTAAGGGATTTACTATATTAGATTCATGAAAAATACAATAAAAGCTAATTAAATACATAATAAGTGATTTAACATAGAATAGAGAAAAAAAAATAATGTATACTTACTATTTTTCCAGAGTTTATAATCAAGCTGGAAAAATCATAACTTGAAAATAAACTTCAAAAAGTACATGAATATTTTTTTTTATACATTGCTTCACTGAAAAATAAGATAACTATCTCAAATTCATCAATGTTTTAACCTCTGTGGTTGTTATGGATTACTGAGAAAGAAGAATTTAAAGGAAAATACAACTGCAAAAAGAAAAATTCTAGGCAGTATGGAAAAGTATACAGCATTTTAAATTATTTAATATTTTCTGCCTAATTTCAGTATTCCATCGGGAGTATGAAACACACATCTGAAAGGTATACAAGGGAGGGCTTTCATTAAAAACCGGGAAAATGTAGTTGGAACTTTATTAAAAATTGGCTAATAGACATTCTAGATAATTGAAATGACAGCTTGTTTTGACAGCTGCAAGCAAAAGCACTTGTTCAAAACAGTGAGTGTAAATCTTTTTAATTTCCAGAAAGAAAAACAATGTACAAGCTTAACTTAATTCAGTCAGCTTATAAAGTAAAACAAAAGGTAACTCTTCACCTAACCAGAGAAACTGGTAATTTGAGGTCCTGCCAATCCCTGCCCATTAAGGCTGGATGTGAAGGCCTTTGAATGGAAGAGGTGGTTCCCTTTAGCATCCTGGAGGAAATGGAAATCAACACAGGGGTGACCGAATATCCAAGGACTAACTTTCATAAATACCACTTCGTGTCAAATGTGGAGATCATGAAACACTTTTAGACTGTTTTGTCACTCAAATCTCCTAACAAGTAGAATGAAGTGAGAACATATTTACCATGCTCATGCCGTGCTCTTCATAGGTATTTTGTAATTATACTGTAAATGTTAAGGAGTGACATAAGAAAAATATCACAAATGAATTTCCTAAGCAACAAAACAAGCCAAATTCCAGTTTAAGAATAACTGAGAGAACATTAAAGTATATCAATTTTCCCTTGTTATGATACGGTTGCTTGATTTTATTACTTTTACACCCATAAAGGAAATCAAAAGGGCAAACAAAAGCAGATGATGAGCCAAGCCATGGCTTTTCACACTGATATTATCTTTTATTAGAAAAGCAAAAGAGAGACATAGATTTCAGACTTGGGATGTGCACTTCATCCTTTCCTGATATTTATTTTATCTGACATGGAAACAGTCTTTTTGTTGGAGACACAAAATGAGAATTAAATTTTCGCTTTTATCAGTTTCGTGTACCCATTTGCTTAATAGCATACAAAATTGGAATCCAGAAAGAGTAAAACCAGACCATGAAAAGTACATGATTGCTTATTCTGAGATTTATCTGCACATTTGGTATAAAATTCATTTGTGTAAAATGCTATGATACCCAGAATTTCCAGGAATAATTTAAACTGCATAAATATTTTCTTTAAACTGAAAAAAAGGCCTGAGAATCTTTTGGCATGGTGTGCATACCCAATGTTTCATTTTTACATGACACAATTTCAAAACTGGAGCACAACTTTTACTTATAGCAGTCAGGATCACCATCATACAATAGAGGCTTGATTTCTCTTCTCTCCGGGTACATCCACACACGGTCTTCTCCTTGCAAACCACATGGGAAAGGTAAAAGGCTGAAAAAGTATTTTAGATAATATGAATAAATGCACCTTCCTGTTTTCAGGTAAGCCTTTTCCTTTACTTAAACCATAATACTTTAAAGGTGAAAATGTTCCATTAGTTAAATTTCTCGTTTGTTTTAATCACAAGACTCATATTTCTTTGTTCATAGTTATAAAGATTTTCATTGCATATGAAATACAAGGACCATAAATTATTGACTAGTTAATATGATCCATGAACGAATTCATTGTTCTGAAAGTGGACAGATTTTCTTTCCAAGAGAAAAGTAACCTATTTAAATCCTTAAAGTTCCTGAGGTGTTATACAAGAAAATTGCTTTTAAAATTTAATAACAACAAATGTGAATGTGTATTAAATTAGATTTGCACTGTTGAAAGTATATTTCATTCAAAATTTTTAAATAACACAAAGAATTATCTTAATATATTAAATGATATTAGTAAGTTGAGCTACATCTACAGTTTTTTGAATTTAAAAAATAAAAGAATGAAAACATATTAACAAACACACATACATTTACAAAATAACACAAGAATAATACAAGCAATACTGAACTTCAGATAAGGGGATAGAAAATTAAGAACGGTTTTGTATTACATATTGATTTCTTCAGTATGGTCACTCATGAAAACAAACATAGACATGTAAGATTGATCAAATAATTAATCATTAACTATTCCTTTCA
>NW_004955411.1:18464639-18504956 GCF_000276665.1 Chinchilla lanigera
AGGTCTGATTTATTTCACTTATGAGTATGGTCTCTAGTTGTAACAATTTACCTATAAAAGCCCCGAATTTATCTTTCTTTATAGCTGAGTGATATTCCATTATATAAAAATAGCACAACCTTTTTTATCCATTCCTCAGTGGATGGACATTTGGGTTGAGATACTGAAATAGATAATTACCCACTATCTGCTTAGTAATACACAGAATTTGGAAAAATTTAATAATATTTGTTTTAAAATGTAATGCAAATTAATATGTGCAGGGAATTAGTAACAACAGATGTAGGAAAATCTATCTATACTTATTAAGATTATCTAAGATATTTAATTGATCCAGATGCCAATTTCAAAATTCTGATATGAAAAAGCCGAGAGCTTCTCTAGATTCAAGATGGCAGTAAAATTTTGGAATGACAAATTAATCTATAGATTAGGGGAACAGGTATCCATTAACTGTATGTTGTGCCTAATATGTGGAATACAGAAATTAAGTGGATTTGCACTGCTTGTGTGGTCAAAAGTAGAATACAGAAGAGGACTGAAGCCAAGGTGGAAGACACGGTCCTAACCCAAGGTCTGGAAAAACATCAGCTTCAGTGGAGAAGAACCCAAAACTCTGAACTCAAAGTTCAAAAGACTTCAAATTGGCCGTCATGATAACTGGGAATAGTTGGCCCCTTTACTATGGTCACTATTTAAGAGACATCTGGGTCAGTCAGTGCTTCTCCTTTTCCCCTTTCCAGTGGCCATTGTAAGAGCAGGGCTGCAGGAACCTTAAAAGCTAAACCTGGACATTAAACCTCCAGACCCAAAAGCACATCTGCCCAAGGAGACTTGGAGTGTGTGTGCCTTCATCAGCAGAAGTAAAGCAGTTAAGTAGTTGCAGAATTCTACAATTAATAAAACAAACACAAAGATGTTTTGCGAAGGACAAAATATTTTAAAATATGAGTTGTCATTGTATTTCACTTTTTCAGTTAAAAAGGAATTTAGAAAACTGCATGGATAATAAATGTCTTTATTGAAATGTATACTCAACATCTTTTATTAAGAGGCTAACTGTATTGTGTCTTTTCATCAGAAGTTAGAAAAGCAGAATGTCAAGTTAAGCTGAGAAAACCAAAACACTAACAAAACTTTTATGACCTTAAAAGTAAACAAAATCTGGTATGATTCTGAACAATCAAAAGGAAAATATACTGGCTATGGGTGCTTTGAAAAACTTCCTTTGAATGTCAACATTTACAGATATAATTCCTTCTTTATGTATCCCATTTTACTACTCAGGACATAATGAAAAATATTCGCAGATTTCTAAGTGGCTTTAAAATTCAACCAGCAGACAAGGAGCATGGGTAATACAATTAGAGAGGTGGGGTGAGGGGAACCTCCAAAGAGTAGTTGTAACAAATTGTTGAAAACTAAATGTAATGATATTCGTGAAACCAATAAGAAAGTGAAAGGAGGAGAAGAAAATTATATCTATAATACCTTCTTTGTGTTACATGTGGGAAAGTAATAGAAACCTTGAAAGATGATGCATTTTCAAATAAAAGCTTAAGAAGATAGTGTAAATTTATGAATACACCACTGAATTATTTCCATTGTAACTGGAATTAAGCATCAAACATGTAGTCTAATGTTGGTTATCCACTTTTAAAGAGAGAGAGAAGGGAACACAAGAACAGTGTGAAGCTAAAAGAAGAAATCGCTCAATAAGTGAAACAGAAACAGAGAACAGGAAAAAAGGGACAGACCGGCGGGTACAGCCTGGGCTCCAAACAGCTTTCCAGTTTCTGATTCCTGCCTCTTAGGAGGGTCTGACCCTGCTCTAAGGCCATATCCACATTAAAAGTAGACCCCTTTGTCACCCAGTATTATTTTTCTTTTGATGAAGCTAGTTGAAAGGATTTCTGGATTTGCAGCCAGAGTATCAGTTATACTATTCGAAAATAGTATATCGATTATACTATTGGCTTTTAGAAATCTGTAAGTGATACGCCTTCCACACAGTATGTTAGATCCTGCTTAATTGTTTCAGGATTTGTTAAAAAACAGAAAGTTAACAATGATCAAAAATAATATTATCACAGTAACAAAAAAAATGACTCAGCTGCCTTTTCTGTTTTCTATATTGTTCATAATTTCTATGCTTAAAATGTAATGAAATATGACATTAGTTATTTATAATATTTATTAGAACATAGCACTAATAGCACAATTTACCATACCACAGTTGAAGATGCAGGAAAAGTTTCCAAGGAAATGCTAGAAATACTTGTAATTCTAAAACAAAAGGGTCATGTGAAGGTAGATGAGATTTTCTCTCCCTAGCCAACACAAGGAAGAGTTGGCGCATTGTGTCTATGTGCAAGTTAAAACAATACTGCAACTTTACTATAAAAAATGCATGATGAATGTTATTGTGTATTTGTTAGCATTTAGACTAGATGTACCTAAAAACATCAGTTCTTTTCCTTATTTTGCTAGTGGATCTTGTACGAGTTACTTAATTTTTTTTTTTTTTACCCATCTTATATTTATGTATCTATAGCAAAAAATGTGTACAATAGTCACAGAGATTAAGATTAATGCCTAAGATATATGGGATATACATTCTTAGTTCACAATAAGCTCTTAAAAGTGTTGGCTCTTCTACTTTTCATGATATGAACTTAAAGAATAATTACAATTTATCCACATTCAATCATACTTGAATAGAACAATGCCCAAAATAACCTGTTTCAGCTAGTTTGTCAGAGACATGTTATTTATATGCTGAAACTACAAAATAATATATAACATTTTGAGTACTACAAAATAGTGTATTACATTTTAGGTACTGGGCCCCATTAACTGCAAGTTTTTTTTTTGTTGTTTTTTTTTTCTTGGTACCAGGAATTGAACTTGAGACCTTGCACTTACCAGAGAGATGCTTGTGCCACTGAGCTGTATTCCTAGCTCCTCCACATTTAGATTTACACTAAGTAAGAGATAGACAAAAGCAGATGTGAGGATGGATGAGAGGATCAGAAGGGAAGGGATTGGGAATGGAAAGAGAAAGAAGAAAGATGGATCTTGAATAAGTTAATATGAAGGCCTCTTGTTTTATAAGAAAAATATCTGCTTCTAGTTATGCAGAAAATTTAACCTTTAATTTTGCTAATGCAAAATAGACCACCCATTTCTCTTATATATTCATTTAATTCTTTTTACTTTGACTTCATTTATGAAATCTACCGTACTTTCACATCACATTTCATTTTCTCCTTAACAAAATTCTCCACAGCCATTCTTAATCCTTTTAAGTCTTCTATCTGCAGTAGTTTCAAAATATAAGTGAGGACACCATCGTCCCTGCTTAAAGTCCAGCCCTTTAAGAATGAAGAGCAATATCGTTGAAATAAATCGCTGTATTATTTGGCTCCTACTCCATTGTCTCCATTCTTCTCTTCTCATATGACATTTCCTTCCCTCTGAGGTCCATGCACTCTGTGCCTTCCAGCCTTAAGGTTTTTCAGTTCAAAGAGATGTTTATTATTTATGAGCCCATATTATTTAAATCAACTTAATCATGTTTCCACTGTATCTTCTTCCCCAAGAGGTCACATACAGACTCTGAAGGTGTTCTGCTTATTGTTATGTTCTTGTATTTCTTTCTGTAACATTGAGATTTAATTAAGCTAATTAACCAAAGAAAAGAAATACTAATCGCCTTGGTCAAGGGTTATGTATGACCTGCACAATTGTGTGATACTGAAATTTATGTGTTTTGGATTCTAAGATGAAAATGAGAATTTGTGAAAAAAAAAAAAAAAACAGCTCTTGCTTGGTGAAAACAGAGCTTTAAACTGTCTAATATGTTCTTTGAAAGAAGTAGAAAATAAAATTTTAGTACTGACCACACAATGAAATGTATATAAAGGATAGTAGTACATCACAAGAAAGATGAATTAAATTAGGTACAATCTGACTATAAACTTGGTAAAGGTGAAATTTTTGAAGAAATATAGTTTATGTAGTATTGGAGTATTATCAATCTCAGGGTATAATATCTCTAATGCAAATTTTGAGTAACTTGAGTATGTGGCCAGAACCAAAATAAGCATTTTTCTCTTTTGAAAGGCACAGCTGTGGTATTTAAAAGTGAGTTATAGAACTTGTGTTCCAAACTATATGAGAATTAGAGCCAACACAGCTTCAAAATATAAACTGGGTATAAATAGGAGGGTGGAATCAAACATTTATCTTTGTTTTCTTATATGAAGTATAGAATTGGATAACAAAAGAGTAGATGGAAGGGAGGGTCTCTTTCTAGAAATATTTAAATGAACACATGAAGAAAGAATGTCAGAATTACAATATTGACATTTTGTAAATCCTAAGGAAGTAATGATCCAAGAATTACATGTAAAGTGCTTTCTCCTTTATCAAATGTGACAATTGGTCATTAAGTACCTCATACTAATTGCTAGGAGGAACACACAATAGATATGAAGTAGAATTGCTGAAAGCAATAAAACAAAACTATAAATCTATCCAATGAGTTATTGAGCCTGTAGATGCAACTATTAATTTGCAGGAAATGCTTAGGAATATGTTAAACTATCCAAGAGTACAATCAGTAAGATTAAGCCTGTTGAAAACTACAGGATATGTTCTTTAGCAAATGGATCTCAAGAAAGACTAGCAATGGAAGGTAACGTGTACATTTTAAAGAAGTAATTAGAAATGTACCAGGTAAAACTAAGCTCACCTTCTGAGGAAGCACAAATGGACAGTCAAATGAGAAGATAGTTACCAGAAAAGTTAGCAGAGGAGACCCAGCAAAGAGAGGGGCTGTGATTTAGGAAGTCCAGAGAGGCTTTTGTTGCAAGAGTCTTTGTTTTTAGTAACGTAGCAAATTCCAAATTCTTTCTGTATTTCTCATTTGATAATAAGAATTACCTTTTCAAAAATACTATTGCCGAAATTAGAGGACATAATATAGAATTTAGACTGGAGCATTAGATTTATTAAAGCACACATTTTTATTTGCATATTTCTTATTTAATAATAAAAATTATCTTTTTAAAAATGCTAAAGCCAAAGTGAGAGGACATAAGTTACTTTAATATACTCTGGAATTAAGAATCAAATTAGAGTTGGAGTTAGTCAGAGAAATATTGGATGAGCGGTCCCTAAGAGTTATTTTCTTTGTAAGAGCCTAGGTTAGAGTTTAGAAGATGTGGAATATTGCTTTAGTGTTGAATTACTTTGTACTTTCTATTTCCTTAATTTATTTGTTTGAATATCCACTAGCTGAAATTTTTAAATTTAAATAAGCTTATTGGTATAGCTGTTAGAAAATGAACTGAAATGCAATGCATAGATAGACAGATAGACAGATAGATAATAGATGAAGGCTTTTAAGATTTTTGACACATTCAACATATCTCAGCACATGTGTTATACAAATTATCTTTGAATTTAATAAAGTACCTTAAGGTTTTTTACAAGAAAACACTACTTAAATGCATAACAATGAAAAGTATAATGTGTCCTATTGCCCAAATAAAACCACGGCCAGATATTCGTGACTGCTGAATTTGCGTTCATTAATATGACTGAGATAAATATAAAACTAAGGTTAATAATTAAAAAAATAAGAGAGAAAATTTATCATGTTAAATATCACAGGAACACAAAAAAGCTAAAAGTGATTAGGTCCGTTAAATATAAAATTTACCTAGTCTTCCAATGAACACTTGCACCAGTTCGTGTTAGAGACCACCAACTCACAATGGTTTATTTTGCAAACTTCTCTAAGGGACAGATGGAGGCTTTGGATTACCAGTATCATCCTTTTGAGATTTCTCATTAACTCTTTAGGGATGAGCCATCCTCTCCCACCCACTAAGACTAAACGAAGATCACTAAGATATTAAAAAACACTCCAGAGTTGTACTACTGACTTCTATCGCTTTACTGAAAGGAACAGTTAATGATTAATTATTTGATCTATCTTGCATGTCTCCATTTATTTTCCTGAGAAACGACTTTGAAGATCTCAATACGTAATACAACAAACTTTGTCTGTAACTCTGTACTGTGTGTATTGTTCTTATGCTGTTTTGTAAATGGATGTCTGTTTGTTAATATGTTTTCCTTCTTTTATTTTTAAAATAATTAAAAACAAACAAACAAACAAACAAAAACACTCCAGGGCAAGATCTTCCTTAGCATGGGATCATCTCTGCCTTCTTACTCATCCCAGGGTTATCTGTTGCTCACTGACTCATGTACTTCCCAGTCTTCCGCCCACAGTGACTCTCCCGCCAGCCCCTCCTATCAAGGTTCACACCCAGTAAATAGTGGCTGGTTTGAAGTGTTTTAGTCTCTCACCATCCTGAGGCGGTGACCTCCCAGCCCGCTTTCATGCATTACTAAATTTGTGTCTGTTTCTTATTTTACCTTTTTGCCGTAACCCGCAGGCAGGCAGTTGGGAATCCTGGCCAGGAACTCCATAAGTTCAATCACGAATGATCTCAAACATAGCTCTCAAATTTTTGTATTTTATGATATGTTTATATAACAATTCCAAGCTTAATATTTCACACCAAAGTTATAAATAAAATATGGCTATTTTAAACAGTATTAAAATTTCTTTTATGTGGAAAATATATATTTTAAAGTCATTCAATAGAATGTAATAAATGTTTTATGTTTCCAGTAGCTTTCATCTTGATAATTATCTCTACTGTGGAACCATCTGTGATACATGTGTGGCTATAGGAGGACAAAATATTCCATAAACACTTTTTGTTTGCTAAACATTGCAACTCCTCTTAAACCAGAATAAAGTACTTGACTGCAAAAGAAGGAAGCCAGATTATACCATCCCTGGTGCCCAGTCTAGGTTGCCCACAATAGAAGCTGACAGCTTATATATCCCATGGCGGACAGCTTCTGAATCTGTGGTGCCCCTAGGCCAGACACAGCTATGGTGGGCAAGTAGGCCCAGCTTATAAACAGCTACCCCTTTCCCCATCTCACAGAAACCTTCTGAATAGCTGCTTGTTTTCCAATTTAAATCTGTTCCTTGGAAGCCAGGACCGCTATGCTCAACATTTCAGAGGAAGCAATGCTATCTCATTTGTCGTATCCTTGCTCTTTCCCAGCCTCTCCTGTGTCTTGGAAACTATCTCCTCCCTCGTAGCTGCTGCCTTCAAGCAACGCATATGGACAAATTTTTGGATGAGAAAATTTCTCAATGGAGAGGGAAACACTGTTGGGTGACACGAAATGAAACATCATGTGCCCTGAATACTGAGCTCTAGAAAATACAGCATTAAAGATGAGATTGTAAGGAAAGGATATCTGTAAGGCAGGGAGAGAATATGCTAAAGGTCTCATTAGTTTTCTGGTGTTAAAATTTTACTAAAGAAGTCTACTAGAGAAATTTCCCCTAGGAATAATTTCAAAGATAAGGGTAGAGAAAGAGCAAAACGGGATAAAGCAAAGAAGCAAATGGCCTTAGAATACGCAACAAAAGACTGGAAGAAAAGGTGACAGACAGAGCACAGAGAAAGCCAAGTTCACAAAGCTGAGAGAGCCGTCCATCCCCTCCTCCAATAGGATGCAGGGGAAGCAGAGGTGAAAAGGGGGCTGCATAACATTAGGGAAAGCTGTTATTCAGGGTGTATTCGCACCTATGCACTAACATTTGTACATACGCATTCACTGTAGAGTCACTATATTCCTATATTCCACCCACTCCTCACCAACTCTAAGCTAAGCGGGAATTAGGTACCCTGTGCCAACTAGCGGCCCACACCAGAGATAAAGCCCTGTAAGGGACAAATACGCAAACAGATGGAAAGTAGTTACACATACACCACCAGAAGGAATCATGTAGACAAGAATGACAGGTCTAAGCCAGAGACAAAGCAGGGAGATGGCAGGTCCCGAGTAGGGAGAAGGGTCCTGGCACCCAGTAAAAGCAGGCAGGTGCAAGGGGCCCATGGAACCTCCACCCCTCTGGAGGACCCAGTCTGACTCTTATCAGGTAGCTACCTATAACATCCTTTTCACCCCTCTCCAGCAAAGTCTCTTCCTTTCTAAACTGTATGCCTTTAATTCATTATGGATGTGGAGTTTATGATCCTGGTGAATTGCAAGGACAGTGGAGCAGGGGTGCTTGTTATCCTGCAGATGTGACAAATTCATAACTAACAAGTCTTATGGGACAGAACATATTCAAGAGAAAAATCAAGATATCAGTCACAAATAGCTCTGTACCTTGTATCCTTATTTAAAATTAAAAGTAATTGTTAATTACTTACTGATACTCACATAGATAACTGCTGTATCTTAGAAATATTTTGAGATATTAGAGGTGTAGGGTCCCCTACTTATTAGAGCCATTTATTAAACAAACTTACAATAAGTATAATATGTGGATTTTTAATAACCATGGATACTTGGGGACAAAAATGTCTTTCATTTGCTCATTCTTCAATATGCTACCCCTCTGCTCTACTAAGTGTTTTAGGAAGATAGTTTTTTTGTTTGTTTGTTTGCTTTGTTTTGTTTTGTTTTGTTTTTGTCTTTTTTGAGACAGGGTCTTGCTATGCAGTTCAGGCTGGTCTTGAGCTCAATTTGGAGCCCAGGTTGGCCTCAAACTTGCAGTGACCCCTCTGCTCCATTCTCCCAAGTGCTGGGATTACAGGCCTGCACCACCATGCCCAGCTTGGAAGGCAATTTTCCAAACTACTTTTTCTAGTGAAATTCTGACTCTTTCTGAAATGGGAGTACTGCAGAGTTGGTGATACTTCCTCCTTCTTTCTCTGTTCCACAGCTGACAGAAGAATGTGTGTGTTTCCTTTGGCTCCAGGTTCTACCATGCGGTGTAACTACTATGCACTGTACCCAGGTCAGGTACTAGCTATTCCACTTCTGCTCACTCTTCCAACAATTGATTTTTCCAACCCTCTTCCAATCACTAATCTGCATTGCCTAATTGTTTCAAATTGCCTAATTGGATTCTCATTTTCTCTTATTTATGCAATTTATCTAATTTTTACCTATATTAGATGTTCTCTACTTTAAAAACTCTATTATGGTTTCTGCTTTTCTGACAGAACCAAAGGGATGCAACAAATGTTGAAAGCTCGTGTGTTGTCTGCATTCAAAGAGAAAAGCTTCCAGCTCACACAGCTGTCAAACTATTTTGGAATCACTCATCTCACTCAGCATTCTCCTCTTTCCTAAGCCTGTTGCAGTACTATCAGGAGGACCACAACACTTAGCCGGAAAAAAACAAAGTGAGTGGAAGGCACATGGCTCAGATGCAGTGCTGCTCCCATGGTGACTGCACTGTGCACTCACATAAACCATTGTAGCAGGCAGGGGAAAGTTTTGATGAAAGAAGCTCCAGGCTCTAAAATATTATTTTGTTCAATGGAAGAAATGGATACATTTAATTTACAAATAATACTATATCTGATGATAATGTATGGCAATACAATATTACCAAAAGTAGGAGAAGTCTATGGAATGCGAGAAAGATGAGAAGATATACAACTGGAAGGGTGGTAACCAGAGCCTACTTTTGTATTTTATTTCTTATGCTGGCATAGAAGTCAGAAAATAGTACTAGAATCTCAGTTTCCTCATCTGTATAGGGGGAATAATAATGGTGATATTTACTTTACAGAAGGAGATGTAGCTACTGTGATAGCTGTGAAGTAGTTGCTTTCACCTTAAAAAAGAAACATTACCATTTGTCATTAGACAGGCAATCACTTTTAATGCATCTGTGGGTTTTTATGTGAGAAAAGGTAGATGGGCAAACAAGTTAATGAGATTTGGGCATGCAAAGCTAGCCTCAGGGTCAGTGGGATCATCAAGCTAAAGTAAAATGAGAGGAGGATGTCAAAGGACACTAGGATAAGTAGCATGGGGGGAAGCTTGGACAGAAGGGAGAGGCTGGGAGAAATAGTCATGACAGGGTAGCAAGAAACTTTACAACAAGGGAATCGGACTTCTGTAAACATTTTGCTCTGTCTAAACCCCAATATAGAAATCCTTAATGTGAACAACTTTGGAAAAATATTTAAGAAAGGGGCAAAATTAAGCATAAAAACTAGCCTTTCCTCCTCCACCACCAGGTCACCCAGAAAATTTGTGCTCCTTACTGGTGAGGACTCAAGGCTGCCTTGAATAGAGCTTACTGCATTATATTTAACTCTCTATGAACTGGGAACCTGCGTGGATGTGTGGACCAAATACATGAAAGAATACATAACAAACTGGAAACCTGGGGCTTAATCTCATACAGTCTTTTACTGCATGTATGTTTGTTTCAATTAATGCAATGAGTGATGGTGCAATGGTGATTCCAAGAGCTGTCATTGATGTAAACCTTGAATTTGATAGTTACTATTTATTGAGTAATCATCAAACTCTATTTCTGTATAACAACGTATCAAGTAGGAACTAATAGGACTAAACACTTCCCACATACTTGATTCTTAAAGTACTCATCAACTAAAAACACCCATTAGACACAATGACTTCGCTTAAGCTTCAGACACAGTTTTCAATACGACAGTTAATTTGCTTTGTAGTTTGACTAAGAACGATTCACACAGCTTTGTGCAAACGTCAGTTTCAAAGCAGATTCTGTTTACCTTCTCGAGCCTGTGTATCCGTCAGAGGTGGTTTGCCAAGCAGCAAGTGCTGGACTCTTACACCAGTGAAAGGTTGTCCCAGTAATTGCTTCATTAATGGTAGATGATGTGATATTGTACCTCTTCGTGTAGCTTTAACAGTCTTCCAAAAGCAGTAAATTCTACAGTGATATCAAATTTTACGATCACTGCACCTGTAATAGGAAGCACATGTTAAAAAAATAGCACTTGTGCTATCTCTGTATTGGAAATGCTTGTCTTAATTAACATGCACTATTCTGATGGAATGCACTGGTTAACATATAGTTTGTTAAAATAAACGTGTGTTGCATTTAGATAAGTATAACTCAATAAAATCATGCTTTGAATACAATGAGCACTCTGAAATTTAAAGGAGTGAATATTTTTTTCACTGTGCTTTTCCTTAAGCACAGACAAATGTACAGTGCATATCACAGAGTCCCCAAATAACTGTATTTGGGAGTATTTTTGATAAATATAAGAAAAGCAAAACAGACTTTCATTATTACATTTTCTGTATTTCATGTATTCTCTTTTAAATCATAGCTAATATAAAAACAGCGCTTCTTTTCCTACTGAGTTAAAAGTTATGCCTTTTGTGTATACTGCTTTTTCAGACTAATGTTTTTTTACCAATAATATAGTACAATCAAATAAGTCTGATTAACTTTAAAGCCATTTTATTTTTAGAATCCACAATTTATGTTATTGCATCTTTTGTTCATTTTCTAATGATCAAGATGACAAGGGATCTTTTGAACGAAGGAACAATTGTTCAGCAGTGCTGTCTTTAATGCTAATCTTGCCTTCTATTTAAAAAACAGAAATAATTTTCATGAAAGAAAAATTTCTGTAATAAATTTAAATACATTTATATTTTCATTTTGGGAAGGATTGAGTCATGTGTATGCTTGGGAATGAAGAATAGTAGGAACAATGTCTTTAATGAATTTAATTAGAATACCATTTCATGGCTTTTTAGCAGTTCTCTCTCAATTTTAGCACCATTATTCCTTTCTCATTCTTCATGTCAGAGTTTCTTTTTCATTGCTTTTTAAGGTAATGTCATGGAAAATGAATAAATATTTGAATATCTCTTATAATTGTATATAACACAAGTATAAGGAACAGAATTTACCAAGGCCTATATGTTAAAAAAACACTGAGCTATTTTGAACAGTAAATCCAAGCAGCAATTTCACATTCTGAAATTCTCTAGACTTAGAACATTATGATAAAAGATACAGTTAGACGAGAAAGCAATTCTCTTTTTACATAAGAGGAAATGGAGATTTGGGATATAAGAGACTCACCAAAAGTCACTGGTGAAAGAATCTAGGAAAGTCTGGACATGAACCATTTTTCTGGTGATCAACACTGGACATTTTTTACACTTTTGTTTCAACATTTTGAAGTTTCTATGTAAGTCTAAGGTTCCTATGTTAAATGCCTATTATCACCTTGCATATTTGAGATGATTGTCTTACATACATAATCAAAAAATATTTCAATTAAAATTTTGAGTTTTATCTTTATATAATTATTCAAATATTATTCAGCAAGTCTATGTATTTTTTTAGAACATTTACATTCTAAGCCTGTAATCTGCTTTCTAATTATTGACTGACTTACCCCACAGACTTATAAAATACACAGATATACAAGTGTATGTGGCCCATAGTTCATTACAAAGCTCATCTCAAAGCAAAGGGTCAAAACATCTCAATTTCTTATATCTAAACATTGATTTTTTTTTCTTAAGTACTTCTTACATTTCAGCTACTTCAGCTGGATGAATTTCAAGTCATGTCTTGAATAAAAGATTCCTTGAATTACACATTTCTAATTAGTCTTATAAAGATTTAAGCAGTACCAGAAAGATGCAATGATTGATGGTATATTAAATATAATTGTTTACTTCTTAAAACTCTTTTTAAAAAATATCCATCATATTAGCTCTATCTCCAAAAAGATTATGGTTAAAGTCATGTAGACATATAGTGAAAACCAGAAATAGCAGGAGAAAAAAACATCTAAGAAGCACAAGGAATGAAAAATAGAATGCATTTGGTTGGCATTTGAAATGAGTAAGAGAGTCAGTGAGGCAAAGATTCAGAAAGACACTTGCAGAAATAAAGTTTTCCCAGTGACAGTATAAGGTTATGTCAAGGGAGCAACTTAAAAGTAATATCGCAGGGGAATTGGGCCGAACGGTCTGTAGAGAATGTAGCTGCAGAACACCCTGAGACATGTGTCTCCGATGTTTTTAAAGTAATGGTGGCAAGAAATTAAACTTTTATCCACTCATTTATCAGACTTATTCTCTAAACACTGAATAATTACTCTCTGACAAGTCTGGCTAACATCCCCATTCCACAACAAGTAAAACCATGTAGATACTAACAGTTGGTGATTAGGGTATTGTGCTACTCTACTACTTCAACTTAACAAGTGACCGTAGACTAACTGGTTTACAGGAACACAGACTTAGTGAAATGGTACAGTTATTCAGAAAAGCAGTATGACAGTCTTTCAGAAAATAATACATAGGGTTAATTCATGAATTCCACTTCTGGGAATAACTAAAAGAATTGAAAGCAGGGTCTAGAATGAATATGTGCGTATTTGTATTCCTAGTAGCATTGTTCATAATCATGGGAAAAACCTAGTAGCATTGCCAAATCATGGGAAAAAACACAAATGCCCATTGATAAATAAACAGATAAACTCATATGTAATACACACACACACACACACACACACATATAATATTATTCATGTGGAAATATATATGAATCCAAAAAGCATTATGCTAAGTGAACTAAACCACAAAAGAGTTGTGCACAGGTAAATGGACAAATTAAATATATTAAAGTTTCAGAAATGCATTCTTCTCTTTTATAAAATATATAGAATGTCAAAATTATAGACACAGACAGACAGTTGAATAGTGATTACCAGAGACTGGAGGGAGGAAGAAGTGAAAAATTATTATTATGTGATAGGTACAGAGTTTTGGCTTGAGATGATGAAAAAGTTCTGGAGGTAGATGTGCTGGTTATACACAGTGAAAGAACTAATTCTATAATCTGCGAGTGTAAAAATGATTAAAATGTGTCTTGGTTACTCTCCTCGTTGCTGGGACACAATACCCAAGAGCAACAATTTAAAGGAGGAAGGTTTTATTTTGGCTCACAGTTTGTAGAAGTTTCAGTCTGTAGTCAGCTGGTTTCACATCAGAATGCTCAGCAGAGGGACCTGGCAGTAGAGAAACAGTGCACGGCGTGGCCAAGGGAAGCAGAGAAAGGGCGCAAAGGGGAAGGATGGAGACAGACTTTTCTAAGCCACATCCACAGTGATCCACCTCTTCCAATCAGGCTTACCCTCCCTAATCACATTTAGCTATAAACTGATGAGTGGAATAATCTACTGATAAGTACCATGTCCCATGATTCAATCACGCCCTGAAACCCCCACCTTTAAGCACATAAAGCTTTAGGGGACCATCCAGATATAAACCATAACAAAATGATATTGCTAGTAATGAAGTGTATAGACTGAAAAGAAACATCGTACTATTCCTTATATCCTGAAAATTTAAAAGACCAGCTCTAACATAACACTGCAGTAAAATTCAGAATTACAGAAGCAAAGACAAGATATCAAATATTTCCAGAAAGATGGAAAATAAGGCAGGCAAAGACTTGGGAATTAGAATACTACTTGGCTAACAAAATGTAATTCTCAAACTAGAGTTATGCTTCTAGGTTTCTGATCAAGTATTTCCAACTTGATCAACCAATACTTGATCAAGTATTGAATATCATAGCAAATGTGAAACAAAAGTGCAGACAGAAAAGCATTTTCATAAGTGAAAATTCTAAATATTCTAGTTGTTCATAAGTGCACTTCAGGATGTTAGAAAAGTTTAATCAATATCAGCGAAACAGAATCAAAACCAAGAAGAAGATGTGAAATTAAGGGACAGCACATAGCACAAGATAGAAACAGAAGAAGTTCCCACTGAAAGCTTTGTAATAAGAGGATCATTGGACCTCCATGCATGGGGATGAGAATTTTATTGGAGCCAGAGCATTCCCAGTAACCCTTTAATATTGGAAGTAAGATTTTTTTTTTTTTTTTAATTTTCTCCGGTACCCGGAACCAAACTCACGACCTTGCGCTTGCCAGGCAGGCGCTTTTAAATCCCCATTTTAAGTTTCCCCATTTTTTTAAGTTTTTAAGTTTTTGTTTCCCCATTTTAAGTTAAAATCCCATTTTAAGTTTCATGAACATATCATTTAGTATAAAGACTAATTAAATGCCTGAAGGAAGGAATATATGCACCCACCATTCCACTTTTACCAAAAGTGCACTTTTGCTTTATGTTGTAGATCTGCTAGGAGAACCATTTTATCTACTCCTATGCACTGTGAATCCTACCTTCCTTTGATATCTTGAGTACTGTGGTAGTTGACATATCACTATTGAAAATAATGTCACATAGATGCAGATAAAACTTCAATTAGACATTTCACTGTAAACCTCTAATTATTATTATTACCACTGTTAACAAATTAAACCTTCAAAAACTCTAGAAAAACCTATTTATTAATATAACTTTAATAAATGAGGAGATTTAAATTAAACAGAATTTTCAGTGTTATTTAGAATAAGGTACATTATCTTCTCTGGGTAGTCTTTTAATTGGGCACCCTATATCTTGTTTGAATATTTTAATAATTATTATTTGATGTGTTGATGATAAACATTCTTTAGAGTAAGATGAAATCGCAGTGTTGTTTTAATAGCCAGAGAAACTGAACTCCTCACAATGAATGCAAGCGTTAGGTACTGCCAACACAACTAAATAAAAAGAAAAAGTAAAGAAAGAAACAATACACAAAGAGCAAAAATGTGATGATTGTTATTTTTCCTACCTTTAATGATTATGTATGAATTAAGACACACACACACACACACACACACATATGTACAGCTGAGTACACTCAAGTACGCATTTAAATTATTTCCATTTAAATTCGGTGGTAAGGATTTAGCACTTGAGAAACTGAGGTTGAATGTTCAGTTGACAACCCGGAAGTCACATCAGGTGCTCTCCAAGAATGTTCTCTTAACAATCAAATCTTCTCCTTCTTTCTACGTTGCTGCCACTGGTCATTTTCCTCCAATAAAATTAAACCCTTTTTCCTTTGTCCTGGCTAATATTTCTTCACAACATTTTCTGTCCAGTGCAAGAAATGCTGCCTTCTCTCCATTACCAGTTATTTCCTCAGCCAACACGTTTTCCTTCATCACCTTCATATAATACTTTGTACTTACATGACTCTTACATAAGAAAGTTCTCAAAGTCCTTCCAAATGTGCTACTTTGTTAATCACTTTGATAATTCTATAATGAATCCAGGTACAGATAGTTCCTAATTTGTCAAAAGATTAGATTCTCAAAACTTATTTTGGTTTTATTTTTTTCAAATCAAGAAGTAATGTATGGAGGTCGGATGTAAGGGCAGTCTGGATATGCTTATACCGTACCCATGTACAACTAAAGTACAGTTCTGTCTGAATGACACACCGAGGTCCGTTCAGCATGTATAGGGATATTACTGCAGGATTAAGTATAAGGAAATCCAACTAGGGATTTGGGAAAATTATTTTCCCCTACTGACTTCCTGACGAGTTTTCAAATTCCTTAATCATTATTGCCCCATCTTCATCTTTAAGTCCCCTTATGTCTATGATTTTGAAAGACAACTAAGTCAGTCATAATCTCCATTGGGAGCCCTCACTGGGAAGTAGCTTACGTGGATTTTCCTGGGTAGAATAAGAGCAAAGAATGTGGAAGCAAAATGATCTCCATGGGTGACTGAAATTATGGGTTTGGATGGCAGTTTATGTCCTCATTATTTTGTTTAACTGCTTGTTTCCCTCACGTATGTCTATAGATAATATTTTAACCACCAGCTACATTTAATTTCTATCTAGTATTTTTCACTTCTGTGATACATGGTGAATTAACAAAAAAATATAAAAATATCTATCTTTATTTTCTCACCTACAAAACTGTACATAGTCTATGATTTTCTGTTAAATATTTCTGTTTTTTGTTGTTGTTGTTTTTCCGGTATCAGGAATTGAACTCACGACCTTGTGCTTGCCAGGCAGGCACTGTGCCGCTGAGCTAAATCCCCAGCCCCGTTTTTGTTAAATATTAAAGAGAAGAAGAAAATGAATTTAGAAGGGGAATTTTCTATATTCCTTGGTGGTGGAGGCTGTGATATGCACCAAAACTAAGGTAACACTGATTTACATTTTGTAAAAAGTCTACATATTTCTTTAAATAGGTAAGAAGAAATTCTGTCTTTTAACAAATTAGCGCAGCAGATCGATAGTTCTTGAAAGTGAAAGAAATTAGTTTTCTTTTTTTTTTTGGTTTTTCTCCAGTATTGGGAACCGAACTCACGACCTTGAGCTTGCCAGGAAGGCGCTTTGCCGCTGAGCTAAATCCCCAGCCCCGAGTTATTTTTTAATGAGAGGGAATTTAGGTCAGTAATGTAAAGACCAGTTAGGAAAGGGTGCGCACTGCCAGTGCATCACATTAGTGGCTGTGAAGAGCGACTGGGAGATGTGAGGGCGAAGGTGTTGTGTATGTGTATCGGGAGTGAAGTATACACCAAGAAGGGGTGCAGGGCGAGAGGAAAGAAGTAAATGCCGAGGAATGGGGCACGAGGATTACTAAGAGAACACGCAGTGACACAGTAAAGAGGGGTCAATGCTCATAGCTTCCTTGATTTTTTTCTATGTTGTTGATAATTACCTGATCTCTGCCCGTTGTCACTGAAAAACTAGAACTTGTGTTACATGCTAGAATGACTTGACGGATTCCATGTACTGCTAATATTCATGCAGTGAATGTTGCAATTATCTTTGCTTAGTTTCCCTTTGTGAAACACTTTTGTGAAGCAGAGAACTTCAGATGCTTTGTGCAGCGTGAGCGAAGCAAACTGACTTACAGAAGTGTGAAATGTGACGTGGGGGTGGCACATGCTCCTTATCTGCTTCTTTCCTTGGTGCTATGCCGTTTGATGCCCTTCTCTTTTCTCTTATTGCCATTCCTCTTATCAAATGATTTCTTTTATTATCTGGCATACAACATGAACAACCGGTGTGTGTGTGAGAGAGAATTCTAAACACTCTGTCAGTGCCGTGATAACAAGGGTAAGAGCATAGAGCAGGACGAAATAGGAATCCTCGACTTTGGAAGGTGGCGAGATGTTTTTGAGCAGTGATCTTCCCTGGTTGTTCCCAGGCTACACATAAAGTGTTTTGAACCGTGAGGTTCTTGAGGTCACCTTCCCTCACCCTTCCTCTAAAAGTAGAACAATTTTATGCCCCATGGGAACAGTTTTTGTATACTCTCTAGAAACAAACGTTAAAGAAACACTTTGCCAAAGCTTAATGATCTTACCTGAAAAATAGAAAATTCAGTATAGAAATTTCCATAGGGAAAGCTGTTTTTTTCTAAAAAAATTTCAGAAGTTTAAAGGTGATTAGGACCTTCAAAATGTATCAAGACTTAAGCAATTTTAAGTGCAAGCATCATTAATAATTATATAGTAATGCTCCAGTTGCTACATAAACATATGATTCCTGGTCAGTAGGTATAAATGAGGCATAAACTAGCACATCTGGAGGATTCTGGATGTGTGATACATTGATTGATTGATATTAAATAACAGATCATATTTGGCCATTTGAATTAATTTGGAAGACAAGTCAGCTGTAAATAAATTAAAAGGAGAGTGGTGAAATATTGAGTAATTAATTAATTAATTAAGTTCAATATAATTTTAACGGTGGAACTGGACACTATATGTATTCAAGAAAACTGATGCAGTGTGCAGGTATGGATATTCTGATGAATGAATTTACTACTTATACATAAATTTTATCTAAAAGAAATGTCTTTGGAATACAATAAATATAAATGATTTTATATACATTTGTTTTGAAAGGATATATTAATTTGACAATAAGTTTAAAATATATATTTTGAGTTTAATGATATATATAAACAATGAAAACTTGTTTTTAGAATGATTTTATGCTTTTACTAAGATAAGAATATTTTCACATGAGGTTCTAAAAGTGCACTAAGTTACAAAAGAAGAAATAATACATACATGCCTTCATCTACTATATTCGAATGGAAATCATCTGGTTAAAAAGTATAAACATGTATGTTTCTTGTTCAGTGTTTCAGAAATTCATATAGATAAAGTTATACTGAGTATAATACACATTGTACACTGATGACATGTTGCCTGTCATAGCTTTGTAATATATTTAGTTTATTATGATCAGGTAGCTATTTTTCAGCATTGAATTTCAGTGAACATATATTACACTTAAAAATCTTTAGAGCATGGTGACAGAGTGCTGTAAGCATAGAATGTCTAAACATTACAAAAATGTGGAAGTAAGGGATAAAGCGCTTCATCTGGTCTATTTCTCTGTCAGTTCAGTAATTGACCTAATTTATTATTATTTAGAATATATAATTGTTTCAGTTTTATTTTTATTGGTACATGTTGGCATTGTAATGATTTCATCACTATGAACAGCTGGTACATGTACATAGCACATCTCAATCCTTGTTGAATCCTCTTCTGCAATCTAAAATGAATTATAATTTTAAAATTATATTTTCTATTGCATGTTGATCTCTTTTAATAGGAAGAAGACTTTTTAGCTTTCTTAGCTTCCTAACATTTATTAGAATAACATATTGACCTATTAATACAGACCTATGTTATTGTTTTATGCCAATTTGCATTTTCTTTTCAAAATAAGCATGTAAAATACCTTGGTTCAAGTTGACAAATGCAGAAACTAAGGATTGAACCCAGTGTCTTTGCACTGAGCTATCACCCCATTCATTCATCCACTGACTCATTCATTCATTCATTCCTTCATTCCTTCATAGTTTCATTCAAGGTTTCACTAAGTCCCTAAGTTGCTCAGGCTTGGGTTGAACTTGAGGTACACCTGCTTCAGATTCTCACAGTGCTGGGAATACAGGTTTGAACCTTCATTCCTGGTAAGTATTTCTGTATAAGATCACTGTCTCTGATTTTCCACATGTGTAATATAATATTGGTGTGCTTTACTTCAAGGACAGTTTGAGTATAAACTAATTCAATAATACTGAAAACACACATTTTTCTCTTGTAAATTGCTGTGATTTGTAGGGGAAGAAGTTTTGTTTGAAATTTTTTGCGTGTGCTTTTCATCTATCCTCAAATGGGTCATTACATTTTCAACATTTAATTATCTTTTCACCTAAATTGTACATTATTTACCTTGATTATTTAAATTAATAATGTCACTTCAGCATGTTCATCTGTCTTTGTATAAATGAGTAGTTATTATCTTACTTGGCTTTTGTTTAATCTATTAAATCTAAAATGTATAAAGGAAGAAAGAAAATGTAGAGAATTTTCTGTACATTTGTGGATAAAAGTGGTTCTCAGCCACTTAGCTGCTAGAGCTTAGGATATTCCTTGGACTAGGTATTGGGTCATTCCCATTCTTCATAAGTTGTCACACAATTAACTAAATCATTAAAATGGAACTAGTCCATAGTGACAAACCAAAATGACTAAAAGCCTGCCTAAGGGCATTGCATTGCTCAGCTGTTTGAGAAAATTCCATCTCTTCTGCACTGGTGATGGATAATGTGACAAAAATATTCCGATTAAATTCTAACTTTGGAATACTTAATGAATTAGTAACAGCATTAGAAGTGCCACTTACATTCACCTGTCAAGGTGGAGCAGCCTGCACTGCTGATCTTTTTGCCCTTTTTGTCTGCTTCATGAGAGAGCTGAGGGGGACACGTCTCACGGAGGTACAGGGATGACAGCAAGAGGTGAAGTTCATTTGTAATGCCTCTGTGCTGTCCCTTTCATCTCACCAAAGCCTGTTTGAAGAAGCTAATGCCTTCTTTGACAGATTTTAGCTTTGCAACTCTTCTTCATCATCATTTAATTCTTTTATTTGTATGATGGGAAATCATTTGTTTTCAGTGTTTTACAATACTTGTCAAGGAAGTGATTGACTAAAGCACATATATAGTTCAAATCAGTATTTCCCATGGATTTCAGTAAAATTACAATTTTTAGGACATCCATTGAATGAAACTTTACATTTTTGTGTTTATTTTTCTTACTAGAATTTTGTGACATAGGCAAACATGAAATAATCCATTTGTATTCTTTCCACGGAGTAATTAATTAAAGTAATTTTATTCATTAACTATTTTTAATAGAGGGTATCATAAATTACTATGGATACTGTGTTTGTGTTCACAAATTCTCAAAGCCATGTATTGATCAAAATATAGGTGAAACACACCATACTGTAATTCACCATACCAAGGGATTAACAATGGTTTCAGCAGTAACTATAGTAACTACTATGACCTTCGAAAAGTCACTTTATCCCATTATGATTTGGAAGGGGAGAAAAGTTTAGGAAATGAAGCATGGTTGGAGAAAAGTTAGGTTACTGGTGGCTAGCCCTTGTAGGGGACATTGTGAAGCTGGATTTTCCTGTCTTTATGTCTTTACTTGCCTGCCATACACCCCCCACTATGATATACTCTCTAGCCATAAGCTTAGTGAAATGGTTCCAAGCATCTATGGGATAGATGCTCTGATGTCATGAGCCAACAATGAACTTCACTCCTTTAAGATAATTATCTCAGAGATTATGTCATAGCAATGGAAAATGATTAACTCAACTCCTCTGGATCTAAATTTTATTACTAAAACCCAGGAATGGGTGTGAGTGATATTTAAACTACTTTCCAGGTTTAACAGCTATTAAAATAGCAGTGGTAGGGGCTGGGGATTTAGCTCAGTGGCAAAAGCACCTGCCTGGCAAGCGCAAGGTCATGAGTTCGGTTCCCGGTACCGGAGAAAAACCACAAAAAAAAACAACAACAACAAAAAAAAAATAGCAGTGGTAGGGAGAGGAATGGAGAAAGGAATTTTTTTGTATGGGAATGAAACTCAGGATCTTGTGCTTGCCAGGCAGGCACTGTGTGTCACTGAGCTATACCCCCAGCCCAGGAAAAGAGATTTGAATACCAAGAATGGAAGGAAAAAATGGTAGCAATGTTATTGGAAACAGGGGGAAGGGAGAGGGTTGAAGGGAAGGGAGGAGAATATGGAAAAATAATTAAGATATATTATGTACTAGTACAAATTCCTCCATTATGAATGCAATCACTGTGTATGGCAAACATGCACTAATAGAAAAGTTTAAAAAAATCATTGATAACAATGGATAATTAGGCCAGGCATGATGACTCATGCCTCTAATCCCAACACTTGAGAGGCTCAAGCAGGAGGATCTTTGCGAGTTTGAGACCAGCTTGGGCTACAAAGTGAGTTGAAGGCCCACCTGAACTACATAGCAAATGCCTGTCTCAAAATAACAAAAAAGAATGTATAATTAAAATGCTGTATTGCTAGCATGAAGGCAAACTTGTTTATATAATTTCATCTGTTTCTTCATACATGAAAAACAGAAATTTGCATAGTAATACTGATCTGCTTTATGAATTTGTAGCTGGGTTTCAAAATAAGGTTTGCTGGGACCCAGTGGTAGGTGAATAGGTTTGCTGTGAAGGTGAATCTCCATTTTAAAGTTAGGGGTGAAATCACTGCTGAAATTCTGTTATTTTGATAAGCCTTTTTTCCCTCTTCTTTTGAGCCTGTAATGCTGATCTGGAATTCACTGTTCTTGCAACACTGGTCTGTTTTTCGTCTGGACAACCTCTACTATTCTCTGGTGGATCCAGTGGTAATTAAAATCCAGATGCATGTACCTTAGTCCCTGCTTTTCCTTTTAGTTTCATTGTGGATAATCTTTTCTTTATCTCAACACTATTTCCACATTTCTGACTGCAATAATAATTGGCAACAATTTCCCTCATCTCACTGTTTTCTTCTTTAGTTGTTTAGGAGACAAGCACTAACTTTTACCTTAGCTAAATCCAGTCGAAATAATAACAGTGATACTACTATTTTACTAGTATTGGCAACTGTAACAATAACTATAGCAATGGTCAAACTAATCTGAAAGATTCCCCACAGGTTAAATATAGTATTTAATTTCTGACCTATATCATACCATTTATTGTAATCCGATGAGAGTCTTTTATTCACAATAATTGATCCCTTAATATTAGAGCAGTTTCTAAGAATACCATGTAACTATTCTAAGGAACTGGGTTAAATCAGAAATTCAGTAAAGTGTACAAAAGAGAATACTGTTATATTACTTATGGGGTGTTATGGTTTGTGTCTAGATAACCCCTCAAAGCCTCATGCAGTCATGGGGTGGACTTTTGGAGTTTGTGATTGACTCATGGTGCAATGCTGGGATTATGGGTCTGAGTGCTACACCTAGCCTGGAGCAGGTAACCTTTGCACAATACACGGGAGGGATAGAGACTTGCTCATCTGCTCCTCCCTTGTTGTTTTTGTTGCTTTTGCCATTTTTTGCCACCCTGATCTGCTCTCCTCTGCTATGAGCCACTCTGCCTTGGAGCCAAACAAGAATGGACTGAAACCTACACAAACTGTGAAGAAAGTAAGTCTTTGCTGCCTTAATTGTGGGTGTTAGGTATTTTGTTTCAGCAACAAGAAAAAAGTAACCAAGTCATGGGGCAGGAGACACACTGAATAATTGTGCAAACTATTAGGAAAAATATATCATTTACTTTGAAATATTTCTAAATATATTCACTCCAGAAAATTTGATTGGTATTTCCCAACTGTCCAGACATGCTTAACATTTATTTTCCTAATTGTTTGATCATTCTGTTTCTCTATACTGCTGAGTAAGTATAAATTATGCTGTTTTTATCTTTGAGTGATAGTCCTGATACATATTAGAGCACTCAGTTCTTACCATTGTAGCTGATCAATGAGTAAATCGATACAAAGGCCCGACTCACAGAAATCTCCATGGAACACCTAAAAATGATACAGGGCATGTATCAACATTTTTTTTTAAAATTTAAAAGCCACTTCAGCTGTAGTTTTAATTGTTTTAAATCATAGCTGAAAATTATATTGGGTAAAAACTATAATTTAAGATCCCACATGAATCCTACAACATAATGCCATCTGCAAAGTTTGTACACAGGTGTACATTTGAAGGAATGTATTGATTAATGTTGGAAGATGTGCAATATATCCATACACATTTATTAAAAAGTCTAGACACTTCAGAGATTTTTTTAAAAAGGAAAGGAAAGGAAAGAACGAAGGGAAGAGGGAGAAAAGAAAGAAAACAGGAGCTAGAAGAGAATGGAGCTAGAAAAGAGAATGGAAGAAGCTAGAAGAGAGTGGAGGGGAAATGAGAGGAGGAAACAAGAAGTAGAGAGAGGGAAGAAGGGAAGGTAATGAAGCGAGCTGGAAGGAGACAGAAAAAACACCCACATTGCTGCTTGCTTTGGCAGTGACCAGAGAGAGTACCAAAATAGAATCTTCAATTTGACTGTATCCCAAACGGAATGCAAAATCATCAATAAATAATGACATAAAGGATGTAATAGGAATACTAGCTTACAGTTCTGGGAAGAAGATGAGGAATAGCAAAGATGACTCTAGGTTTCTAGTTTGATAAATGGAATAGATGGTGGTGCTATTCATGGCAATAGAAGGATCTAAAGCAGCGTTAGTTTATGTGGAAAGATGGTGAGTTAGAAATTAGGTGAAAGAATGAAGAACATCTGAGACAGGCAGTGGGAGGGGTACATAGCCAAACAATTATGGAGAATTTGAAATTTGGTGTCAACTATGTAGTAATTAAAGCTATAGCTGAGGAAGAACAGGAGTGAACACATGAGGAGAAGTACTTATGTAGTCATACTGAGGCTTTTTCATACTCTCTACACAAGACTGTAATCAATGAGACATTAAACGCATTTTTTTCATCCTCTGCTTTTTACTTCCCATCATTTACTTTCTACCGTGTAAATGATGCTATAATTGACAGGGTATTAGTATTTGCACTCCCTTGCATCTCTCTATATATACCGCCTAAAAGTAGAGGTTCTTCTTTTTGGATTTTAAGTGTTAGACTAATATGACTAATATCTCTTTCTATTTGTGAATTTAATGTGAATACGTATTACAAGCTATAAGAAGATAGTAAGCCTTGACTTTTAAATTCTACTTTTTCAGGGATTATAATATTAACTATTCCTAAACTAGCAACTATATACACTTTTAAAAGAAATAAAATGTTGGTAAACAGAGATCTGTAAAAATATTCCTTAAGAAAATATTTTTAAAGCCTGAAGTTCATGTTCAAAGACTGAATAGAAAGATAGCATCTTTCAGTTTGTCCACAGAACAGGTTAGTTTTCTAGAGACAGACTTTATACTCATCTTTTATATTGTTCTTGTAGTCAAAGATAATTCTTGTGACACAGAAAAGCAACAAAGAAGAGAAAAATATTTTAGAAACATCTTCAAGATATGTTCTTGTGAGTTAATGATTTCTTGTTTGATCAATCTTGTATGTCTCTATTTGTTTTCCTGAGAAACGACTTTGAAGATATCAATAAGTAATACAGCAACCATGGTTAATTTCCTACAACTTTGTCTGAAACTCTGTTTTGTTTGTATTGTTCTTATGCTATTTCATAAATGGATATCTGTTTGTTAATATGATTTCCTTCTTTTATTTTTTAAAATAAAAAAAAAATTTGTTCTTGTGGACAGTCATCATGGAAAGTAAACTGCTGCTTTTTTCTTTCCAAGAGAAGATTTTTTTTTCTAAAAATCCTTCCAGAGTTTTAGATTTGAGAACAGATTTTCAGACAAGAGTTCATTTATAAGAGCGAGGCTACACACCTAATATTCACAACAATAATAAACAGAGAAATACCCAAGAGCCACACTAAAGCATGTCAATACTGCACAATTTTCATAAAAAATTATTAGTGTATTTTCTATAACATGTTTTCTCAAGTTTTATCCAAATATATTCTTGCTTCTTTATAAAACCTGGTTTATTTTGCATTATCCTAATTTAATGAAAATACACAAAAGTATTAGATAAAATAAACTAATCCATTTACTTTCTATATTTTTGTGCTATCTTGTTAGGCATATGATGAATTTACTTTGTTTCATTTGGTCCAATTTTTGTAATTATGTTTTGCTTCCCTCAGCAAGAGGTTGGTCTGACTTCTCAATCTCTCACTGCCCACATGGAAAGCCCCCTCAACTCCGATCAGACAGAGGCTAAACACTAAGAATTGTGTGATTGTACAAGGACTACCAGCCAAGGCCCGGGGATCACATCCCCGGAGAGCATGTCAGATTTCAGCAGCTGGAAAGGACAGCTGAGATAGGGTCAGTTCAGAATTTGAAGCTAAAGGAAAAGAACGTGCGGCCTCAGGCAGAGAACTTCTAGCCACATAACAGACAGAAAATCCCTGCAGTGAGAACATGAGATTTTCCCACCACCAAGGAAAACAGGAGTCACAGGCTAAGGAGAAAGAGGACTCAAATTGGGATTGTTTCATGTCTCTCCAGTTATGAAAGATCTCTAACAAAATCTGACCCTTATCTATTTTTATTTATTATTCTCTCTTTTATCTACTTCTTTTCCTACTGACTTTTTCCCTTCTTTCTCCCTTTACTTGGCCTCTTGCCTTCTTCTTCCACATCACAGACTAACACTAACAATAATGTATACACTATTCAGGTCAACGACAAAGGTTGAAAGAGTAAAACTGTGGTATAATATATTTGAATCATGTGTGCTGGTATCTGTCAAGGCCGATGGAATCAGTAGACACTCTCTCCACACAACATAGTGACAGAGTTAAATGCATTTTAATTGAATAGCTGATGTGGTAAACAATATCTGGACAAATAAAGCCACGAACATAGGACTGGTAAACAGAACCTAGTTTAAGAGATCCTCATATCAACTACAAACTCCTCACTGTATTGGACCTTAGCTTCAAGCAAAATAATTAATATATAAAACAAGGTAGCAAAATATCCTCAAAGACTCCCAACTGTAGACAGATTAAAGGGACACCAGTGGAAAGGAGAACTAATACCATGTACCAGAACTATACATAGTGATTAAAGAAGAGCTAAAGAAACTCTGAGTTCAAAGAGGACTCAACCTCAAAGATAATGGAACTAACATATGAACTGACCCATGTACACATGAAAGAGGTAAATAAAAAAAATTGGAGGAGGTGAGAAATACAGTTCAAAACACGAACGACAAATTTACCAAAAATAAAGATTCCATGAAAAGGTTCCAGACAGAAAAACTAGTGATAAAAACATTGTAAATAATTCATAAAGTGCAAAACTGACCAATGTGAAGACAGGGTTTCTGAAATTGAAGACAGCATGGTAAGTCTGTACAAATTATTCAGGTAACGTTAAAAACAATAAGAGAACAACAAAACTTGATCCAACAACTGTTAGGTGTTACTAAGAAGACTAACCTAATTGGAGTGAAAAAGAAATTGGAAGACAGAACACATAGAAGAAAAATATCTGTTTGCAGAAATCATAGTAGAAAAATTTCCAAGTAAGAGAAAATATTTTAACTCAACACACAAGGAAGTGAAGCTTATAGAACACCAACTAGAACCAATTAAAAATGAAGTTCTCCATAATGTACCAGTGGCAAAATTCTAGTTGTCCAACCAAAAGAGAATCTTAAAAGCTGTCAGAGAAAGGCAAAAAATCACATATAAAAATAAACCCACCTGAATTACAGGAAATCTCTCAAAGAAAACGCTAAAACTTAGTGAGCTTGGAGTTAAGTGTTTCAAGCCATTAAAGCAAGCATCTTTTAATGCAGACTAGCATATTCTGCAAAACTGTCTTTCAAAATTGATGTAAAAATAAGGACATTTTATAACAGAGAACACACTGACATACACCAAACAAGCACTCTAAAAAAATACTCAGTATAACCCAGATAGAGGTGATGATGCCAACAAAACCAAAAAAATTACATGAAATAAATACAACGATGGCAAGTAGTTAAACAAAAATGGGAAAATAAAAGAGTCACCAACACAAAGTGAGTAAGTCATTAACTTGAAATGTAAATGGCCTCAAGTCCCCCAATTAACACGTACCCACTGGCATACTGTATCCAAAAAAAAAAAAAAAAAAAAAAAAAAAAACACCCCACAACAGAATTCAAGAGTCTGTCACATTTAAGAAACCCATCTAATCCAAAAAGAAATTCCTAGTCTAAAATCTGAGGGATAGAAAACAATACTTCCTATGCCAGGAATAAAAGCAAAAAGAGGGCAGCAATTGTGCTCTCAGAAAAAGTAAACTTCAAGGTAAAACTAACCAGAAGAGGCAAAGAGTGTCATTGCATAATAATTATGGGAACCACAATAAGAAACAATAACAATTGTAAATATATGCGTGTAGAATATTGGACCACTTATGTTCACAAAAGAAAAACTACACATAACATAGCAAGTAAACACTGACATAATCACATGGAGTGATCCTGATACCCTACTTCCACAAATAGATAAATCAACTAAACAGAAAATCCATGAAAAAAAATCAGACTTAAACCCCACCTTTGAGCAAATGGAATTGCTATGTTTTACTCGATTACAACAGACTACATCAGCAACACATGGAACTTTCGCCAAAATCACCACATATTAGCCCAGAAAGAGTTGTTAAATAAACGCAAAAGAATTGAAACCACTGTATGGACTCTATCAGAGTATTCTGCATTGAAACAACAAATCAATCATTAAAAAGTCACAGAATGAAGACCTTGAAATTTAATAACACATTTCTGAACACTCAATTTGTCACAGAAAAAAATCATGAGAGAAAGTAAACAATAACTGGAATCAAGCAACAATACCAGTAAGATGCACCAGAAGCTATGGGACACAGTGAAAGCAACCCTAAGAGAAAAACTCCTTGCAGAGAATGCACATATTAGAAAACCAAGCAAGCAAAATAAATAACCTAATGATAAAACAGCACACATGGAAAACAACTATAGGCCAAATCCAAACCTAGTTAAAGGAGGGAAATCATAAAAATCAGAGCAGAAATTAGTGAAATTGAGTCAAAACTACAAAGATTCCTAGACACATTAACAAAACTCAACCAAGACGACAAAAATTCTAAACAATCTAATAACAACCAATGAAACTGGATAAAAAACTTAGCAACTAAGAACATTCCAGGACCTGATGGATTCATGCTAAATCTACTAGACTATCAGGGAAATTATAATACTCTTACTTCTTCAAACCTATGATGAAATTTAAGAGGAAGGAGTGCTACCGAACACTTGAAAAAGACCCAGATAAAAAAGAAACCATGTCAATCTCCTTAATGAACATAGAAAAAAATCTTCAATAAGATACTGGCAAATAGAATACAATCAATTATCAAAAGGATCATACATCATGATCAAGTAGATTTCATCCCAAGGATGCAAGGATAGTCCAACATACAAAGAAATAAATGTATAATACCACATAAATAGATTAATGGACAAAAATTACATGATCTTATCAATAGATGAAAGAAAAACTTTAGACAAAGTCCATCACCCATTCATGATAACCTGAAGGAACTGTGTATATAAGGACTTACATAAATCTAGTACAAGTCATTTATTATGAACCAATGGACAATGTCATATTAAATGAGAAGATGAAAGCTTTCTTTCTAAAATCAGAAACAAGACAAGAATATCCACTACTACTACTCCTGTTCAATATAGTATTTGAAACTTTAACCAGAATAATCAGAAAGAGATGTAAAGTGTATATATAGGAAAGGAAGAAATAATATTGTCATTATTTATAGATGACATAGTTCTTCACACAGAAGACCTAAAAAATTCCATCGAAAGACTTCCAGAATTAATAATCAAATTCACCAGCATAGCAGAACACAAAATTAACACATTATGAGCATGTAAACCAAGAATGTAAACCAAGAATGAACTGTCAAGAAAGAACTTAAGAAAACAATAGTATTGTCAAGAGAACTAAAAATTAAATAAAATACTTAGGAATTAACCTAACAAAGAAGTATAAGATCTTTACAATGAAAAATATAGAATTCTGACAAAGGATATTGAAGAGGATTTCCGAAAATGGAAAGATGCCCTTTTCCTGGGTGGGCAGAACCAATATTGTCAAAATGTCCATACCCCAAAACTGAAATGCAGATTTAATGCAGTTCTAATCAAAATAGAAATAGCATTCCTACAGAACTAGAAAAAACCCAACCCTAAATTCACAACCAGGAGAGACTGAGAATATCCTGGGTAACAAGAGCAAAGAAGGAGGCATCACAATCCCAGTTTTTTACTTATATTACAAATTTGCAGTGGTAAAGACAGCATGGTACACACACAAAAACAAACATGTGAATCATCAGAACAGGATAGGGGATGCAGAAACAACCCTAGACATATCCAGCCACCTGATCTTTCACAAGGGGCCAAAAACATATGCGGGAGAAAAGGTACCTCTTTCACAAATGGTCCTGAAAAAGCAGGCTGTCCACATTCAGACGTACTCTCATGATGTACCAAAGTAAGGTAAAAATGGATCAAAGATCTAAATGTTAAGACAGAAACCTTTAACCTGCTAAAAGATAACTAACTAAAACGTGTGAATCACAGGCACAGGCAGGGACTTCCTGAACAGAATTCCAAGTGCACAGGATTCAACAAATGAGATTGTATCACATTAGAATATTAGAGTGTTTCTGGACAGCAAAGGAAACAACCAGTGGAGTGAAAAATATTGCGAACTACACATTAGACAGAAGAGACAACTTACAGAATGGCAAGAAAGTTTGCCAGCTATACTTTGGACAGAGGCCTAATATCTAGAATATATAAAAACTAAAAAAAGTAGAGCACCCAAAATAAAAGTTTCAATCAAAAATGGGCTACTGAGGGCTGGGGATATAATTCAGTGGCATAAGTGCCTGCCTGGCAAGCACAAGGTCCTGAGTTCGAGTCCCAGTACAAAAAAAAATGGGCTACTGAAATGAACAGACATTTCTCAGAAGAAGAGATACAATTAATACATTAATACATTCAAAATGTTCAACATCTCTGGCCATTAGCAAAATGCAAGTTAATACAACACTAAGCTCCCTGTTACTCCAAAAGAATGGCAATCTTCGTGATAGCAAATAATAACAAATGTTGGTGAGGCTGTGGTGAAAAAGGATCCCTCCTGATTTGCTGCAGGTCGTGTAAAGTAGTATAACCATTATAGAAATTAGCATGGAGATTACTCAAAAAGTTCAAAGTAGAAATTTCACAAAGCCCAGCTATCCCCCTACTAGCCATCTTTTATGAAAAATTTGAAGACATCATGTTACAGCAATACTTGCATATCCGTGTTTATTACGCAATTCATAATAGCTAAAGCTGGAAAGCAGCCGATAATTCCATCAACAGACAAAGAGACAAAGAAACTGTATTATCTGTATGTAGTCAAATACTACCCTGCTCCAAAGAAGGGTAAATTTGAGTCATTCATAGAAAAATAGATGTGCCTTGAAAAATAATATTAAGTGAAATACATTGGACATAGAAGCTTAAATACTGGATACTTTTTCTTATATGAGAAATCCAAATAAAAAAGTGGATATTTTGCAAAAAAAAGTTGACCAGTAGATAAAGACAATAAAGTGTGGGAAGAGAAGCAGACATAAAAAATAATTAAGATGCATCATGAACATGTACGAAATACCCACAGTGAAAGTTGTCATTACGACTCATGCATTTTTTCCCTTACATTAAACTGTATGAGATGCACCCATTTTCCTTCTGCTCTGTTTAGCATATTGTCTGACAGGTAATAGACACTTCAGAGATAATTAAACATGCATATATAATAAATGAATATAATATTTAATCAATGTACTAGTCCTCAATTCTTACAGTATCAAAATATTTTATAAAATTTTGTTGATTTTGTCTGTGGGAATTCCTCCCACATGCAATGTAATGAGCTGTGTGTGTACAGTGTATGACATTATTACTTTTTTTTTGTTGTTTTTTTGTTTTTCTCTGGTACCGGGAACCGAACTCACGACCTTGTGCTTGCCAGGCAGGCACTTTTGCCGCTGAGCTAAATCCCCAGCCCCATACTTTTTTTTATATAAATGAGGAAAATATAATTGCATTAAGTCATGTTAGGCCATACATGGTGGTGCACCCCTCTAAATCCCAGCACTCCTGAGGCTGAAGCAGGAGGATTGCTGAGAATTCAAGGACAACCTGGGCTACGGAGTGAGTTCCAGGCCACCCCGATCAACATAGTGAGACCCTGTCTTGGAAGAAAAAAAGCCATGTTAGGCCAAGGGTTAAAGTAAGAATTCTGTGTTTTGGTACATATTTGCTATATAACACAAGGGCACTAATATGCATTGAAATGATTGTTGCTATGGTAAAATATTAAATAAATATACAATGCAATATGATATGGGTGAGTGAAAATCTAAATAAAAGCACAGCATGTATATTGTGTTTACACTGTACCTGCCAATCAAGCTAAAATTTTATGAGAAACTGAGAAGCAATTTTCAGTCTTGTACATTATATCATGTAGGTCATATTCTTTGATGTAAATCTCTTTCACTTGGGTGTTTAAATTTCAATATAAACGCAGATCTAAAAAGCACGACTGTGTTTCCTTCACTTTTTAATTCATTCTGACTTCGGGAGAGCAAATGTTTTATTGAGCATGACACTACAGGAGGCATTGTGTTTGAGTAGGTATTAAAGCACGCACTGCCTCCCTTTTGGATAAGCGGTATTGCAGGGACTTTCCACAGACAGGGAAGGGAGAGATATAATGTCACAAGTGGGTATTAACTCACACATGAAATTTTAAAAAGCAGGTGAATGCTCCCATGTATGCTTTGGAGGAGCCTATGCATTCATTTCCATAGAACCAACGGACAAGCACCACATCGGGCATCCCTTTTCCCAGAATATCCTCAAATGCCTCTCATTATGAAAATCTTTCTGTTGTTATTAAATTACAATTTCAAACCTAGTCTTCTGAACCTTCACTTTGTCACTCTCAGGTCTTTCTGGACATGTCATTGTTCATTTTCAGCTTGAGATACAAACAAAACAAAGCAAAGCAAAACAAAAAGTCTTGAGGTAGAATAAATATATATATATATGCTTGAAAATTAATTATTCTTACAATAAATAGGTCATTACATGTGAATTAAACACATATAACTCAGATAGCATAGTACTGACTAAACTGAATATTTGTTCTCAGTTTTGAAAATCTATGTCACTTTAAAAGATTCTTGTATAAGGATTCAAAGTGGAAAGCATTTGCATTCTTTAGTCAATTGTTTATTGAATAGCTGCATCATTCATAGTCCTAAGAAGAAACAAAAATGCCAAACAGTGCAATTGGGTAGAGTTTATTTTAATTTTTTTTTTTTTACGGGGGGGTTTTCCGGTACCAGGAATCGAATTCATGACCTCGCGTTTGCCAGGCAGGTGCTGTGCCACTGAGCTAAATCCCCAGCCCCCTGGGTAGAGTTTAATAAGGGTCTACTTACCTAGATATGGGCCAGGTAAGTGATAACAAGAAAAACAAGTGAATCATTCCAGCTGCAGGAGATTCGTAGCTTCATTCTCTATGTTTGAATTCTATGATATCAAATATGAAATATTTAAAATCAAAATGTTATCTCGTTTCTAAAATGGGTTCTATCTGAAGCCTTCCTGATCACATTTGAAGCCAATTTTATACCTTAAGTTTCTCAAAAAGCAAAATTAATTGAATTGGCCATAATTCTTTTTTTTTCCCAATTTCTGTGTCTTGACCCTGAGGAAGTTCCGTTGACTCTAGCTTCAGAATAGTGCCTAAATTGATACACATTTTACCTTTTTCTCTTGAAACTACCAAGCCGAGTCCTAATAAATTTCTGGAATAGTCTCTCTGCTGGTCTACCTAATTACACCTTTGCTCACTAACAGGCTGTTTTCAGAATTCTCAGCGTTCTCTTATTTTTATAAGTTATTTAAATTAATACACTTTGGCTGTATGTAGTGATTATATTCTTCAGTGGAGGTAATACATGTACATAATACATCTTAATTCTTTTTGTTTCTCCTTTTCTTCCCCTTTCTCCCCCTGCCTCCATCTCTAAATCTCCTTCCCACTTGCAAAAGAGCTATCTCCCTGCTTCCTATCACTGCTCTTTTAGTTTCCTCTTTAAGTTATTTATTCTCTGGGTTTCTCTTATAAGAGAAGTCATGAGATACTTAAACTTGTGTGTCTGATATAATATTTCTAACGTGTTAATCAGATCATGTCAGTGCTCTGACCCAAATCCTGCAATGGTTCACTCTACTGGAAGTGTCGTGAAAGTCCTTACCCTTAGTTGGTAAGGTCCTACACAATATGGCCTCTTTTCTTTGATCTCACTTACTTCTGCTATTTTCTCAGTCTGTTCTCATCACATACCCTCTTCCTTAAGCAAAGGTGTCATGTCCTTCTCTTAGGGACTTCATAGTAGAATCTCCTTGAGGCAGGAGGTTCTTGTACCCTCTCATCTTGAGATCTGCATAGCTAACTCAGGCTTCAATTTTAAATCTTGGCTTACACGTCATCCAAAGGTATTATTTTATTCTTGCTGATTCTTTCTGATTCTACTATTTTTTTAAATCCATGTAGATTTCTTCTGTTGTATGTAATCCATCTTTTTCTCCCCCTGGTGTATATCCTGTGATATAATTAAGCTCTGAAGGGGTCATAGGGAGCAAGTCCCCAGGTGGGACTGATGCTCTCATGATGGGATAAAGAGGTCTAATCCACTCTCTCCAAAACAGGAGGAAACCAGGGAGAGTCTCCTGTTTGAAATTCCACCATGTCGTCATCCCCATCTTGGAATCTGACTGTAGAACTGTGAGAATAAATGTTTGGTGTTTAAGCCAGACAGCATATGAAATTCTTATTATAGCAGCCTGACCTATCACAATATCATCTGTCAACTCAGGAATGTGACTCTGTAACTTCTCCCTTATTTCCTATTTGATTTGTCTGGAGTTCATGTTATAATGTTATTAGTACTTGTTACTCTATCCTCCGTATTTTTTAGTGTCTCTTTCATATCTGAACATTTTTATCTCTCTGTGTGTTGCATTTTTGATAAGTTATTTTGTTTTACCTCTCTTTAGCTTTAATGTCAAAGACTACACGCTAAATATTAAAATTTTCTTTGTTTTTTTTTTGTTTCAAATTTGATTCGTGTTATTTTTTCTTGTCTTGTTTATAGTCAGTCTGCAAGTTCAGTTAAACTGAAGTTTGATTATATCATGGTGACTGTTTCTATTGGTTTATTCAAAATGAATGGTTTATTCAGGTAATTTCTTATTTTGTGAGTCCAAACTTGAAAAACATAGTAATTGTGAATAAATACACTTAGTTACTGAACAGGAGCAAACACTGAACATCTAAACAAAACTTCAGTCTGGACATAAAGGTGTTTCCCCAGAAAGTCCTGAGTGAGGACAATTCTGAGGACAGGTCTGCATGAGGTCAGAGCCCAAGAAAGGACACATTTCCTTCTGCTGCAGCAATCTTACCCATCATATTTTTTTTCCTCCTCTATCAGGTTTTGAAGACTAGCACTTGGTTGGGCTTAGCTTTTGCATGGATCTTAGCTCTAGGTCACTCTGCTAGCGCAAGACCTTGTCTCCTCTGTTTATTTCTTCAATAACAACCATTCCCCCAGGTTATCGACATTAAACATTTCTCACGCCCTCCTTCAGAGCTCCATCTCAGTTACCAGTCTTGTAGATGTCTCTAACATACTGTAAGCTTAATTGTTCATTGAAAAGATAACACTTCATGTTTTCCAGAGCTTATGGACTATATGATACTCATATCAATGTGTTACACTATGTTAGACCCCTTGTATATCACATTCATCAATACAGAAATGAACAATAATCTCTACCCTGATTTGCCTTGATATATTTTAAATGTTCTGTCCATTGAGATTATTAGTCTTGTTATAAAATTAAATGGGGTTTATGTAATAATCCCTCATTTAAAAAGAGGAGACCTTTACTTGTCTGATTTGTGTTGTCATTAAAATTAGAGGCAAATATAGTTGAGCCTATCTTTCTGCTTCAATACAATAAGTATGATTGCATGAACTTGTGATTTTATACTTTTTTACTTTAAATAAAAGATCAATTTATAAGATATCTTTCAAAATGTAATATACAACTATGCTCCATCGAAAAGTAAATTCTCTCTGGTTTCCTCATGCAAAAGTTGTTTTCCGTGCCCCACTGTCAGTGAGCACCAGCAGTGAAAAATGAGACTCCTGCAGCCCAGACATGAAGAAGCAATCCACCATCTCTATCCGAGATATTGTAAAAGTCACGGCATGAGGTCAGTATAGTATCAAGTTTTAAGCCAAACTAAGGGTCTACAAGGGGTGTTAGCAGAAAACCTTTTCATTCTTTACAGTTCTCAGAAATGCATCTAATGCAACACTGATGCTTGTCTAGAGTTTCTTGGTCGCCTGAAGAGTGCCACTTTAGGATGTCACCTTTTGACCTTGTCTACAAACACTGGATCCCAAACAAGTGCAAGACCAAATGTGATTTCAGACCTGCTACAAAGGTTCTGAATGCCCTCTGAGTGAGAAGAGGGAACACTGCAATTAGTAGACGAAGTAGCTCCTAAGTGCAAAGACAAAGGAGTAAACAAACAACATGACTGTTGAAAACACAATATGTCCTTCCCACAAGATGAAACTCTTAAAATTGGTCTCTTATTCCAGCAGCTTCTTTGAATGGTTTTCCCAGCAGTGATAATATGTACATGTCCCTCAGAAGCAGGAGTAAGGACAGCTTCAGGCCCGGAGGGGAAGAGGCTTTCTGTAAAAAGCCAAAAGGCCTGATTAAAGCACCCCCCTGTGCTTTTAGATTATCCAGCATTTTTTTCTAACCAGCTAGATTGACACAGTAATGGTGCCTTCGGAAGTGCTACACAGCGAAGCATTGCCAAGGAGTAGCGCTAGTGTGTATGTAAAAGCCAGCAGGTAAAATGCAGCCTGAATCAGACAAGACAAAGCTGAGCCGGAAACACAAAGAGCATTTACTCACAATCCGAGGCTATTCTTCTGCAAAGGCATTTTGTACAACACTCCTGTTCTCATGCTGATTTTCTCTGCTGTCCCTGTACATTCTGACAACAGCACTGTCAGCAGAAGCTCGTCCAGCACAGGCTCTTTGGCGTCTCTACCCCTGGCCTTGTTTTTGTAACCCTAAATTCTTACCACTTTCCATTTCTTTCTTCCATTCCTTTTCTTCCCTAAATAAACAGAGACAGAGGGAAATTGCCTGGCAAACGTCTGGGTCTGCAAAAGGACTAATAACTGAGTTTCAGTATTTTTCTAAGATCGTACCTTTTTTTTCTTCCTTTCAGTTTTGTTTTTGTTTTGGTTCCATTATGGTTTTTGTTCTTGCATTTCATTTGGCATCTGTGGTAAGAATCGAAGTGTTCAGGAAGATCACATTCTTTGCTCTTTTACATTTGCTGACTTACAATGAGATGTTCTCAGCCACATAGTTCAGAATATTAACATTTTGTATATTCACATTGTTTTATTGTTACCTGATGAAATGAGCCACAATTTCAAAGAAATACTGTCCAGCCAATTCTCAGGTACAGAGGAAATGATGTTATATGCCTGTGTTTTGCCTTCCAGAAAACATTATGTTCTACTTCAGGGTAGAGCTCATAATCTGTCCATATTGTTTCTGTGCTACACTGGGGTTTGGCTGATATGTCTCCTGACATACTTTTCCTTTCAGGCTCAAATATCACTCATCATCCACTCATCTATTTTAAAATGATCAGTAGATCTTCAGAGGCTGAGGGGAACAAAAGTCTGAACATTTTGATTCAACTGATGATTTCAACCTTGCTACCCCACTCTCCCGGTAAAACACCAAGGTTGTCTGTGCATTTGATAGTTTCTAAACTTGGAATAATTGGAGGGGGGCAGCTGGAGACAGTGATAGAGCAATAAAGCTAAGGACTGCAGGGTGGAGACTGACGGTCCTGTGATCATAGCTGTCGTGAGCTTGGAGTGGAGACTGGGGCAGGGATCTGCAGGGCACCAGGTTTGCACTATCTTTAGGGGCATTCTGGAAACTTAATATTTTGAAGGTGGGCTACTACTCTTCCCAGAGCTTGGAAGGAAAGTGTGAAAGGGGGCAAGGAGCAGTGTTTGGACTATCAAACAAGGTGACAGGGGTGTAATTATGAATCCTCTTTTACAACTTTTATAGCAGTCCTGAAGTGCTACTCACTATTATTTATTTAGGAGATTCTAGTGTGTTATTGTTAGTGAAAGTGCATGTGTGTGTGTCTGTGTGTGTGTGTGTGTGCACATGTGTCTTCAAATAACATCGGCCAAATAAATCAGTGACTAAATAAATAAATGTCTAGGTTTCAGAATGCTAAATCCAAGTAAACTATTTTTCTCAATTTAAAAAGGACAAGGTTATAAAAAATTGTCAAGAAAATTATGCTTTTAGGAAGACTGAGCTTTTGTATACCTAAAATGACAGGGATTGAAAAAATCACTTCATCACATTTTTGTGAATAAATACATGCTATTCCTTAAAATTTTAAAGAATACTATCTTAAAGAATACTGTGATAGAATTACTATCACAGTAATACAGATTAATCCAATGAAGTAAATAAAATGAATATGAACATAATAGTGGAAGGGTACTGAATTATTATAAGGTAAGATACACATATGGCCTTTAGGGATTAACAAATATTTTCTTAATTTTCTCAGTAGAATCAAAGTAGTAAATGTTACATATGGCTGTTAGAAAGAATCATAGGTTTATTCTGATATAATTTGTTAACAAATGCACAAATTACGTAGACTACTTTGTTATGTGATTCCTGCTTTCACCCTTTTGGGATTTGTTGGATGTTTCATCATGGCAGAGCGTACAGTGGGTTCACTGGTTCATGTCAGTCCTGCGTCTGCTTTTTCACTGCCCGTGCTTAGGTGATTAGTACACCCTCAACCTCAGGCTATCATCTTGGTATCCAAGATATGTGTATCACAAAGTGATCATAATAGAAGACAGTTTCAAATATGACAGGACCCTATAGAAATTAAAATGCTGAGTTTATGCTTCATTTTCCTCATTGTCACAGAGGAGAGTACTTTGCAATAAACATTTTTTGCATTTGATGCTTTGCTCAATACAGGCAAAAATAGAACACATAAGCCATTTTCTCCTGAGTGTGTGATTAATGAATTATCCCCTTATCCTCTAATTGCCTTATCAGGAATAGAGTTGCTTGTGGCAGATTAATAAAAAAATCCTTGAGTGAACAGTTGGTAATGCCTGTCTAATATTTCATGTGAGTTAGTTTTCAAACATGCAATTACCATCCACAGAACACCACTGCATAGAAATAAGGTGTCCTCAGGAGGCATTTTCTTTATCTGGCATGCAAGTGATTGCTTTTTGTGTGGGTAAAGCCAATTTGGTGCTGTTTGAAGGTCCTGGGATTTTTTTTGTTTTGTTTTTTGTTTGTTTCATGCAATTCAGGGACCAGAACAGGCTATACAAAGGAATACATAGCTAACAAACAGATAAATATCATCATAAGCCACAATTTCTAACAGGAAGAACAAAAAAATAATGGAGAGAAGCTTCTGCTAGGAGCCAGAATATGCTGCTTCTTTACTTGATCTTTCATTAAAGCACAGTTAGCATAAATTCATCCAAGTTAGAATGTAACTAAAATGTTGCTTGGTTCAACTTTTATTCAACATAAGAATTATATAAAATACTTCCAGGGGAAACATGGTAACCTACCTCACATTTTAAAATCTTATCACCTTACAGTACAGCCTTCATGTAATTAATATCTATTTTCCTTATACTTTCACTCATAATATTTGGTTCTACCCTCTTGGGTCACATGGAACAAATCAACCCCTTGTAGCAATTAAAGATCCTACAAATATTTACAAATACCTATCCTACTAAAGCAAATTCTCTTTCAAATGCTACACTAGTAAATTGAGAAATCCTGTATGATCTCTAAGTGTAGTTTTTATTATGGTTCTTATTTCATAATCTTTTGAAAAATGAAAGCATAATTTAATTATATTAGAACTCAATAATTAAGATTGGCTCTTTTTCACATGAATTTCATTGACTAAGTCTGTAACATTTGTGTACCTAGATTTTCATGTATATAAGAAAGCCTACACAGATTGTATTATTGTAAGCAATATAGCTTTTACAAGAAATGCCAGGCATGGTGGCGCACTCCTGTAATCCCAGCACTTGGGAGGCTGAGGCAGGAGGATCGCTGTGAGTTCAAGGCCAGCCTGAGCTACAAAGTGAGCTCAAGGCCAGCTTGAGCTATATAGTGAGACCCTGTCTCAAAAAGACCAAAAA
>NW_004955411.1:18505056-18580325 GCF_000276665.1 Chinchilla lanigera
AAAAAAAAAAAAAAAAAAAAAAAAAAAAAAAAAAGAATTAGCCACAGTTTGAGATCTTTGATTTTAAATATAACATAATAATAAAAAAACAGTATTTTTACTGCTAGGCATTTTGTGACACTCATGTCATTATTAAATGCCAAAGATTAATATAATATCTTGAAAGTCTTCTTGCATACAATGTATAATATGCTTTTCACAGAAATGTAGAAGAACTGAATGCATCCACTTTCTAATGAAGACTTTTCTTTCATTGGCATTTTGACACTAAAAGGACAGGCTGAGAGACCAAAATGTAAGTTTATGTGTTTGGAAGCAGAAAACAGCGTTGTAGGAAATCAGGATGGATATTTCATTAAAGCCTTCTTACTGAGAAGGTGAATGATGAATACCTGCTCATTATAGCCCCAGTGAATAAAATGGTTCTGGCTTAGACTCAGGATTTCCTCTATGAACAAGAGAAGACAGATCACTAAGTTTTCCCTCTTTTAGTCTGATAAGTGTATCATTATTATCTCTCTATTTTTTAAAATTTATATTAATTAGCAATATTTCACTTTGAAAAACTTTTAGTGCTAATATTTGTTTTAGTAGACAAATTCTCAGAGTTCTTGGAGTGAATATTCTTCTCACTAACCCTGTTCATATCTGTGCTAGTTGTCTGTTTTAATTAAACTTCAGGATTTAATATGTGTTGATATTAATCTCCACATTCTCTTCAGTCCCCAAGTCCCTCTACATCCTACATTAGGGTGACCTATGAATGACACTGGTAAAACATTTTTATTGTGATCACATGTTGTGACCATGGGTCAATCATTTCATTTCTGTGGAGCTCCATTTTGACACCTCTTTAGGAGCAAAGTAATTGGACTAATTTGAAGCCCCGAATGCATTCCTACAGTTAAAGCCTTTTCCAGTTTAAGCATAGTGTGCAGTTGTGCACATGCAACAGCAAAAGACAGTGGACCAGTTTTCTCACCAACCAAAACAACTGCAAGTCAAGAAGCAACATCAGGAAAGCAGGAGATTCACAACATGGGACAAATTCTCTAATGAGTGATTAAGCAAAAAGAATACCAAGTAAAGGGGGAAATTCTGGAAAGCAAGCAATGCTGCAGGGACTGGGCAAGTCAAGCAAAGAAGAAGGCTTCTCAAAGCAGAGGAAGAGATTGGAATCCTATCACTTCTGCAGATTCCCCTTTCTATTATTCTTTAGCTATAAATGAGCCTATGCCCTGAAGGATTTAACTCAACATTCATCTTGTCATTTGTAACACTATTTGATACCGGAGATAAAGGGATTGAAATCCCAGAAGTCTATGGTTGGAAGATCCGAACGTACACATTGGGATGTAGTTCTGCTTGGCTGCTCTTACCTTTGAAGGTTACTGCTGTGGTTCAGGTCTAACTGTTCCCCGAAGTCCTCATGTGTGTGGAAAGTCCTGGGCTGTGGCGGTGCTGTACTTAACAGTGCCTCATTCGCTGAGGAGCTCACAGACCCACCTTCTGTTAGGAAGTAGGATCTGTGTGGAGGTGGGTCATTGGGGACACGACCCGGAAGGGAATACTCTTGCCTCCTCTCTTCTCTCTTTTCTTTCTGAATGACTTGGCTTTACCACCTTTTCCTGCACCACGGTCCTCCACCCTCCTGTTTCTGCCTTGGTGCTAGCAGACCAGAGATTGAAGCTGTGAGCCAGAATAAACCTCCCCTCCTTTAAGTAGAGAGTGTTGGGTATTGTGCCTGAGTGATGGGAAAGCAACTAATAAAGTTTCTTTTTGCTCTCTGATACTCTGAGGTCTAGGATAGCCCTTTATAACCCTCGGCTAAAAAGTGTAAGGGGCCTTTAAAGTTTGTATGCTTCAGCCAATGGATCAGGCAACAGAAATGGAGCGGGAACTGCTTAAATCAAGCACTTAACATTCTATGCTTTGTATTTTCTAATCTTGGTTTGGATTTACATGTCATCAGACTCCTGTAAATTAATTTTGCTTATTATGTAAGATTCTTAATACATGTGTGTAGTACATAACATTCACATTCCTTGTGGGAAGTTGATACTGTACATAATACATCTTTATTCTTTTTTTCAACCACTGTTCCTTCTTTCACTCCCCCTCCATCCCAGTCTTTTTCCTGGAAGAAGAAAATTTTTCATTTTGTAACCTTTACAGTCTTCTGTAAAGCAGAGAGCAGTATAAGATGAGGGGAAAGTGAAATTATCAGGTCATCAGTTCAGCATCCTCTACCACGGAGAAAAGGTCTTGTGCCATTCACTATGCACGGGTGATTTATATGAATGTGGAGTAGAACCAGAAAATATTTTATTGGGATTCCTTGACCTGGAACCCAATGCTCTTTCTCAGCTTGCTTTTCATAATCTGCAATGTACAAACTTCTCTCAGGGTAGCAGGTAATTTTCTTGTGCACTATTGGTTTACTGGGTCTTATGTTTGCAGAGAAATAGCAGAAACTACAGTTGTAGTTAAAAAATGAAGAAATATAATGAAATGTAAATTATTGGGGATGAAGTAAATTACTTGTTGTCTGGGTTACTGTCCTGTCTTGCTGAGACAAAAAAACCTGATGCCTGAAATTAAGGAAGGAAAGGTTTATTTAGCTCACAGTTTGTGGAGATTTCAGTCCATACTCAGCTGGCTCCAAGGCAGAGTGGCACATGGCAGCTGACAAATGTTCATGGCGGCAGAAATAGCAAAAGCAACAGAGCAAAAGGGAAGAATGGTGGCAAGCAGCCTCTTTCCCTCCCTTACATTGCAGGTAGGCTGCCCCAACCCAGGGGGTGGGTAGCACTCATACTCTCCATGCCCTCCTCTTGCACATGCTCACTATGAATACAAAGTGAGCACCCTGGCTCCCTGCTGAGTCACTTAACCAAACCTCTAGACTCCCCAAGTTGACACAGTGTATGAACCCTAACACTTGTCTTGGCAGTAATGTATATTGCTACCAAAATATTTTCAAAAACAAATTGATTTTTTCCACTATTGCTCATTCCCCTCTGGGTTAAGGTTGTAGTCAAGTATAGACAAAATGATAAAGTTTTGAAAAAATACCAGCCTATTTTGAGAAGCAAAGGGAAGAATTGTTGAATATCAGATGATTTGAAGAGTTGAAGAGGCAAAAAAGTAAAACAAAAAAATACAAAAAGAAAAAATAGTTAAACTACAATTTCGGTGGTGATGACTGGCATGAACGGAAATGAGGAAGCTGGTATCAGAGTATAGTGTGTTCAAGCATGGGAAGAAAACATACTGAAGGTAAAAATTTAAATAGAGATAAAACATTATTGTGCTATGGATTTTGAATAATATAACATTTCTTCTATGTGTGTAATACCACACAGTGATGTATTACTAAATAGAACATGAGAGAAACAGAAGCAAACTGTGCTGTCTAGATTTTCTTATTAGTGCTGAGGGAGGGATCTGGACTGTCAACCTTCGGTAAGGAAAAGGGGAGATTAGCAGTTGCATATGAAGAGGGAAAAAAGTTCATGGTTATTCTTGTTGGTAGTGAGGAGGAAAACTACTTTTAAATTATAATCAGATTATCTCCCTCCTATTATACCCATGTCCTCAGGTCTAATTGGAAGTTCTATGTTCATCCATCACGGGAGTAATGCAAAGGTTAACTGAAGGAAGGTCAGGTGGTCTGGTTTTAATTCTCCACTGTAATGAGGAGGAGGAAGGGAGGGGTGAAAAGAACAGAACATGCTCAGGAACATCTAAAACAGGGCTAGAAGTAAGTGACCATACAGAAACATTTTGTTAAATGGCCACTTTTGAAAGTTTTATTTCCATTTTCAGAGACATTTGGAAGTTGAAATATCTCCTAGTGTTTTCTTTGTGCCCCGAGTAGCTGATCTTGCAATAGGTACCTGAGGAAATCTTCCATTGGTTAAGAGCTAGAATTCAGGTGGGTGCTATGCAGGAGGAATAGCTTGCATATGCTGCTGCATTAAAATGTTATTTGTTCTTATTCAGCTTATCTTACTCTCTTGTGGAATTTTCTCCCAATTAAAAGACATCCATAACCCTGGAGAAGAAGCCCCATATTTGGTTATGTGGCAGAATTGTATGGGGCGAATGTGGCACACCTGTGTCTAGATAGGGCTGAAATTGTCCTCTATTTGGAAAATAGTGACACATGACTCCACTGTTTCTGTGTTATTTGAACAAAGTTATCTTCCCAAGATGTACAGTAAATAGAAGAATCAAAGTTTTCAGCATGCAGACATTTAGAGAAAATACTACATTTTATACAAAAGATTAAAAACAACCTACCAAAATGCTACAAGCAAACAGTGATGTCAAAGAAGTAAGAGAAGACGCAAGGAGTTATACTGTCAAACACTAGGACCATGAGAGCAAAAGAAGCATCACTAGGAGTTCAGGAAATTTTGAAACATGTCACTCATGAAATTGGCGAAAAATTTCTTTGGAGCCATAGAGTAGGGACATTTGATTCCACCATGCTGAGAAACAAGAGGATAAAGATTATCTTCTCTTACAAAAACAAGATTAAGGAGAGTTAGTAGAGAAATGTATAATGTAAACAAAAAGTTTGTTTTTAGAACTGAAATTTCAATATGAGAAAGTCTTAGAGTGTTCTTACTTTGAGAAAGACAAGGGGAAAATTTTGAAATCATGTAAGAAAGGGGCGTGATTAATAGTTACAAGCCATACTGACTACCAGCTTACCTTGATTGGTAAATTTATGTCTATATCTGTAGACTTGAACTTTTTACTTTGCAAATAAAAGGGAACTGAATAGAGGCTGAATCATGGCCTCGGTCGCTCTGTTAGAAGAAACAATTGCTCTGATGACCTGAGATTTGTAGACTGCATCCACCACTGATCTTACTAAAGCCAGCCACTAGAGTGCCACTGGGCTTACAGTAGGCAATATGGAACGACAGTCATTCCTAAAGAGTAATCTGTACTCTCAGATGAAAAACCTTAGGAAAAGTGAATGCAGCTGTCAGATTATTATTCAATGATCTCAACTAAAAATTTCCCTGTTATTAAGCTTTGTAATAAGAACTACATTTTAGCATCATACTTTCCAAAGACCTCATGTTCAGGAATAGGTAGATCCATACAACCACAAGCATCCTAAACAAGTTTCTATTTAAATGTTTCTCTTTATAGTTTGTGATAATGTTATGTGTAAGTAAAAATATGATGCCCTATATTTTTGCTGTAATTTCTGAAGTACAATTCATCCTGACAAATGGCAAAGGTTTTAAAGAACTATATGATTGGTATATGTGTATAGGGATGTGATGAACCCATATTGTTTTTAAATCCATGGAGGTGCTAGTCAGAGATGCCTCTGCACATTTTTCAGTGAAAGCTTGGGAGTCATAGATCGTATTACTCACTTCATGAACAAATGTGTGGTAGCAGACTGCAGGTTATAGAGACAGTATTAATGAGTCATCCCCAGATGATCTACTGACGACCCATAGGACTGCAAAATGAATCATATGACCTATTTTTTAATTAAAAAATGCATTTCAAATGAATTATTTATGAACAAGTACAGCTGTAACCTTGATAATATTAAAGTGTTCTGGGCTGTTGAAAGATATCTCAGAGCAGTGACTATTCACAGTGAAGCATGCCGGATAAAAATACAAAATGATCTTCTCTGAAGAGGTGGAGATAAATGAGGCTATCACTTCAGACTGCCTTCTTGCCATAGACTGTCATCAAAGATTTGGTCCAAAATATTTAATTTGTTGTTATTTGAATTACACAAATAGCTATGATTTTGCCCTTCCAGATTCATAACATGACTATTTAGCATGCTGAAAGGAATCAATGACATGAATATTAGCTCTGTATCATATTTTCATTAGGAATAAATGCTTGAATGTAGCATTTTATTTTAAAATCATTTTGGCTATCTCTGACATCTGAGATAAGCTGAAAGCTACTTAGCTATGAGGAAAACACAGGCATTATTATAAGTGCTAGTTAAAGACGATGCATTATTTTTCAGCTGTGATCATTTGACCATTTAGATATTTTTTTCTGAATTTATTTTCTATTGTCAACTTATAAATATTTTATTATTCTATCATGGAATTTTTGTCTAATTTTAACACATATTTTAATATGTAGAAGAAAATAAGTAAGACTTTAAAATGAAAAGGAATAGGGAAGAGCAAAGTGAAAGAAGGGAAATAATTAGGAAAATTAAAATCTACGTAGCCCTGTGTCTTTTTTGCAGTTCCTTCTTCTAATCAGATTTTGGAAATTTTAGGAGCTGTAAAAGAGCAGAAAGCAGGACGATGCAGATAACTTAATTAGAATTGGATGTTTATTGAAATTTAATATAAAATTTGCAACAATAATAGAAACTAATAATTACATTAATTGAGCATATGTGCTAAATACTGCAAGGTGCTTTATATGCATTATCTCTTACACTCGTAGTATACATGCAGATTGCAATAATTATTTTACTCAACAGACAAATAAGCTAGGCTTCTAAGAAGTTCCTTAATAATAACAAAGGTTTAGACTAGCTCTAATCAGCAGAAGGGCTGAGAGGAAAAGTCAGGTTAAGAGGCTATCCACTTCCCACCGCATTGAACTGCTTCTCATTAGGATTTTCAAGCAAACATTCTGTACAAAGGGATTTGTATCTATTATTGGAAAATAATACACACTTTATGAAAAAATTCTCCCTTCATTAAAATGGCATACTTGCACACAGATTTGGGAGAAGACGGGCATATATGGACTTATGATTCTCCTGCATAAAAATTATGGGACGAAAAGATAAAGAAGTTTCCTGCAGTTACTTTTGAAGTTTTAATTTTCTGGCAATACCTAACATCTTTTTGCAAACTGCAGTTTACTTTCAACATGGCCACATGTTCTTGGCATGACAAAGGTTTCAGGAAATTTTTTTTAGGCTCTCCAAATCATGCAGCTATAGTTTTTAGGTGCTACTTATAGATTTATCAAAATTTATTGTGAGATTTACTTTTAAATGTTATATAGCTTATTTTGATTTAAATAACCTAGTGACATTCATTGATCCCTATACACTTTAATATGTAGAGGTAGAAATTAGCTAAATTACCAGCAAATTTATAGTTTGTTAAAGGAAACTGTAAATAACTCTGATTGTTTATAAGCATCTGCCATTCTCACAATGAAAATGATGATTATCAGTTGTAATGATTTTCACCAAATTGAAACCGAAATCCACATGTTTGGGATCACTGATATTGGCAAAAAAGACACTATTACCAGTTATTCTGCATCATATAACTATAGCTAGATCATTAATATAAAAATGATTTGGGGATTTCTGAGATGGAAATGGATGAATGAAATAGCCGAATTCTTATTCCTTTCCTGTTTCTTCCTCCTACTTAAAAAGGACTCAAATTTAAAGAACTTTTCCAAAAGTCAATGGATGTAAAAAACCAATTCCCCTGGGAAATGCTCTATTTATGATATGCTCGGGCACATTGATCTTTTAGTAAGGCGCATGGACTTTAATTTATCCTTTAGTGATAGTTGTATTTATGGAGAGAGAAAAAAGAAGAAGGGATTTATGGCTAATTAGCAACATGAATGTCTTAGTAATTACTTTGGATAGGCTTATCATTCAATGACAATTATTTATCTTACCAACTTTTTAAGTACTGTGTACATATAGGTTAATGATATCTTACTGGGGCAAGTTATTCTCACTTTTGAAATGCATAAAATCTTTTAAAATGACAGTCTTGTCTACTATATATATATATATATATATATAGTCATATAAGAGTGTATGATGTCTGCTTAAATAAAAGCAAAGGATTAATGAGAACCTCTGCTTCTCTGTTGTCCTTTTGAGCACTTACTCTTTCTTTATCACATCCCTTTCTATTCTTCTCCTTCTCCTCTTTTATATCCTTTTGGTCTTCCTTCCTCCTCCTTCCTCATCCTCTTCTCTTTCTGTGCTTTTAAATTTTTGTTTTCTTTACTTCCTTCTTCTTTTCTCAAAGAAAATTATTACCTGTAGTGGTAGATTGCAAAACTTATTGCAATGCCCTTTTATCAAGAGGTGGAATATGTTTCTTTATTCCTCGAAATTAGCTTGCCCATGTAAGGTATACACGTGAGTATACAGAAAGTCTTCTCTATGGAACTACATTGTCTTTTTGGGAAAACGTAAATATGAGTCTTTGATGGCATACAGAATTCATTGTTGTGGTGAAAATCTATTTCATAAATGGAAATAATACTATAATAATCTTTATAAATCCCAAATCATGAACAAGCCTTTGGGTGCTCAGCACAAATTTAATTAGAAAACCACACAGGAATCTGGAGTGGATCCCTATCTCTGTCTTAGTTCAAACACTCCCAGGGTGATACAATTTATCCCAGATATGATTGCTCTGCAAATGCCACCATCTCCAAGTTCTGAAGAAAATCTGGTTCCTAAGAAAGTTAAATATGAAGATGAATATGGTCACATGTTAGGATCATTGAGTCTTGTTTTCATGTTTTGTCTTGCCTTCCTTCTCCTCATTCATCATTTTTTCTGTCTGTTTAGTTTTACTTAGGCAACTCCATTTCCTGAAACGGGTATACTTTATCTACTGTGTGAACTCCTGATATCAATAAACTGCTTCCCTAGCTAATTCCCTCCTGATAAAATAGTTCCTATCAATCTAATATTAACGTTTTGCCTTTATTTTCCTTCTATTACTCACTGCCATTCTCTCTTAATGCCCTGTTTACCTCTCCGTTGCCCTTTCCTTGCACACGTGTATGTCTTTTTATTTCTTCTGCAGCATTCATTTCCTCTTTTTCTGCTGCCAGAACTTATTAACTTATACAGGTTTAATTTTATTCATTTTCATTAACATTAAAGCAGATAATATATTATTCCTAATATTTCTCACAATCTTTTATACTAACATTGCAGGGAAAAAGCTGATTGGTTTGTTGTAGAAGCCAAGACTGGAAATGTTAGGCAGCTATAAAAATCATACAAAAGTGAGTTATGAGAATTTAAATACTGCTGAGTTATGAGAATTTAAATACTGAAGGACTAGTGATTCTAAATCAGCACACTTCTGGTTCTGCTTTACTTATATCTTAGTCATTCCTAGTCCAGTTTTTCTGTCAACACAGATCTTATATTGACATGCTGTACCAAGCCAGATAATCAGTATTTATTTTGGATTCTTCTTTTTTTTTTTTTTTTGTTATTTTGGTTTTTCTCCGGTACCTGGAACCGAACTCACGACCTTGCGCTTGCCAGGCAGGTGCTTTGCACTGAGCTAAATCCCCAGCCCCAGATTCATTTTTTATGTTACAGGAAATGGGGGTGTAACTAAATATAAGCTTACCTATGTTACCTATCCTGTATATACATAGACATAACTTCCCCTTCTTTCTTCTCTCTTTTCCTACATCCCAGTTACCCTTTACTTTTGAGCATTTTCCTTTCATATCACAATGTCTATCATACCTCCTAATTTTTATTCACTTTCAGGTTCTTACACTAGTGAGACAATACAATAGAGATCTGGTTTATTTCATTTATAAGTATGGTCTCTAGTTGTGACCATTTACCTGTAAAAGCCTCGAGTTTCCCTTTCTTTAGAACCGAGTAATATTCCATTATATAAAAGAACCACAATTTTATTATCCATTCCTCAGTGGATGGACATTTGTGTTGCTTCCACAATTTAGCAATTGCAAATTGTGCTGGTATAAATATGGGTGCACTTATATCGCTGTGGTATGATGTTTTCAGATGTTCTGGGAAATACCCAGAAGGGGAATAGCTGGGTTGAAGGGGACCTGTAGTCCTAGTTTGCTGAGGAATCTCCGAACTGATTTCCACAGTGGCTTCACCAGTCTGCGTTCTCACCAGCAGTGGAGAAGTGTTCATATCTCTCCACAGCCTCACCAGCATTTGTTATTGGTTGATTTCTTAATGCTAGCCATTCTTACTGGGATGAGATTGAATCTCTATGTTGTTTTAATTTGCATTTCTCAAATGACTAATCATGTTGACCAATTTCTCATATATTTATTTGCCATTTGTATTTCTTTATCTGAGAAATGTGTGTAAGACCTGAAAGAGTGGATAAAAACTAGGAGGTATGATAGACATTGTGAAACGAAAGGAAAATGCTCAAAAGTAAAGGGTAACTGGGGTGTGGGAAAAATGAAAGAAAGAAGGAGAAATTATGTATAGGTACGTACAGATAGCTAACATAGTTTTACTACTGACTTCTATCACTTTACTGAAAGGAACAGTTTATGATTATTTATTTGATCAATCTTGCATGCCTCTATTTGTTTTCCTGAGAAACCACTTTGAAGATATCAATATGCAATACAATAACAATTGTTAATTTCCTATCACTTTGTCTGTAATTCAGGATTGCTTGTATTCTTCTTATGCTATTTTGTAAATGGATGTCTGGTTGTTGATATGTTTTCCTTCTTTTATTTTTAAAATACATTTTAAAAAAGAATATTCCCAAATGATTCCACTCAAAATTACATTATTGAAATTTAAAATATATTGAGTTTAAATTTTAAATTTTTTTATACAATGAAATGTTAATTTGAATTATTTTATATGCTGGGAATACATCATTGGCAAAGTAATCTGGTGTTCAAAGTATTGCTGAATAATTAAAGCTGCCAAGTAAGCTTATATTTAGTTTCTTTGTGGTCCTGAACAATGTGCGCTTCTACGGTTGTCTAATTACTTGAGCATATGACCCTAAGCTTGGTGATGCATTGTCAGGTATGTACATTTCTTTTCAGAAATGAACATACTCATTATCAGAGTTTTACACAAATGATTTTGAAAATTTTCAATATCCTTGACTCTCTTCTTTCTAACCATCATATTTTACTTCAGGACATAGGTTCTATGCTAGTTCTTCTGAAATCATCCCTGATGACCTCAATAAGTAAGTCCTTCTTTGGTGATTCCCTTCTTTATAGAAAAATTGGTTTATGTTTTAATCATTTCTCTTGTCTGTTTATATTTTATGTGTTTGTGTATCTCTATAAGAGATTCAATAATCTTTAAGGACACAGTAAACACTTCAGTCATCTTATTTTTTTCCCTTTGTTAGCACTCAAATGGTTAACATACCCCAGAAATTCTTTAAAACTTTGAATACATTTGGATATTGCATGCTTGCAAAAGCCCCTTTCACCATTTCCATATGTCATCTGGATTTTACAAATCTGTGTGACTAACTTAGTTTGCATCAGCATTTAACATAGTGACCTTTGCTTTACACACATGCTACTCTTGCACATATAAAACACTCCAAGAAACCTGCTGTGCTATTCTAGTTTTACAGGTGAAGAAACTGGGACGCATTGAAACTAAGCACTTTTTACATCACTCTATTAACCTACCCAGTTAAGATCAATTTGAAAATAAACTCACTGTTTTAGGAAATTTTAACTAAAAACTGAGAAATATTAATGGGAGAAACGCATAGTATTACCAAAATAAAGTTTATCTTAATGAACTGGCATATGTAGTTACATATATTTGAGATATATGTAATAATGAATAGCACCCATAATGAATAGCTGACAATAAGTGAAACCATGACATACATCCAGGTAAGGCTATAGCACTTAGTTTTATACACATAAACTTTATGGAGAAATGAAAGAGTGATTGCAAAAGACAGCCCATGCTCCAGACGTCTTTCATCTGTAGTCAGTGCTTCATAATGTTCTACATATGTGGGGAAGATTGTTACTTGTAGTATCAGTACTTAGATGTCAGTGTGACAGCTTCTGGAAAACAACAGCATGATTGAATCTGGAGTGATATGTAGAGGAAATTCAATATTTAAAGGTAGGGTCATCTATACTGATGGTCTTCATATCAGAAAGATACATTTTCTTCCACAATCTGCAACTTCATCCACAGAACATAACTGAATTTAACACCTGAAAATGTCCGAAACCTCCCCGAGGTAAAAATCTAGCTTTATTGTACTCCAAGAGGGTATCAGTAATGATATTAATATTTGTACTGCCCCTAAAACTGAATGTGATCACAGTGGTAATGATAGAAATTAAAGCTGTTCCACTCTCTGTCTAAAGACTCAAAATAAAGACAAAAGGAGAAAAAAAAAGGAATTGCCTTTTAGACCTGGGTTCTGTTACAATTGACTTAAATATGATCTCAGCAGTGAAAGATAAACATTATGTATAATCAACATATTAATATTAGTAACCAGGGACTCTGTTCATACAGCAGGAAGAAGGGTACTGTTTTAAAGAATGTCTTCAAAGTTAACATTTGTGAGTGAGGAAAATTATTTTAGAGAAGTATTACACTTTAGATACTGAACTTTTAAAACATGATATCCAGCATCTTAGTGCTATTAGCTTGGTTGTGTTCTAAAACTCCACTATCTTTCCCAAACCTTCAGTAATCTAACTACTTCACACAATGTCTTGTGAAACTGAGCATTCAGGGAGGGGGGTTGAGTGTTATCTCTCTGTTGGTGCTCTTAAATATGGAGGTTGTACGGACTCAACAGCAAATAAGATCCATAAACTAAAATAAGTAAAGAAAAGCACCAAATTAAAGACAGAGAAGACAATATACCACAACTCATTCTTGCCTTGGGAATAGGCAGAAATTTTCAGAATGTCATTGAAATACTATAACGTGGAATGACATTTCAATCAGCATTAATTACCTGGCTCTTTGGTGCTACAAAGTGAATCTGAATAGTAAAAGAAAAGGAGAAAATTCCGTCCATTAAATACTGTTTCAGTACATGACAGGATAAACTATGTATGGCTGGAGCAAGAGGAGATGTGTATTTTCTTTAACTTTAGAAAGGATATTGCACTAATTTATCTCAGTATATTTTCTAGGTCTTTTCAATTGGTGCTGTTAATTAAATTGGAGAGTAAAATAAATGACAATCATGTATCCAAGTGAAATAAAACACATTCTCTCTCCAATTGGAAAGAGTTAACTGTAATCAGCTGAAGGATATTTCAGCAAATTAATTGAAATTCTAACCAGAAATGAGTAAGTACTTTAGAATGGGGGCAGAGGGCAAGATATAGATGAACAGACTAAAATACTGACCTCAAAATACATCAATTGATAAAAATAGAAAGTGTTTTATCTCCTCCGCTTCTTTTAATAACAAGAATCAGATCAAGCAAAAAGCTTCCTTTGCTCCTCAGCTCCTTAAATCAGTAACTTCAAAGAATTAAGTCTCTGTTTTCATCATTAAGTGATATAGGAGAAATCTAAGTGGGCTTCGGCTTCAGAGAGTGTCCCTTCGTCCTTGATCAGCTGTGAATCCTGATACTATTTGTCTCTGTCAAGCGCACACATCTCAGCACCTGCACTCCGAGTCCCTGCCTGGTCCATGCTTCTGAGCTAAAGGGATGCTCTTCAGAGTATTGACTACTGTGAGTTTGACAGGTTTGCCCCTTTGACAAGGTGAGAGAGGTCATTATATCCACCAGTGGGATCTACAAAGCTCTTCTTAAGAAGGCTTGAGAAGTATTTTTACAGTTGCATGCTAAGGATTTTGAGGACATAGAAAACTTGTAAAGTGTGAGAATTTTTTTTTAATTCTTTTCAAAATACAGCTATCAACAATATTTGTCTTTTTAAATTGCCCATAGCACTATGTCAGTAACAACAAATATGTATTTTACTGACTTTTATGAAAATGACAAAAATAATTACAGCATGCAAAATGCAAGTCTCAAGAGATATTCAACTGAGAAATAGCATACATTAACAAAATCCCTATTCATTCTCTAAATAACTTTTAGGACAGTTAAAATATAGGCCAAATAATAAAGAAAATATTTTTTCAGAACCATTCTAAGAAAAAAAATTAATTTCTCTCAATGATTATTAGAATATGTTTAGTCTTTGAAATAAAGAATTGAACCACTGTCCTGCTCCTGACCTTGACTAAAAGATTCATACTGTAATTAGAGAGAGCAAAAGAGATTTATAACTCATTTTTAAATTATTAAATATATTTTGTGCTCCCTGTTGTTCCAAGTCAAGAGAAGGCTTAAATGATCATTTGTGGAAAACAAGGAACTTTGTCATTGAAATAGAATTAAATAATTTGGTTTTGAAGATGTTTTAGAAAGATTCTAATTGAATTACATTAATACAGCATTGTTTTCATATATATATATATATATGTATAAGTAATATACAAAACAGTAGGATTCACCAACAAATTACTGGAGTTTGTAAGTTCGAGGGTTTTCTGTATCAGGTTTGCTTAATAATTGTGCCTGGGAACTTTACATTTTTCAAAATGCAGCTATAGTTAAATGATTATTACACAGCACTTGTGAAAAGTAACCAGCATCTTTCCTGCTTTCTACACAGGTTTGTAAATCTCTAGAGCACTTGCCTTGGCTGTGAAATACTACAACAAGGAGCCCTCTAGAAGTAATTAAGTTGGATATTCAAGATGAATATTCTTTCCTGAGGTATTTTTGGAGAAAACTAGACTATTATAATTTACTAACTTATTTATTTGCAGGAAGCAGAAAGCTCTTTCAATACTGGGGCATTTCAATTGTGAAATTTATCTTTATCTGTGGAAAAGTCTGGAGGATAACATTCAGACAGTGTGGAAACTCTTTGTACCATTCTTCAGAAATATTTTTTTTCTTCTGTTCTTCTCGTCTTTCTCTTCTATACATCATCATCCTTAAAGTTGTCAGTGTTTTGCCTATAGACATCATGCGTTCATATGGAAAGTAATATTAGACTGACGCTTATGAAACACAGTAAAGGTCCCATTTGATCCAGCATTTCACCTCTCAGTATCTTCCTGGAAGAATTAAGAGCATCAAACCTCAGCATTATACACACTCTTATATTTATGGCAGCACAGTTTGCAATAGCTAATTCTTGGAAACAACCCAAATGCCCATCAACCAAGGAATGGATAAAAAACAATGTGTTGTTTTTCATATAATAGAGTACTACCACCCATAAGGAAAGATAAATTTAAAACACTTCTAAGTAAATGGATGCACTTTGAGACCATACTCTTAAGTGAAATAAATTGGACACACATGTGTAAATATTGCATCATTTTTCTGGTGTGAGATACTGAATGTGTAAATAAGGACCAAAGTGTATGAAAGGTTTTGCAAAGTAAGAGAATATTATTCAAAAGCAGGGGACCTGGGCAGAGGGGAGGGAAGGAAGAAAAAGGAAGAAGAGTCCACACTCTCAAGTGAAGTAAATCAGACACACATGTTTAAATATCACATTGGTTCCCTAGTGAGAAACTGAAAGGGTAAATAAGGACCAAAATGTATAACAGATGCTGGGAAATAGGAAGAAGATATTCAAATTGGAAGGAGAACAAGGTTTGGTGAAGAGGGAGAGAAAGAAAGGGAAAAGGAAAAAAGAGAATAGAGAAAGGAAAATGGAAATAAAGCTTTTGTAACTAAGGAGTGGAAGAGGGATTGAAGGGAAGTGAGAGGATGGGGAAAAAAAGAACTAAGACATAGCATGTATAGGTACAAACTCCCTCTGATGAATGTGATCATTATGTATATCTAAACTGTACCAAAAATTAATCAAAATAAAAAGTAAAGAATCTAGAAAGTCACAAAGAAAATTACACCCTGAAATCCATCATCACTAGGCTAGGACAATTATCATAAGAGAGATATCATCACACAATTCATGCGGACAACGTATTTAATAAAGAAGATGTGTAATTCTGATGTAAATAGTACTTTGAAAATACAATTTCTTTCTCAAAAAATCAAGATCACAAAAGATAAAGAATGAAAGAGGACTATTGCATGTTAAAGATAACTAAAAAGAAATGACAGAGAAAGACTCATAATGTTGGATTGCATCCTAAATTGTAAAAAAAAAATCAAATTTAAAAATACTACTGGGACAACTAGTGAAATGTAAATGTTTATACAGCAAGATTAGATGATAATTTTGTACATTTCCTTATTTTTGTAGGTGTATTTTTATATAAGATAATTAAGAGATTATTCCTATTCTAGGAATTACTCTATGAAATATTTGAAGCTAAAGGATAGTAACATATTCAACTAATTCTTACATGGCCTGAAGGGAGCATAAAGGTAGATCAGTTAACAAATAGATACTACATAGATAGATAGATAGACAGACAAATAGATATAAGGATTTTATTTTTCCAAGTAGTCTCATTTCTAAGAAGGCATGTCATAGAAAGTGTTTAAGAAAATACTCTATCTTAATAGCATAACAGCATACATATCTGGAGGTGGAATACCAGTTTAAATCATGTGTACTTTAACCAGAAGGCTGTATGTGTGGAAACTGATTGTGCACTACAGTCCAGAATTACTTTCAGCTAATATGAGGTAGAAATTCCTTTCAAAATATCTTATTTAAACTAAAATATAATCAACGAAACTCTTTGAAATTAAGTAATAAATGGCAGGCCATCAGGGTTCTATAGCAGGGGCTGAAAGAAGATGATAAATTGACATGGATCTTCAGTCTCAGACAGGAGAAATTTTGTTCTGCCAGGGACACATGGTAATGGTTTACCGTAAAGTACTATGATAGTCCCTCTAACTATGGGAGATACTTTTCAAGACATCCTGTGGATTCCTAGAACCATTGATAGTAGAGAATTTTGTAAATACTACATTCTTTCTCATATGTACCTATCTATGATCAAATGTGATTTATAAATTAGGCACAATAAAAGAAGCAACAATAATACAATAAACAAAACAAAACACTTATGACAATGCCCTGTCTATATAAAGATTATATAGACCTGGTCTTTTAATATTTTATTGTAGGTTCATCTTCTCAGTTAAAGGAAGCATTCTCAGCTTCATTAAATCATACTGAATTCCACTATCATTTTTATGCTTGTGCTTGGAGGCCATTATTAAGCAAAACATGGTTACCTGGTCACAAGTGCTGTGATTCCAGGACAGTATGATATTTTGTTTTTTTGGTTTTTTGGTTTTTTTGGTTTTTCTCTGGTACCAGGAACCGAACTCACGACCTTGCGCTTGCCAGGCAGACTCTTTGCCACTGAGCTAAATCCCCAGCCCCAGGACAGTATGATAATGACAGCTGTGAAATGATTGTGGAAAGATAATATGTGGAGAGTGAACAAACTAAAATTTATGATTCATGACTGTGAAAAGATGGAGTAGGACCGCATGAGATTTCATCAGAAAATTAAGCATGGTAAGGAATTGAAAACTTGTGAATTGTTTATTTCTTGAACTTTCCATTTAATATTTTCAATCCATATTTGAAGAACAGTAAATGAAACCACACAAGAAAAACTAAACATAAGAGGAAAAACAGTATTTTTTTATTTTAAAGAGAGTAAAATACAATAATAAAAAAACATGGACAAAAACAATAAAAATGATATAGAATTTCAAAACAAAATATTAAGAGTTAACAATGGTAGTTATACTACATATTGTTATGTCTAATGAAGTTGCTCAGATTACCAGATGTAAGAATGCAAGACTGTTCAACCAATTAATGAACATTCATTTATCGACTAAATGCAAACAATTTTGAGATCGCTGAATCAGTATTTGGTAGAACTAGAAGCAGATAAAAAAACTGACACAACAAACAAAACATTTGCATTAAGTACTTACTACCTGACCCATGATGCTAGGCAGAGCTTGAATTGAAAGAAAAGAAAGATCATCCAAAATCTGAGGTCTCTCATTTAAAACTTCCCTCTGGTCTACTCTTTCAGTATTTACATTTAAACTAGGGAGAAAGTGCAATGTCAAGCACAAACACCAAAATGAAACCCATGATTTGGAGGCATATTTGTTTAGATTGACTGATTGGGATCACTCCCAAAGTATCAGGCCCTGATTTCTGGTGTTCTAGGGCTTATTGTCAACTGGGGATTGGTTTATGCAGTGCACATCATAGTGACAAGTTACACATCACAGTGACCAGCTTTTTCTAAGAGACAGGAGAAACCAGATCTGGAACAGGACCTATTACCCTAAACTGAAGTATACTGGCTGGTGGGGGGGTGTTTCTTGCTACTCCCCCATCTTTTAGTTTCCCCAGCAAATCTTTGCTGGGCATGTTACATGTGATCTTCTGAGAGAAGGTCCAACTAAAACTTAGGCCTGTCTATTATGTGACATTACTCTGGAAGGGTAGTGAGAGAATTAATCTGATCTAGGAGAAGGTCCAGCATGTCTTGGATGCTCATCAAATCTTAATCAAGTGTTTGATTGATTGTTTTATTTTCTTGGGGCAACTGTCCATAGACTTTCAGCCCCCACTCCCCCAAATAAAACACAGCTAGCAGGGAGTGGGGAAACAAGGACTGAGGTAAGCAGTCTGAAAAGACACAAAAATCAAGGGGAGCTGGTATGGAGCAATCCTGTGAACTGTGTCCTCAGGTTTCAGTCATGCATGATCTGGACAGCATGCATTGTGTCTTTATAGCGAGCTTTGGAGGAGCTGTCCTGGTAAATTTTTCAGTGGATCTAGGGCTAGATTTCTGAAGCTTGTAGAGAAAGTTATATGCACTTGGATTATACATGTGTGCAGGAATGTCTACAGATATAGCTGGTCTTTTAACTGGTCACAAGCTGTTTCTGTAGGGTTGTGCTGTATTTCTGTGTGATCTATCTATATATCTTTAAATGGGGAGAGTTGACTGTAATGCATGTGGTCAGGGCCTGTGATAGATGCTGAAGCCTGAGCTAGCTGCAAAGGTATGGGTGTCAACACTGTGGCTTGAGCTTGCAGAACAAATGGTGGGGCAGGTCTGATTCTGATCTTCTGGGAATACCAGGTAAGGTTTTTCTGGATGGGGTTGATAGTTCAGTCAATTTGATCCCTAGGAGGGTCTTAGGCCTCTGGGTGGGACTGTTTTGCATCGTTGGTGGCAGGTTTCCAAACATCAGTTTTCTGTGTCAATTATCCCTGCAGGAGAATTTTGGCCAAAATAGTTTTGTCCAAGGTGACCACAGCATATTGGACTTCATCCCTAGTAGAGCTAATTTCATCCCTAAGCAGAGTGTACTCAGCATCTTTGGGGGGAGTCTTTTTTTTAGAACAATTCATCCCAGTATAGCAGGTGGCACCTGGAAAGTTAGGTCTTTGCCTAAAGTGAGCTTGTCAGATATTCTGATCAAAGGAGAGTGGCTGGTAGAGCATGGAGGCAATGGGCCGAGGCAATTCTTAGAGGCCACTGGGTGCTCCCAGGGTCTGAGAGTCTGAGTAAGCATATAGAAGCCAGAAGCTCCAAGACATTTGTGGAGTTTTTTTTTTTTTTATTAACACTTTCTGTCAGATACTATGGAAGAGTTTTGTGTCTTTTTAGCTGGCAGCTTGAGAATCATTAATCAGAAGTGCTTCTTCAAAAAGGAAATAAGTTTTTGAACCTATGGGAGGTTCAGTCCAGGTCAGTTGGCTTTTGAGAGCAGAACTAGGGTCTTTCCATTTAAAGAGAAAGAGGGACTGGCTGACAGGAGTCAATCAAAGGAAGAAGGCATTGTTTTAGGTCTAGGCATGTGTACCAACAGGCTGTGGGTGGCAGAAGACTGAGGCAATCTATACAGAAGGCAAACACAATGACATTGGCAGCTTGGAGATCTTAAACTGGCTTTACAGGCAGGAGAAGTATACTGTTTGATGGAGGTGGGGGTTGCCTTTGAACTGCTCAATCCCCAATCTCCATGACTGAAACAGCCCTAGGGGTGAGTCCTTTGTCCATATTTCTGGAAATGAGTCTCTCAAAATTCCAGGGTTATGATCATCAGGTATTTCAGGCTGATGTAGGTGCTACTCTTCCTCCTGGGGTACAGTCAGAGTCAATGTCCAGTCTGGGAAGTGAACCCAAGTGTGAAGGAGGCTGATCACATCCCAGGAGAGGGATAGATCACTCAAGCCTATACAGGAATTCGTGTTTGATAGTATCCATCAATCTCACAGGATCTGCTTTGGCAGAGTTTCTTTTCAGCGGGTGATCCAGTGGGTAACTTTAGTAACTTTAGACATGTTTACTGACTTTTTATCTCCTTCTGATACAAGAGCAGTGTGGTATTTATGTAAGGCTTTGTTGCTCTCTGTCATATTACAGCCCCATTTTGGACACCCTCAGGAGCAATCAGATCTGCAATAGGAAGTATCACCTGGGCATCTAATAAACTGAAGTATACTGGCTGGGTGTGGCATTTTCTGCTATGAAAGCTCTGCACACTTTGCAAGTGAAGTAACAGGGTGAATCACTGTGTAAGATTTGCAACCAGAGGGTGAAAATAGACAAGGTCTACTGTGGGAACTCAGACTAAGAGGAGAGAAATATGGGATTTTCCTATGTGAAGTCATCAGCAAATCTAGGAATTGACCTTTAGTGTGTTATATTTGTACCAATTAATTCCTGTAGTAACTCTTGAAATATGATTTAGATAAAAAATCCAGTCACAGAAAGCACAAATTATACCAGATTTGCTTTGGTTTTACAAAAGAGCAAATTTCTCTTTGAATAAAGATGGCTCATGTAATGTTTATTTTTAAGAAAAACTATTATATTTCTTCTTTTTACAATTAAATGTTTTAAATATTTTTCTATATTAAAATACCAAATTCATATAATAGTTTTCTCCACCTAACTACTCTGTATTCTGCTTACATTTTATTGAATAACAGTTTTATACTTCCCCCTGACCATTAATTTTTTTTTAAGTGTAGGATTTTATGTGTGTGTATGTGTGTGTGTGTGTGTGTGTGTGTTTTGTTGTGTTTTTTTCCCAATAAGATATTTCCTAGAATATCAGTAACCTAACTTAGAAGGAGCAAAACATAAAACATATAACATCAACCACAAAGCTATGGATGGAAGAAGTGCAAGAAAATCCAGAGCTTTCAATTCACTGAGAAACACAGAAAATGTTCAACCAGATGGTGAGAGGACGAGGAGGGACCAGGTGCTGCAACCAAGTTTCAGTGACTCTCGGTCCTCACTAGTCATGATGCCATGTCCCATCCTCACAGATCTGGGCATGAAAGGGTGATAAAAGCAATAAGAAAGATTTCCTCAGAGAAACCATCAAATAACTTCAGAGGTGTTGGAAAGCACTTATGTCTAGACTTCTTTTACTCAACAGGAGACCTGCACATTAGTTTCTTCCTTTGATAGTAGACTTTCAATCCACATGGCTGCAGGTCTTGCCCGATGGTTGGGGAGCAGGGGCAGAAGGGGACTGGCAACTAAGGGGGTGGGATAGGTTTTTGTGAATGGGGCAAAGCCAGCCCCAGAAAAGCTGCTTAGCAGTATGTGGCTCAAGAAATTGCTGAACCACTGGAGAAGAGAGTTGAAGGTAAATAATTTTGTGCGAGAGACAGAGACAGAGAGATGGACATAGACACACACACACACACACACACACACACACAGAGAGACAGAGAAAAAGAAACAGAGACAGAGACACAGAGAGAGAGAGAGAAAAAAAAAGAGACAAAGACACACACACACACACAGACAGAGAGAGACAGAGAGAGAGAAAGGGAGAGAGACAGAGACAGAGAAAGCAGAGAGACAGAGAGAGACAGAGAGAGAGAAAGGGAGAGAGACAGAGACAGAGAAAGCCTTGGAAGTATTGGAGATTCCAGGGTCTGGAGCCCAGGAGAGAGCTCAGACATTCACTGTGGATGCTCCCACAAAGGTGTGCACCTCAACAAAAACAACAGGTGCTGACCAAAAGCTCCTTGGCTGCAGCTCATCTTTTGATGTCAGGGAGAACTGTATGAGCATCAGAGAAGTTGCATTATCTTCAAGAAACAGAAGGATGAAGTACAAATCTAACTCAGTGTTTAAGCATAAAAATACCTCAGTAACCGAGAAATGACTTAGTAACTTTGAATTTGTTTCAATTTTTTCCTATCAGAACAAAAATGAGTTTCTGAGATCCACTTATTTTTTTATAGAAAAATTAGCATTTTTCTCCATTATGTTTAAAATTTGCATCCCTGAAATATATAAAACAAACAACATTTCTCTCTCTCTTTCTCTCTCTCTCTCTCTCTCTCTCTCTCTCTCTCTCTCTCTCTCCATCCATGTAGTATTTATCTATTTGTTTTTGTGTTACTGGGGATTGCACACAATGGCCTTTAAACTGAGCTGTGTTATATCCTTTTTAAATTTTTATTTTGAGAAAGTTTCTTGTTAATTCACTTAGCTTCTCAGGCTGGCTGGAACTTGTAGTCTTCCTGCCTCAGCCTCTGGGAGTCCTGAGAATAGAGGAATACAGCACCACATGTGGCCAGACAGCTTTTAAAGTAATACTTAGTAAATAAAATTTTATGAGATGTTGTGATGGCATATAAAATTTTCCACAATACCATTTCAGAGTTTTATCTTGAAGGATATTCATTGCAGCGTTAGTTACAATGAGGAGAAAATTGCTAACAATTTAAAATCCATGATTGGAGAATGAATAATATTTGCATGTAGTTTCTGAAATTGTTTTATAAAAATAATGGGCTAAAAATATGAGCAAGCATAAAAATTTGTTTTTTACAACAGTGCAGTTGACTTCTTAATTTTCATTAATCTAGAATGAACAAGCAAAACCTGATGACTAGGTAAAGGAAGGATGATGATTTCTAAGAATGAAAGGAGGAACTAACCTCAATTTATATTTAAAATTTTTATCCTGCTGTGTATTTCTGAGTAGTGTATCAGGGATATGTGCATCATTTTATCTTACTGATCTACAAAATGTAAGCATCATTAAAACTTTGCTGGTAGTGTAGCATCAGCCTTGTGAGTGTGTTGTTTTTTCCTTGATAACTTAAGAAAAACACTTAGTAACTGATTATTATTTTAATGCTTTAGTGTGTGTGGGGGGGTGCTTGCATGGGCTTGAATGGGTATGGCTTCTAATAAGATATATAAACTAAATTTTCATATAGATAGAGAGATTCAGTCACTTACTGGAAGTTAGCTAAAAATTATGTTATTAAACTTATACTTGGTTTATTTTTTGCTAATGTAACTTCAACACCCATAGTGAATTTTTTCTTTTACCCAACAACTAAGTCTCTTCTTTTAACATTATGTCTGAATTTACTTAGAATTAATAAATTTTATTAAAGAATAATAATCAGGTACCTTATTTTCAAAATTTAATGGAAATGATTCTAGTTGTATAGCATTATGTATAAAAACAATTTTTGGTTTGCACTTTAAAATATTCTATTATTGTTTTCTAAGCATTATCTTTAAATAATCAAAAATTGTTGAATTTAGGGCATCTTTTTTACATGGTGATATGATATATATTTTTTTTTAATGTGAAGGCATCATTATACTTCAGAAATGTGAGCTTTATTCGAACTTCCCTGGAATAAACTTCAGTTGATTGTATAATGATTGATTGTTTTCAGGAATAATGTACTTCACATTTTTTATATGTTATTTATGATATATTCATTCAAACTTAATATGAGAGGACAAATTAAATTTATATTGTTTATATATGTGTATTCATTTTAGCAAATTTTGATATTAGAAATAAAATATTTTGTTTAAATAATAAAAATGTATTCTTATGTCTACTATTTACAAAAATGAATGTGTTTACAGATCCCCTTATCCTATGATTTTGGCGATATTTTTGGAATCACATTTGAATAGTTAAATGGAAAAGTATGATAGTCACAGCCTAAAGTCATAGCTTCTAATAAGCATTCACTCAGTGTGCATTTGCAGGTTTTAATCTCTTTAATTCTTTGAGCATGAGATAAATAATTCTCAGGAATTGAATTCATTAGAAAAGCCCACTGTAGGGCTGGGGATTTAGCTCAGTGGCACAGCGCCTGCCTGGCAAGCGTGAGGTCGTGAGTTTGATTCCCGGTACCGAAAAAAAAAATTTTCCAAAAAAAAAAAAAAAAAAAAAAAAAAAAAAAAAAAAAGAAAACCCACTGTTTGTAGAGGTTCTTATTCCACAACTCTGGCCTTTTTGCTCCTGTGCAGTCATCCTTTCTGGGAGTGGCAGTAGAGAACCTAACGGAAGGAAAAGGAGGTAGCAGAGAATATGCACTTGAAGAGAAAGAACTGTCATCAGTTTCACATACGGGCCTGAAGGACCATGGGATTTATCTTCAAATCAGGCAATTACTGTATGTGAGCAAAAGACAACTTTGAAAACATTTAAAGGCACAGCATACTTTAAATGTGCATTTCTCCTTTCTTATAAAATAGTTCTGAATCAAATATTACTTTAAATCTCAAAAATTTCACAGAATATATGTATATATTTGCCATAAAGCAAATTTTAGAGTTTTAAAGTGATGTTTGCATTTTAATAATTAAAATAAACAAAGAAATTTTAGTAAATATTTATATAGTATGGTTTTCTATCTCTAGTATCATATAATTGAAATATGTTGGAAAAAAATGTATTTTCCAATAGTTCTTTAAGTAAGTATCAATCTTTTTCAAAGTAGCCTGTTATCAAAAATAATTTGAAAGACTTTTCTCTGTTGATTATATTTTTAAATGAGAAATACTGTATAGATACTGAGGGCTTCAGCAACTTAGAAAATGTCATTAAATGTGAAGATAAAAACACATAATCTGCTGGAAGTAAGATAAGTGTAACACTAAAAGACAGAGGTGCAGGGAAGGACTTTCTGAACAGAACTCCAGTGCTATGGGAAATAACACCAAGAATCACCAAATGGGATTACATCAAATTAAAAACTTCTGCTCATCAAAGGAAACAACCAACAGACTGAAGAGACAATCCGTACAACAGGAGAAATTTTTGCCAGCTGTTCTTCAGATAGACCACAAACCCCTAGGATATATAAAGAACTCAAAAATATTGGATACTCCAAATAAAAGATGGGCATCCAAAATGAATAGGCACATTTCAGAAGAGGAGGTACAGATAACCAATGGATACATGAAAAACTTTTCAACATTGCTCGTCACTATAGAAATGCAAATTAAAACATTTCTGAGACACCATCCTGCTCCAAAAAGAATGGCTACCATCAAGAAATCAAACGATAACAAATGTTCACAAGGCTGTTGAGGAAAAGAAACCTTTTTATACTGCTTGTGGGAAAGTAAACAAGTACAATCATTACAGAGATCAATATGGAGATTTCTCAAAAAGCTAAAAATGGAAATTTCATTTGATCTAGGTATTCTTCTTCTAGAAAACTTCCTGAAAGAGGTAAAGCCATCATATTACAATGTTTCATTCATACTTATGCTTATAATAGCAACAATATAATAGCTAAATTTTGGAAACAGTTTATGGGTCCATAAACAGATGGATGGATAAAGAAAATGTAGTATTTGTACCCAATGGAATACTACTCTGCCAAAAGATAACCTTGAGGCATTTGGAGGTGACTGGATACAACCTTGAGACCATCATGTTAAGTATCAGACACACAGATTTAAATATCTCACAGTTTCTCTTATAAGAGATACCCAAAATACAAATAAACAGCAAAATAAACTAGAGATAATAGGAAGTATTGAGATCTTTTTTAAAGGGAGAAGGGAGCAAGAGATGGAATGGGTGGTAGAAAGGGAAAAAAATTTAAAAAGACAGACTCAAAGAAAATACTGAAAATAGAGCTTTTTTGAATGGAAGAATGGAGTGGACAAAAAGAAATTAAATTGTGTACGTGTACAAAGCTCCCACAATAAGCATAACCATCATGCACTGCAAAAGGTACTAATTAGAAATAAAAGAATATCATTAAATAAATGATGCTTTCTATAAAGAAATATGTGAATACATCTGCCAAAATGTTGTACATGTATTTTTTTACTTCGTTCACAGTACTTTTCTTTGACAAATATGTGCTATAACTCATCCAATGAATTGCTTATGTTTTGTGATTTATTTTAATGCCTTAACAAAGTCAGTGGCTACAAAACTGTGAACTCTTTTAATTTCATCTATTCAATGTGCAGTATAAATCCACCCAATTAAATATCATCACAAAGTGTTCTTAAATGTTTGTATTAACCACAGTGTGATCATGAAATTTGAAAATTAAAACACTTAAACATTTTTAACTCTATCACTTCATTCTTTTGGGGCCAGGATGTATTTTTCTTCCATTTTAAAAGGATTGTTTAAGAAAAGGTTCACAGGAACACTGAAGAGAAAGCACAGAAACTCCTCATGTATACCCTGCCCCTTAGTCAACCTGGTGCACTACCAACTTCTCATAGGTCAGACCTTTGTTAGGAAACTACACATACTCATCTTTTAAAAACCATAGATTATGTTGGATTTCCGACTTGGAGTGTTACCTTGTGTGGGTTTGGATAAATGTATAATGATCTAAATCAACCACTATAGTAGCATCTAGAACAGTTTCCCTGCTTTTAAAATCCTCTGTGTTTCGTCTATTCTTCTCTCACTGCTCCTTCTTTTATTTGTGTTTCTTCGGAGTGTACGTCCCTCCTCTTTCTTTCACTTACCTGTGTTTTTAGTTGAAATTTTCTGAGCAGTTCTGAACGAGGCTCTTCCTCTATTCAGCCATGTTTTCCCGTTTTTGGTTGTTGAGACAGGATCTCACTGTGAGTTTCAGGCCCGCCTTGAATTCACTATATACTGCAGGATGGTGTCAAATTCATGGCAATCCTCCTGCCTCAACCTCCCAAGTACTGAAATTATAGATGTGTGACACCACGCCTGGCCTCCCACCCTTTTAATCCTTTAAAACCCTCCATTCTTTTCTCTATTCCCATAGTTTTACCTTAGAATGTCAATTATATGAAATCACAGACTATGCAGTTTTGGCAGAGGCTTTTTCCATATATTTACATTTTTACATTTTCTCCATAGGCATCTATCCCTTGACTGAATGTTGCTGCAGTCTGAGTGTACTATAGTTAGTCAATTCACCATCTGACAAACACCTTGGTGACTTTAAAGTTTTATTAATTATGAACAAAGCTGATATCAAATCCATGTTCAGTTTTTGGGACAGACAGAAGCTTTCCAATAACTTGGGTATGTTGTACTTTGGCTAACACTTTCAGAGATTTCGGTCCCTGCTTACTTATCTTCATTGCTGCTGGTCTAAGACAAAGTTGAACTTCATGGCAGGGAGCATGTGATGGAGCAAAGCTGCTCACCCCCTGGTGGCAGGAAATATGAGACAGAGACAGAAAAAAAAGACACAGTGACAGAAACAGAGAAAGACAGAAGCAGTGACAGAGACAGAGAGAAAGACACAGAGTTACACAATGCCAGCACCTGTATACAACCCACCTATGAACATGGCTGACTTGGGGATTTACCCTCCAGTACAGGAGCCTGCGTGGGACATTCCAGATAAAACTAGAATGCATACTAAGAAGTACAATTGTTAGGTAGTAATGTGAGAGTAAGTTTAATTTTGCAAAATAACTGCCAAACATTTTCTAAAATAGCTGGAACACTTTTCATTTCCATCAACAATGGACAAATGTTTTAGTACTCCACATCCTCCTCATAGGCATTTGATGTTGTATTGTTAATAGTTTTTTGGGGGGACCATTCTAATAGGTGTTTTAATGATATCTCATTGTTCTCTATTTTTTTAGACATGTAATTTAATCTGTTATTTTCAAAATTGTTTTCAATAATTTTTATGCATGAAAACGTAAAAACAGGACCTTCTTTATGCTGTTCATTGAACACTTTCATTAATGATTTTCAACTGATTTTGAATAAAACTCACCCAAAGTTTTAAGGAGATTTTAAAACACAACAATGTAAGTGTACCATTTGGTATGCTTAAATTGAATTTTACAGAATTGTTCTTTAAAGGCTAACGCACTTTAAAGTTTGTTTGATGATGCCAACAAAAAAAGAAAACATCTACTGCCACCCTGATGCGTTTTCTTCAGAATCAATTTTCTGACAAAAATCTTGTAGCTTTAGCATAATTCGGCATGCATTAAGTATTTTTGTCTTCATAATATATTTAACTTCTAATGGTAGATTTTGGAATTTTGTGAATGTAGATATGAACCACATAGGCAGCAAAAATTACACCTTCAACTTTTCAATTTTTGTAATTCAAAAATTACACCTACAATTCAACTTCATGGGCTTCTTAAAAGGATATTCTTGTACCTGTAAGGTTGTACTCGAAAAATTTTGTATTTTTAACCTTTTTATGAAAGCATAACACTTAAAGATATCTATTAACTTGGCATGCATAGCTAAAAATAGAAGTAAAAACTAAATGATATTAAATAAGAACAGTTGTTTGTTTATGAACAGTTATGTTTCATAAAGCCTTCTTTGAAATTCCTAGTACAGTCAACTCATTTGGATGGATTATTTAAAGACATCTTCTAACTTTTGATTGGTGTTGATAGATTCCCACAAAATTTTATGGCCTCGATCTAAAATGCCTCATGCATTTACAGGTGGACCTTTCAGAAGGTGATAAGATCATAAGGGCTCTAACTTCATCAGTGGATTAATCAGGTGGTGCCACCAAAATGTGACCATACAATAGAGAGGTAACTGAGGTGGTGAGACCTCGTGGAAAGAAATGGGTCATGGGCATGTGACCTTGGGAACTGTATCTGGTCTCTTGCCTCTTCCTCTCTGCCTCTGTCCTCCCTTTTTACTTCTGAGCTTCCAAGAGCTCGGCAGCTTTCTTCCATCAGACCCTTTTCCTGTGAAGTTTCTGGCTCCCTGCAGGCCCACAATAATAAAAAGAACTGCCTGTGGACTAAAATCATGAGCCAAAATGAAGCATTTCCTCCTATAAATTGTGCACGTTGGGTGTTTATCCTGCACACAAGAAGTTGAGTAATATGTTGGGTTTGCATTTTCTAGTTTTCATGTCAACAGTGAGATGTTGTATGGTGGGTAGTGTACATAAACAAGTATTTTAAAACAATTTCTGCTTCATATCAAGAAGCACTACTCAAGCTAGATTTACCACCCACCCTACTTGAAGCAACTAATTAAATAGACACAAAATGCAAACCAGTGCTTTAAAAAATTTTACACATCAGGAATCAAATGACAGTGATCTCTGAGAACCTGGTAGCGAATTAGACAGTTGTCTTGGCTAATTTTTCTCATTGCTGAGACAAAACACCTGGTGGCCAAAATTAAGGAAGGAGAGGTTTATTTAGCTCTCAGTTTGTGGTGGTTTCAGTCCATACTCAGCTGGCTCCAAGGCAGGGTGGCACTTGGCAGAGGGCAACAGTTCATGGCTGAAGAAAATAGCAAAAGCAGCAAGAACAAAAGACAGGAGCAACAGCAAGAATAAGCCTCTTCCCCTCCCTTACATTGGATGCAGGCTGCCTGCCCCAGGACAGGTGTAGCACTCATACCCATAATCCCAGCACTGGACCATGAGTCAATCAAAAACTCCAGAAGCTGCCCCATGACTGCATTAGGCTTTAGGGGAACATCCATACACAAACGCTAACAACAGACCAAGTGATTGCTCCAGATCATAGCCTTGAGAAGGTCTTTGGGTGGTAGCATGAAGGGGAGGAGATAAGAGACACTGGTGAAGCCCAGCAAGCACCCACAGTTGAGGAGATTAATCGGACAGTGTGAGGTTACTAAAGCCAAGTCCAATGAGGAAAGAATTTCAAACAGGAATTTCCAAAGAGCTGCTAAGCATTTCCTTCACTATACGCATGGAATCTGTGTGTAAGGAAACAAAAACATCAGGGAAAGGATGAAAGAATTAGGTATAAAGTATCCAAATTCACACTGGATGAGGAACAGTAATTTTGCACTGGACAGACTTCAAAATCTTGCATATATGAAATCTGGGTTGAATTCTCAGAAGGGTCTTCAGAGGAGGAATTAATATTGCTAAATAAAATGTTGCTGTGACTCTGCCTAACAAATCATAATGACATGACTCAAAAGAGATAAAATTGCTTGCAAATAACTAAACTTTATCCCCTAACAAAGATTAATAACCATATATAGTAATACAAAACTAGAGAGTAATACATAGTATAAAGCATTTAATATCTGACATCCAATAAAAAAGACCTAGGACAAAAAAGAATTAGTGTGAGTATGATCTACAGTTAGACACACCACTGAACTGAAATTTACCTGTAATTGAAGCAGAGTTAACAGAAAAGTAGAATCTCAAAATATATTTTAACTGTATTAGCTGCTTTATTAATTGTGAAGACTAGTAGAAAGATAAAAGCTGTTAATTAGGAATATGAAATATATAAAAATGACCCAAATCAACATTCTATGTGTATAAACTAACATATTAAATGAAAAAATATAAAGTGTACAATTAGAAAGTAAAATATTACTGCTAAAGAAAATGTACTGAACTTGAAGAAAAAGCCATAAAAAGTATCCAAAATAAAACACACAGAAAAAAAACCTCAAGAAATAAAGAAAGCAAATTTGCATCAGCAACCTGCTAGCCAATTTAAAGTTACCTAATATATATCATTGAACTCTCCTAACACAAGAAAACTTACAAAAAGATTTGAAGAATCTCTAAAACCTAATCAAATAATAGCCATGTTTGAAGAAGCAACCATCTTGAACATTGTGACATCTCCTTGGAAGTGGAAATTGAAAATACAAAATGTTTTATTGTGAAATAATAAAATAAAATTGCATTTAATAGTAGAATAAATAATTGTACATGTCCAAATATACTGCATGCATCAAGAAAGTGTTCCATGTAAGGATCAAAGCTGAACTTTTCAATCTCTACCATTTTTCATGTGTTTGCCCTATGTCTTATTATCTTCCACTTGCTCTCCAACCCAGGTACCTGGTCACCCAGTAGCAGTGACAATTAGCCAGGATACAATCGCATGCTTTGTGACAAGGCTAGTGGGGTCAGGTATACCACATCCTGCTTCTACGAGCCTGAAGGTGAGAAGGAATGAATTCTCCCCAGCAGCTCTTAAATATATTTTCTAAGAAAATAGCTGATAAGATCATATTGTGCTAGAAGAGGGTACAAAAACGAAAGGACATACTTACCCACATACTAAATCAAGGTCTCTGTACGGTGTTTGTGTCTCACATATTTCTACCTGAGATGTGGTACTAAGTGGACAGCTACTAAGTCCATTCCAACCATTTTAATGGTACTAAAGTAAAAAATTTAAAAAATTAAACAAATGTTTATAAGTCAGGAATTATTGTAGGCATCCTGAAAATCATATCAAAGATGTAAATGTACAATTAGGAATCATTTTATGTAACATGCACCTTGGTCTTTATATATTAAAAAGGTATGATCAATTGAAAATATTTTATTCTTATTCTATAGTGTTATTATTCTTACATTTTTAAGTGTTCTAGGCAAATTAAAATACATTGCTTCACATCTCAAACTATGCAAAATTATAGATCTTTACAACTAGAAGAAGATGGATATTATTTAAATATAATTCATAGTTTCTTAAGATTTCTGATCTTTGTGTGCATATTGGTCAATTTTCTGTTTTCTGTGAAAAAATATGTGACACCTACAACTTAAAGAAGAAGGGTTTATTTTGGCTGTTAGTTTCAGAAGCTTCAGTCCATGGTAAGCAGGCTCCAAAGCAGAAACATCCTGGTAAAAGGAAATGACAGCTGAAAGTTGCTCAACTCAAGGCTACCAGGAAGAGGGCAGGACAGAGTACCAGAGAGGAAAGGTGAGGCATCGTACCTCATCCACAAATGTAGACCCATGCACGCTGAGAACTGTGCTTTACTAATCCCTAAGGCATCTCACAAGCTATTCAAGCTGAGAATCAAAATTAGAGCACAGTGTGAATTTACTAAGTAGTCTGGGTTTTGATTAAGAGAAAATCCAGAAAGACACAAATTCCAGTATGATAAATATTTAATCAAAAACTTACACTTGAAGATCCAATCCTTATGAAGATATATTAGAATTAACTGAAAGTAGAAGTTTAATAACAAATGAAAATTGGAGTCTGTGAAACAATATAGACATGATCTTGGCCTGCTTAACATGTATCATTGCTCTCGTTCATAATTGTATAATTCTAAATAAGGGCAACATATAGAAACGGGTTAACTATGGACTGTGATACTATCTTCCTTAGGCTCTTTTTGCTTAGAATTCTAGAAGAAAATGATGTGACTATAATGTAAAAGACTAAACATAACTAATAACCATAAGCAATATTTTTACATTTTTATTTAGCAAATACTCTCAGAAAATTAATGTAGACTAGGGACTCTTAAAAAACTGAGGAAAGTTATAAAACAAATTTAAGAGCTAAATCTTGTCCTTAATGAGTCTATGGTTTTAATGTGGTAATATAACATATATTCCATATACATATAATACACACAAATGAAGATTATATTTATAGAGAAAAGTATTTTAAATGATAGTTAAAATATTAAACATGGATAAACACAGGCTGACATGGCTGAGTAGAAACAATGGTAGATGACATTAATCACGAAAGACTTTCTTGGAAAAGTGGGATTTTAACTGTATTTGGGTAAGATACTTGCTTAGCTGGAATATGTTCGTGAATGAACTTTTTGTGCTGGTTTTTCTAACAGCTCCTGATGGCCTTACTCAGTCTTTGGGCACCAGACTGGAGAGGATTACACTGACGGTCCTTATTTTATACATTAGCAGTACTGATGCAGGGGAAATATCCTCATCCCCATGACTGACAGTAAGTGGGCCTTTGGCCACGGCTCCTACTTATGTAGTTAACACTAGCTGACAGCTACATTTTGGAGAGCAGCCAAAGAAATTAAGGAAAAGAGGCATTATGCAGACTTTCTGTTTCCTACAGCAATCAAATAAAATGGAAACTTTGAGGCTAAACTGTTTTTACAACTTTTGGTTGAGTATCTTTCACATCAACTTTGGAAGTGTTCCTCAGATTAGAAACTGATCTAGGAGAAAGGGAAGCCCTTTATGTGAGCAGCAGATGCACTCACTTATAGAGTCTGATTGACTAACTTTATAGTGAATTATCCTAGAACAGGTTTTGCAGTCTGTATGGTGTTTTAGAGGCCAGAAGCTGAGCACGAGGCAAAAGCATAAAAATAAAACCCCCTGTTTATTTTAAAGATCCACATTATTCTCCCTATTAGATTTATGTGTAATATGCAATATGTGATCTTTAAAAATATTGTGGGCTAACAACCTTCACAGCAGGAATATGTACTGGGATCTTCAAAAAGAAGCAAGGTAATATTTGTTGAGAATCTCTTATAGTGCTGAGGGTGTATATTGTAACAGATAATAAAAGAGATTATTTCTGATCCAGATTAATAAGAAATAAATACACTTTTATGCCTTGTTATGTCTTTATAGCTATGAGAACCTTGGCTACCACAGGTAAAACAATGTTGTCTTTAACTCCTATGTCTTTCTGGGAGCTGTTATTCTTTCCTGCATCTTTCTCTTTTTCCTCCACTCTGTGGTATAGCATATACTTTTCCCAAAGATATATATTCTTCATTTTTTATTCAGTTTGGTCCATATCTTAAGTGATTCAATTTCTATATCTTTTCATACATTGCATTTGTTCAGATGTCACATGTATAATTTCTCTAACATAATATATCCCTTCTTTCATTTATTACAAAAATAATTCTTGGACATATCTCTGTTCCAGGCACTTTGCTGAGTACAAGGGATATAAAGAAGCAAAGCCATAGTATGCACATCCTTCTCTTGAGCACTCAGGTCAGAGGTTGTTATAATACTGTATGGCGCCTGCTACAAGACGAAATGACTCAGCCCACATCCTGTAGTTCTTAGATGTGAAGTTCAAGGATGGAACTCTGGCTTTTAAAGGATAAGCTGAGAAGTGTCTATGAAAGAGACTGAGCTACAACAAGACAAGGATACTACAGCAAGAGCAGCACAATATGGTATTCAGAAAGAAGAGCTGGTTCAGAAAGGAAAAATGATCAAGAGAGTTAAGTGCCAAGAGAATACAAAGAATATAAAGAGTGGAAAACACCCAGTGATTTCAGAATGACAAGATTCTACTTGAAAACAATTTCAGTGAAGATGTGGGAATGAAAAAGGAGTTTTTGTTGAGTTATAAATAAAAGAGTTCTTATTTTTAAAACTGCCTGTAGAGGACTCTTGAAATTCCTGAGTAGAAGGAAGAATATGAAGGCATCATCTCTTCTCTCGGCCTGAGTATCCTGCTCCTCTATTATTTGGCTGTCTGAGAGGGTGGCAGTTAGAGTCCACCCACCTGAGTGGCTTCAAAGATACTGGTTTCTGACACAAATTTGGGAAAACCATAGTTGTTCATTAGTCCTTGCTTAATAATGTTACCTAACTCTCAGTAGTTATGATAAATTAAGTAATGCATCTAAGCACTAAATCATAATTTTAAAATCATTATAGTTATTATTGGTGCCTATAAGAATTACAATCATTGTAGAGATATTGATACAAAATCAACTGACTTCATCTTCCTAAGGCATAAAGAAATTTAATAATTTGGTCAATAAATATTTATGTAGCTTCTTCCAAGTGCCAAGGTTAATTCTGCATGCTTTTTACATTGTGTTATTGATGAAGTTTAGAGAGTTTAATCACAGGGAGAGTCATGAAAGACCTAGGGATAAAATAATGAGCCTTTCTGACAGCAAGGATCGTAGAGTGCATGCTACATGCCACTTCTAAAAGAGAAAGGAACTATCACTGTAATGTTATATCAGTAATTCAGTTTATGTCATGGTGAAACATTATTAATATGCTATGTTGATTGAGTAAGGTCTTTCAAACCAGGAAAACCAATATAATGAGTTCAATGCACAAATGCCTTCAGTTTTGTCATATTTAAAGGTGGATATTAATAGCAATTATGAAATATGTTTGATACAATGATTAAAAGAGCTAGTACAAGATGCAAAATTCTTTAAAATGTGTAGCTAAGCTAAAAACTCCCGATATGTTAGCTGTAGTTTCATATGATTCATAATCATATCAAAGAGTATGAATTATCAATTCAAGGTAACTAAATCTACTGCTTTACCAAATTTGAGTAATTTAATCTTTCAAGAAGTACATTCGATCACAGAATTCAACCTTCACTTTTCTCAGTTAATTGAGTCAAATTATTGAAGAAAGAGGATTTTCTTCACAAATACTGAGAATATCATTCACAAAATCTCTTTCATTATCTCTACCTTTTCTTACAAAACACATTTTAAACTTACTGTCTGTATAGGAAGTTGAACTGTAAAGAATATGTGAAACAACACTATATTTTTGTCAATATATTAACTCTATTTTTTATGCTTTCCAGTAACAGTTGTTTTTTTCCAAGTGTTTAACATTCATTGCATTTCTCATATGTTTAATCTCCTTTAGTCAGTTCCATTAAAAAAGGATTAAACACTACTCAACGCACGAAATGATTTAAAAGGTTTTTATTTTCATTAAAATATGGGTTTCTGAATAACAAAGTTGAAAAAATGTGAGCAGAATACGAGAACAATTTCTAAATATTGACATTTAAATTATACTTATGATTGTCAGTCATAGTCAAATACATACATGAAATAAGAGAAGAAAAATCAAATGGTTTTATTAAAAGGTAAAAGTAGAAAGATATTTACTTTTTTTACTATTTAGCTTTAGCTAGGGTTATTCTTCAGAATTTGCTAAAATGAGGAAAGAGATGAGATGAGCACGTTTTCTATGAGATGTATACAAAATGCTAATGAATGCATATCACCTTCCTTTCTGTGGCGCTAATCTAGCACCAGTACCACTCTTTCTTGTCTGTTTATTAAGTAAACTATAACAGCTGACTATGTGAATGTGAAATATCCGTTTATCTTCTTTCATCCTCACCTTTAAACTTTATATACTTGTAATTCCTACTGCAAGTTTTTCTGTAGGTTTGACCCACGGAGATCTTTCATCGTGCCCAATATAGCAGCCCCTCCATAAAATGAGGCCTCCCACATCCCCAATTTAATATTTAAAATAACATACCTAAACATAAAAACATCTTGCTTCATATAATATCACACACATTTTTGTGTTTCAATTAAATGGATAGAAAATTTAAATCATTCTGAAAATTTTATAATTTTTGAATGCTGAAATTTTGATATCAAATGGAGACACTCCTGGTCATCTGCAGCAGATTAGGTCATTTGACTAGGTATGATTAGGCTTTGGTCTAAATTGCTTGATGTGATGTGTACAATAGTTTTGAGATGATTCTGCAGTAACTTTTTCATTGATCTCGTTAAGCTCTATATTGGATATTTGGAAATGCACATTATATTTATGCAAGCCATTACTCCATTTCATGTCCATTTTGACAGCTGGTTAATCTTCCCAACCACACAAAGCTGAAACCACAAATGGGATTTTTAGTCCGTCTCTTGGAAATCAACAACCCATTCAACATGCTTGATTATTAAAAAAATCAGTAAACCAAATTAGTTCAGTTTTTTTCATTTTGTGTTCCCCATTTTTCGGAGATATTTATGGGTAAAAGATAGTGGGAAATAAACAGAAGCCCTTTCCCTAACAAGTCCACATTTCATCTACGCCCTGGTCTAAGGTTTTAGACATTGCTCATCAGTGTCTGTTTCATTTTCTAGGTCTAACTCCATGGTTTTATAGATTGCATGATGTGTTGGAGTTGACTACCCTAACACTTCTTTCAAGCACTACCTGAAAGTTTTTTCTTCTTCTTTCAACTACCCATTTTATTTTAATTGGATGTTTTACTTATTTGTTTAGAAAATAATACATTCAAGGTATATTTACTATTGGATAAAAAGGTTCCTCTGTGCATTGCTGATATTAACATTCCACAACCGTTTAATTAGAGAGAAACACCTGGAGGCCCTTCTGCTTTTCATTGTCACTATCCCATGGTAGCTTCAAGTCATATACAAACATAGGAAGTGGACATCACTTTGAATGAGAGTCCTAAAGTAAAAGCATTCATTGGCGATCTGTCCAAGGTGAGCTATAGTCAACTTCTTTCTCATATAAATAAAGTTTATATTAACCTTTATTTACTATTCTTCAAAATTTATTGTTACCATAGATGTGGAAATATAAGCTGAGTCCATTTAAGTAATGAAAGATATTAATTTTCCCTCTGTTTTTGTCATTGAAAATATGACTGAGGGGCTAGGAGTGCAGCTCAGTGGTAGAGTGGTTACCTGGTATGCCTGCAGCTTCACATACAATCACCAGTACAAACAAAATAACAAGAACATGGTTGTGACATTAAGGACTTAACTTCTCTGTTAAAATCTAAACTCATACTTAAATTTGTTGGGATGATATAGCATAACTTAGCCACCAAAAGAAGAAGAAACAAATTGATCAATGTTATAATTCTATATGCAAATGGTGAGCCTGCTTTTAAAATATCACACTGACAATGAATGATTTGAATTATAGCCTTTTGAGATCTTCAACTTCAGAGAAATTCTCTAATCTACTGTACACATGAAATATTGTTGAATTATTCAAATGGTTATATTCTGTGTAGAAAAGCAATTTATAGATTCACAAAAATGAAAATAAACAATAGTAATTCATAAATGAATTTTAATATAATTTTTATTTTAGATGTGATAGATATCTAGAAATTCAAATCGATTAAACCAAGCAATTTATACTGTAAAATAAATTCTAAGAAATAAAATATCTCTAAACTGTTACATATTCTGAGCAAGACTTTGTTCTATGTTAAACTAGAAACTATCGATTTTATTTTAGTCTTTGACATCACTGAAGTTATGCTTTTGAGTATCTACATTTCTGAAATTAAAAATTCACTTCCAGTTAAACTGTGTCATAACTTCATACATTTTGTCCTAAATGCATTTGTCCTTGATCCATTTTGACAAAGATGAAAACTCTGCGTAGAATGCATTGGTTTTCTTTGTGCAGAGACAAAGGTAATGTCAGGAAAAAAAAAGAGCAAGATACTGAGAAGACGAAGAGAAAGACAAAATGGGAGAAAAAAGAGAAACAGCTCCACCAAATAAAATTTTTATATTTTGACATTCAAAAGAAAATCTCTCTTATTGCCATGAAATATTGGTGACATGTATCTACTTATTTCTCGGTCTCCTTGCTGAGTGTGGACAGAAGATGCATTGGTTTAAAAACACTATGAAACTGTCAAACTTTTGTCAACAAGCAGGAACCTGAAAAGTGGAAGAACAAAAATGGGCACCTGGAACTGGCACTATCTTGTGGAGATATGAGACTAAGTGAATGAAACAGACTTACCTAAGAAAGATCCTAATGGAAAAGAGAAACTAAGAGATGGAATAAATAAAAATGAAAGCAGTAAGGAGGGCAAGACCACACACACAAAAAAAAAAAATCAAAGAAAATATATAAACATGATCTAGAATCCTTCAAAGGAAACAGAAACTACCAGGAACTAAGAAGAGTCCGTCTATGGCTCTTCCCACCTTTTTTATGTAAGGGTGACAGCTAAGTAGATTTGTCAAGCACAGTGATGAGAGGACATTGAAGAGGGGACCTGCATCCTGCGGAGAGCAGGAGAGTTTTACTGACCGTGCCTTACCTGTGAGCACTGCATAAACAGAAAAGTAGATATAGCAATCTCCATGGCATTAGATAAAGCACAAAATTTGAAGGGCACACAAAGAAAGATTACACAAGTGGAAATTTGCAAATAAAAGACAGCCAGAGTGTCTAGATCTAGAAGGATATCTAAAAAATCTATATAAATAAGAAGGCATCACATTTTGTAGTGCCAGCTGTAAGTCTTTGCCAGACTTCATGAAGGAGATAACTAGTTATTGATGGCCAAGTGATCAACAGATTCAAGAACTTCTAGCAAATTCCTGTATGTATTTCTAGGTAAAGCACTCTGTTTTCCAGTTTTCTCTTGTGTTTGGAAAAGTTTGATATAGTCGAATATTTTTCATAATGGGAAGAATCAAGTTGACTTTAGGAAAAAACACATAGGTCAACCTCAGAGCCGTCCACACTCAGCAAGGAGACCAAGAAATAAGTAGCTACATGTCACCAATATTTCATGGCAATAAGAGATATTTTCTTTTGAATGTCAAAATATAAAAATTTTATTTGGTGGAGTTGTTTCTCTTTTTTCTCCCATTTTGTCTTTCTCTTTGTCTTCTCAGTATCTTGCTCTTTTTTTTTTCCTGACCTTACCTTTGTCTCTGTACAGTATCTTTGATCCCCAAGAGATAACTGTCAATACTGAATGTCTTTCTAATATCATAATGGATTTTAGAGTGTTCTTTTTCTGAAAACAGATTTATGAAACAGAGCTCTACTATTGAGACATCTAGTTATAAAAGGATTTCCACACTGTTAGTAAGTCTTCACAGAAATAAAACACATCAAGAAAGACAAACTCTGTATGTGCATGTGCGTATACTTGCAAAAATGTTAGAAACAGAAAAATTTCTAAACATTTTTTGGATTTAAAGCATGGCTATTAGGTGAATTTCATAATGCTATCTTGGAGGCATTATCGTGTTGAACATTTGAACTCATAAACTGTTCTCATAATTCACATGCTTGAATCTATTGTATCTCAGTTTCCAGAGAAATTTTGACTAGAGATAATATTAATGATCTTGTGCAGTTTTATATATGTGTATAAGGTGGACTGTTGATTCTTAAAAACAACTTCTACATTTGAGGGACAAGCTTAGCAAAGTATAATTCATATATGTTATTACTGTCAAATTATTTGCTGTCTTTCCCTTTCTCTTGAACCAGTTTCACATTATTGGAATGTTACAGGCTGTTGACTAAATGAATGCTTCAGGCAGGAAGCCAGGAAAAGGAAGGTCGATTACTATTCTAATACAAATCTTAGGTCTGAAGTCTTAATTCAGCAGTTTAGTTTATTTCTGCAAAGCTTTAGCCCATTCCTAAAAATGTAATGGAATTTCGGAGTGTTATAGCAGTGTTGAAAAGCAGATATCCATGCAGAAAATATAGACAAGAACTGCATCAATCTATGAAAGACATTAACTATGTTCATGAAATGCACATAGATATAGTTGATATAATTTTTGTGCTGATTGCAGTTCTTAGCATTATATTAACCATGTTTATTCCAGAGAGCTAACAAGAATAGAGTTTTAAGAGCTGGAGATATAGCTCAGTGTCTAGCATGCAAAAGCCCCTGGTTCAATCCCAAACTCCTCAAACACAGAATTAAAAACAAAGTATAGATTTTTTTAAAAAATAAAAAGGGAATATTGGAAATTGAAGTGCACAAGATTATATTTTTCTAGATATGATAAAATGTTGCAATCCTATGAAGTTTAGAAAAAGTCAGGTAAAATTTTAGGTTAATAAAAAAATTAGGATATCAACAGAGAATCAAAACACATGAAGCAAAAACAGACATAAGGAGAAATAGGTCCACTAGCATATTTTCAGACTTTAGTGACATTCTATAAAATCTAGAAGGAAAGAAAGAAAAAAAGAAAGAAAGAGGAGAGAAATGAAAGAAAGAAAAAGAAAAAAGAAAGAAGAAAACAAAATGAAAAAGAAAGAAAGAAAGGATGGAGAGAGGGAGGGAGGAAGGAAGGGAAGTAAAGAAGGAAGAAAGAAAGAGAGAGAGAGAGAAGAAAACTATATACTAATATCTGTCATCAACAGAAATGCAAAAATCCTTATAAAACATTAGTGAATCAAATTCATCAATGTATGACAAGTGTTATTCATCCCGATTGATTTAGATTTATCCAAAGTACTCAAGATTGGTTCAGGATTTGAAAATAGTTAACTTAACAACATCAGTAGGCTAAATTTTAAAAAAGAATCACGTGATGGAGTTTCTTGTGACACCAGTGGGTCACTGTCTGCTTGAGTTGACTCGGTGGACAGAAGATTGGTAACTCTGAGCATCCAGAGTGTCCTGAAGATGAGATGCTTTGCCAACTAGAGCAGAGATAGGCTTCACCAGTAAAATAAGGAAGTTCCTCGGGGACAATCAAGTAGAAGTTAATAACTCGGCCAAACTGTTGCAGTACCTTGCTAACCATTGAAACAAGCATCTATACTCAGCAGAACTCTATGCCTTTGTTGTTCCTCAGTAAATCTGGGAGTGTGAGTCAGTTCATTAATTTCAGTGCTTCATTTCAGTGAAGGCTCTGACCTTCCACAAAGATATTTCCTTTTACATTGTCATTTGTATGTCAGAGTTTCCTAGCCCAAGCCTTGTATCATATGGTCATTTTGATAGATGCAATATGAACATTTGAGAATAACAGTAGCAACTCATGATTAACGTTCAATGAACTAGGAATGGAAGAGACTTCGATTAATTTCGCAAAAAATCAGCAAAAAGTCTACAGCTAATGTTTAATTCTTCAGCTTTCTTACTAAAGTCAAGAACAAGGCAGAAATATTCCCTCTCACCACTGTTTTTATATATCATATTTGCAGTTCTTAATTACACGAAGAAAAAAGAAAGGAAGGAAGTAAAGAACATACAGATTGGGAAGAAATAAAACCATCTTTGATTAGACATGACCTATGACTTACAAAATCTAAAAAAGCACCAAGGAAGCTTCCAGAACTCAATTTATTATAGTAAGCTGTAGAAAACAAAGTCAACATGCAAAAGTCAGTCAAATTCTTATATACCAACATGAACAAGTATAATTTAAAATAAAAATGTGATACAATATGATCAACAGCTTCTCATTTTGAACAAAGAAAAGAACATTTTAATTAGATAGTATGAATTAATTGCAGAGATTTGATGTAAAGCACTAGGGCAACTGTTAATAATAAATTATAAAAGTTAAATTTGCTAAGAGATTAGATGTCAAGTGTTCTTATCACATATAAAAGCTATGTAAATGGATGGATATGTTAATTAGTTTCACTGTAGTACATAATTCTCTATGCATATACATTAAAACTTCATACTGTATACATTAAGTACACACATTTAAAAAATATAATTGGAAACACAAAAATGACAATACCATATATGTTTGGACCAACAAAAATATATAAATCTAAAAACCAAATAAGATCTATATTAGAAGAACTATAAAACTAAAAGAGACATTTGAAAAATGCTAAATAAATGGATATCCATGTACGTGGATAGGAAATTCAATATTTTCATGATATAAAATCTCCCCAATTTGATCTATAGACTTAATGCAATTGCAAGCAACCCAGCAGATTAATTTTGGATATTGATAAACTAGTTTGAAAGTTTATATAGAAAGGCTAGGGTCTCAGGATACTGGCACATCCCTGAAAAACAAGATAGTTGGAAGACCCATACAATGCTACCTCAAGAATCACTATTAAACTACAGTAATTCAGAAATATGTTATTGGCAAAAAATAATGAAATAAAATAGAAAAATAGATCAGTGGAACAGAATGGAAACTAGACGTTGACCTATACGAACATTTCAACATTTTCAAAAAATAACTCATCTGTCCCCAGGAGTTGGAGACAAGAGAGATGAGAAGCAGAACACACAGAATTCTTAGCACAGTGAAAACATGCTGTATGCTACCACAGTGATGGACATAAGTCATTATGCACATACCCAGACCCATAGAATGGACAGCACCAAAAGTAGACCCTATGGTCTTCTGACTGTGGGTGATAAAGATGGACCAATACACATTCATCATTGCCAAAAATATGACCTTGTGGAGGATATTAATAAAAGGAAAAACTGTGCATGCTTTGGGGCAGAAAATATTTGGAAATCTCAATACTTTCTGATAAATTTTGAAGTGAACCCCAAAATGCTCAAAAATAAAATCTGTTAGAAAATTGAGAAACTTTGGTATTACCTTTAGATAGCTCAATATAGATTTTCAGAAGATTTTATTCCCCTCCAGATTTTCCAAGAAAAATGTCAACATAATTATCTCAATTTCTATCTTCAGACGCTGGGTTGAAGCTGTCAAATATTTTACATGCTCCATGGTTAGCCCATGTAGTTCTTTTCTATCCTACCAAAGGAATGAACAGACTCAATACACTTAGGCCAAGGCAGTAAAGAGCTGTCAAAAGATTTGTGTTGTCAAATTTTTCGGGAACTCTAGGGCGTGGGGTGCAAAAGGCCAAAGCAGTTAATTTATTGACTTTTTAAACACTTACTGTTAGTAACTTTGGGGGAACTGACACTCCCAGGCAGTGGTGATTCTCTATGAGACTGTTAGTCTTACTCATTTACTTGGATAGTTTCTTCATGTTCAAAGAATGCATGTGCTATGCTACTAAGGAAACATTAGCTACATTTTCTTGTTTTTCTACTTTGTGTTTCACCTACTTCTCTTGTCTGTGTGCAAATGTTTGCTCTTCACATCTGCATTCAAGTGATACTGCAGACTGGTTTTCCATGAACTAGAATGAAGCAGAAAATTTTGAGTTAGCATTAAACATTTGACATTTCTCACTTTGTTCAGAACATATTCAATTCTCTGAGATCTCCCCTTCTTTCTGCTTATGTTAAGTGCATACCTCTCTAGTACTTGGAGTGATTGTATAAATGTAGAGAGAACTTCAGGAAAGATGTGATTTATTTCTTAGTTCCCACACTAGTGTTATCAGTAAACAATAGCTCCATGGAGGAAAATACAAAGAAGGGAGGAAGGTATTATGGTGATGTACATACTTTCACTGACAGAGTAAGACCTTTTGGTTTACTGTTCATTGAAGAACATTTACCAGAAAGTGTGGTTAGAGCCAAGTTTGAACTTTGTTTTATCCAGGTCTGCCTTCCCTATGGCATTATCCAATTCTGTAATTAGTTTCTTATGACTCCATTAATTTCCTAGTATTGTCATAGGAAAGTGACACAGATTGCATGACCTAAAAGAAGAGAACTATATTTGCTCACCATTTTGAAGGATGGAAGTTTGAAGCTGAAGGATCAGAGTGAACCCCGTGTTTTCTTCGATGGCTCTAGCAAAAGTCCATCTTTGTTCCTTTCAGCTTTGGGAGCCTGAGGCATTCTTTTGTTTTTGACAGCATAACTTGAGTCTCTTTGTCATCATCTGACGTGCTTTCCTGGTGTCTTTATTTTTTTTGTTTGTTTGTTTGTTTTTTTGTTTTTCTCCGGTACCAAGAACCGAACTCACGACCTTGCGCTTGCCAGGCAGGCGCTTTGCCGCTGAGCTAAATCCCCAGCCCCCTGGTGTCTTTATAACATCCTATATTGAAACATTCATGTTGTGTTAAGGGCCCCCCTAGTCCGATATAAAACTCATCTTAACTAACCATATTTTTTTTTTTAAAGAAACTATAGTTTCTTCAAAAAAGAATCAGTATGTGTTTGCAGCACATAATGGTTACATTTATATTTGTACACACACATAACACATCTTAATTTTGTGTCCCCTCACCTTCTACCTCTCCCTGCTCCCTCCAACTCTTGTACCCCATCCCATTTGAAAAATCTGTATTTCCATGTTTTCTTTGAGTTTTTAAAATTCCTTTCCCTTCCTCCCATCCCCTCTCCATTTCTTGTTCCTCTTTCCATTGGAAAAAGATCTCCCTATTTCCTGTTATCTATCCTTTATTTTTTATCTTTATTTATATTTTAGGTTGCTCATGTAAGAGAAATCATGGGATATTTAAACTTGTTTGTCTGACTTATTTCACTCAGTATTATGCGCTTTTATTTTTCCAGTACCAGGAATCGAACTCATGACCTTGAGCTTGCCAAGCAGGCGCTGTGCCGCTGAGCTAAATCCCCAGACCCAGTATTATACTCTTGAGGTGCATGCATTTACATACAAATGCCTCATTTATTTTTTTTTTTTATGTCAGTTTCCAAAATGGTCCTGGGGATTAGGACATCATTGTATTCATTGAAGATATAATTCAGGCTCACTCAGATTCAAAACTATCAAAATCTAAAATTTCATTTGTGGGATTAAGCAAATGTGTATGACCCGTTATGTAAAATTTCTGATCCAGAGAAATCTGTGTATATTGTAGCACTGAAATGATTTTATGATAGCTTTATTACAATGTTTCTCGAACCTACTGAATTGAATTCTTTATTGTCTATGAGCAAATGATCCAAAGTATACAGATACAGCAATTCCTGGTATAATTTTAGGTAGAATATGATTACTCAGTAAAGGAGGGGATAATTACTGACTTGATCCTAAAATACTTTTCTAATTTTTATGTAAGCATTCTATTTCAAAATCAGCAATAAAACATGACTAAATTCTTTTTTTTTTTCTGGTACCGGGAATTGAACTCACGGCCTTGCTCTTGCCAGGCAGGCGCTGTGCTGCTGAACAAAATCCCCAGCCCCTAAATTCTTATTTATTATTCTGTTAAGAAACATATTTTATTTATCTTATCTTGGAATACTTTAGAGTACAATGAATCCTGTTTGAATACAGCTTTTGTGTCCTTTTTCTTCTTTTATCAGTGCTTTCAAACCTAGGACATAATACTAGCCAAATATTTACTTAACTTATGAGATAAAAATTGTAATATGCTCATTTTATGATGAATAGTTTATAAATTTTATGATGTTTTACTTGCCATAAAATTTTAACAGTGCAGTATTTACCATTTGTGTTGTTAAATACTCCAGTTACATCCATATGCTTTTCTAAAATTTTCATGCATTGTAATAAAAATACCACCCTTTTATTTAGAAGGGAGAAAAGTTAGTTTTTATTCTGAGAATGGTATATTCAGGTATGGTTACCTGAAGATATGAACTCTGAGGGACATATTCAAAACTACTTAAAATGGTTCACTGATCAAACAAATTATTTATCGAAATTTACTACATTCCAGGCACTATTAAAAATGCTTTTAATGGATAAGTGAACAAAACAGACAGTAACTCTTAAACTTAGGAACTTATATTCTAGTGAGGAAAAGATGAAAGTTTATATTAATTTATATATATATATTTATTTACATACTTAAGTTGAAAAAATCAATTTGTACTGATAAGAACATATTTTAGAGTAGTCATCTACTAAATTATAAAGAAACTTGGAATAAAAATTTCCTTTTGAAAACCATGAATATAACTTGTATGTCTTTAGAATCCTGAGAACTATTTGATGAATATTTTATCAATAAATAAACATTGCTATCAAGTCTACAACTCTCATTTATCTGTGGGGTATTTTGGCATTTTTTACATATCAATATATGCATTTTTTTACAATTATAACTATAGGGGGTGTAAAACTTAACTGTTTACTTAAATTATTTCCTAAAGCATTTCCTCTTTTTTAATTGTTTCAGAGCCAGGGATATAGCTGAGGCACAAACTCTTGCCTGACAAGTGCAAGGTCCTGTGTTCGGGTCTTGATACAAAAAAAAAAAAAAGATGAGCATTACTGGCTAGCCAGGTTCAATGAATGAAATAATACATCTTTTTTCATTGTTTGATATTTGGTTAATTTCTAACATCGCTGTAATATATGGTATCTATTTTTGTTCTAAATACTTTTACAAAGTATTTCTGATATTATAAAATTTACTTTTAATACAGCCTTCACAGACATTATTTTTAAAAGAATTTTCCCTTTAAGAAATTTGTTGGAACAAGGTATAGAATTTGTGATTCTAATAACATGTTGAAGTATTGTCCCATAGAAAGTTACCTTCACATCTTTCTGGCTTGCATGTCTACCACCCCACCCATCAGTCAGTTGGTGCCTATTTCTACCATATTGACCCTTCTGATGGCCTGTGTCTTTATTAGAGAAATCGATGTATTAACATCCTAGATGTTAGCTTGAGTTTGGACACAGCTGCAAAGCTTGAATTGTGAAATTACCTGAATGATGCTTTATTCTCCTGTTTTTCCCATTTGTTTTCCAAATTGACTTTCATATTGTTTATCATCTTTTTTTAACCATGCATTAAATACAACCCCAAAAGGCTTAAAGCAAACAGTTGGGCAAGAGTGCCAGAAGAGAGGTGCAGATTTTATCCACTGAAACACTGAAGCATGTTTCATAAAACCCATAAAATATCAAAATCTCTCGGAAGTGTAGAGAGGTCATATTTATTTATAGGCTGTATTTCAGTGTTCCATAAGTACAAAAAAGGAAATAATGGCAATGTAAAATTCGTGCTTTCAAAACTATTGATATAAAATTGTTAAAATGCATGAGATGAAATCTATAATAGTAAGTAATATATGTACTGCATTTGCAGGAGGAAACCACATAGAAAGAAAATTAATTTCTATTATTTTGAAAAATGTATATCCTAGAAAAGGCAAAACATTTGCTGGAAATATTACTAAATACTAACATGAGAAAATTAAGTCCATCTTCTTATTTCTCTACAACTGGGAATCTTAAAATATCCATACACATTTTGAGAAGACAGGCACAAGGAATTTATCTTTACAATCGTTACTTTCTGCTATTCTTTGTCTCTTTCTTCAGGACCATTATTTACAACTGCAAAACCTTGAGATCTCTATGTCTTATTTTTCTTCGCATGCCAGTGATTTGTGGTATTAGTACAGATCATTGATTCTGTACTGCTGAGCAATCCGGCTTATGGCAGACAAGGGGGCTGGGTGTGTGTCTTTAAAGTGCCCTTTGCTTTCAAAATTCACATTGTAGAAATGACACCTCTGGTTTTATAGCTGTGCGGCTTGCACTGTATTGCATAAAATGTTCTCCCAAGTGGACAAGGTTATTTGATTTTGAGACCAACTCTCATTCTTTGTGTTGAATTTGGATTGAAAATATCATTGCATGCCTTTGCAGTCTGGGTCCTGCTACTGTATTAGGTAATAGTAGCAGATGTCAAAACTTAACTTACCTATTTTCTGATGAAGTAAATATTTGGGATATTTAACAGCAAATGCTTCAGCACTTACAGACTGTGATGTTAAAAATGCTGCTGTCAGAATTGACTAAACTCACTATAAGATAATTAATTAATATATAGTCTACAATTTTGTTTTTAAACAAAGATGATATACGTTAAAAACTCTAGTGACTTAAATCGTAAATTTGGAAGAATTACCAAATGGAGGACAGCAGGATAAATCCTTTAATTCCATCAATAACTTTCCTGTATAAACAAAACAGGCAATGATAACTCTATAGTATTAAACATAAAATTACAGAATGATAGGATTTTATAAGTGCAGTATTTTGTTGCTTAACAATCTGTTTCCCTTTCCAAACTTTTCCTGGCAAGTTCTTACCTATTCTCATAGGTCTACTTCCTCTTTTGTTCTAAGATTATGTTAGGTGCTCTACTACATAACCCAACATATCTTCACTAAATTTCCTACTGAATAAAATTCCACCCCCATGGAAATTTATGAGGGTAGTGCTCACATGTGTATTCTCATGATTATGTTTTCTGTGAATTGGGACCAAACACATGCTTTGAAAATAAACTCTCAGGGTTCAAATCCTGGCTCAGTCACTTAGCATTTAGGCAAAAAACAGTGATTTGCATCTGGTATTAAAATTCCCAGTGACTTAGGTTAATAAAATTAGGTAATGACAAAAATTGACATACTTTGCATCCTTCTCCATATACCAAAAGGTTTAGTCAATATTTCTGAAGATTAATTATGTAGTATGTATAAAAAGTCCAGAGAACTCTTTCTGGAACACTGTAAAATCAGAGCAAATGCAGCTATTATGATAATTACCATGATTCTAAGAATATTTATTAACTAAAGTTGAGTTTGCTTGTATGCAATAAGTATTTTATGTGCAGAAAATATAGCTTTGTTGCTATAAATAAAAATATTTCAATAAGCAACTGGACAAAGCAAAGCAATCCTTTGATAAATTATGCATAACTGAGATTATTTAGCAAGTTAATTCATTTTTGAATGATATTCAGAGACTCTATTAACTTCAATGTTGCATCACCATTTTATAGTATTATAATTTGACATATTCAATATTTGTAAATATATATTAACTATTTTATTGGAGCTATATGGAGATATTTTAATGTTCAATTTAAGTTTTATCCAAATTAAAATTTTGTCTTACTTACTGTAATGACTTTTAGAGCCTTCCTTGCTCATTTCTCTGTGTTGGAAAAAACTATACATTTTTAGTTAAAATGCATATATATATATATATATATATATATTTGTCCAAACAATATTAGCACAAACCTTTCTTTTTAATCAACTGAGAGAAACCAGCAGTATATCTATATCTCCTGCTTGTATTTTGTTCCCTGAGTAACTACTCTGACAACAATATGCAATGTATTAATTATTATCACTCTTCTATTATCTTATTTGAAATTCTGCCTTAGTTTCTTTCTTTTTTATTATAAAAAGAATTAAATGTCAGAACATGTTGAAAAAGTTTTGAGCAAGTGCATAGATATTTCTTTTATCTACTACTTTACAGAGGTCTGGAATTCAGGTTAGTGTCCTCAAAGTATGTAGCATGACTTTATTATCTACTCATTTGATTTTCTAATTATTTGGATTCATTCTGGTATTTGTCACTCAATATAATCTCAAGCTCCGATTTCTCACATTTTTCAAAAGTACAACTACAAGAAGTAAAAATTTTGGAACTTGCCAGGAGAATGAGCAATATATCAAATTTTGTAAATCTAATGTCATTCATGGATTAAAGTAAATCACTGGGAATTTTAATATCAGATTCCAATTACTTTTTCTGCCTAAACACTTAACATTACATAATGAATACACATTGACTAATGCATAACAACTTTATGAAACATATTACGATGTCTGCTCTAGAAAATTTTCAGAACTCTTTATCAAACCATCGGGAGTCATCAAAGTGGAAGAAATGTCTCCTCTCTCACTATCAGGATTAGCAATGGTCCTTTTTAATAATTGATTTTTGCCTTATGGACACTGTGAATAATGTAAATAATTCAGATATCTCCTTTGGATTGGATGCTGGGAAGCTCTTAGTAAATCTTTAGCCCACAGTTTGCTAATTCACAAAACTTCACAGTATGCTCTTCTTGCTTGTTTTTCATCCTGCTTCATCTATTGCTTTTTTACAGATGCTCTCACTTTTTAATTATACATAATTTTGTTTTGAATGAGTCGATTTCTATCATGTTATACATACTTGAATGGAAATCAAACACAATCTGGAATTTTAGTATGGTCAAGTATATGTTTAGAACACTTCAAGTGATAGTAGACTAACATCTTGGACTAAACAAAATGTGAGGCTCTATCTCCAACAAATCAAGTATTCCGTGATGAAGTGATTCAGTAATCACATTGAATATTATCACAAAGTTATATAATTTTTGTTGCCTGCATATTTTGGTTCCAGAAAGTACTTTCTGGTAAAACCCAAATTCATTTAATAAAACTATTGTATTTGTATCATGAAAAAAAGCTGCTTTTTGTGTTCAGGTTCCGTTAATTCATTTTATTAAATCAGATAGAATTTGACATATCAGTTTCATCTGCTATGTAAGAATAGGTCAATTGTTCTCCTTGATTTAGATCCACGGATTTAACATAAGCTATTAATCATTTATTATGAGGGCTAATTAATCTGTTCACATTGTTCTTAAAATATGCTAAGTTGCTCTGACTGGCCACTATCCTAATGAAAATTAGTTTGTACCCTCACTGTTTTAATTCTGTTTTTCACATGACATTTCAAAGAATATATATAATGGAGAGTAAAAGTAAACCGAAACTTCTTTTTTAAAAGTATCTTTTTCATCAGAAGCATTTTTTTTTATTTTAAAGATAAAAGGAGGGAAACATTAACAGACATACAACATTTTACAACATATCACAAGCACAATACAGACAATACAGAGTTACAAACAAAGTGGTAGGGAATTAACAATGGTGGTTGTATTACATACTGATATCTTCAAAGTGGCTTCTCATGAAAACAGATATAAACATCAGAAGCATTGAAACAACAAATACAGATCCTTTACGTAGCATGCTTTGTTCCTCTCAATAGCTGAGAGTAGCTTTATGTTTTCAAACTTCTTTATCATTTCCTTCAGATTTTAGCTCAACTACTAATTTTTTGCACATGATGAGGACAGTAGATGCATTTTAAAATTACTTTCCTGTATTCTTACACAATAAATTAATTCATATATCAATAAATGAATGTTGTATCTCCCTTTCTAATGGCGATGTGTGTTACTAACAACATTCTATCCGTTTGTAAGCTTTCCAAATTAAGGTGTTCTATAATTCCCTAAGCACACATTTTAAGATAATTTGAAAACAGAAACCCTGCATCTCCTGTTTGTTGTAAAAAAAGCTAACATTTCTAGAGTAATTTATTTTTTGTCTTTTATGTCAAAGTTTTATAACACTTTATAAACTTTAGTTATAACAAGAAAGAATTAAAAAACCAAGAAGAGGGCTTATTTTAAAACATTTTCTACTTGTGATAATATTTCCCTTTACAAAACTTTTAATATCATGATCAACATAAGCACTTGTAACTTATGTTTATTCATTCAAACATATTGATTGAGCACTGATTGTGTTTCATGCACTGAGGATGCAGAAGTATAATATTGTTTCCTAGTCTCTTAAATCATATACTCTAATGAGAACTATGATAGATTAATAATCCAAATTTAATATGATAAGGAATAATTATGTACAAATTTTATATAGGTAGAAACAAATTAGAGATCAATTACTGTGTACCAGAAAAGAAAAAGATATTTAGATGATCAGGAAAATCAATCGTTGAACTCAAACAAGAGAGAAATATTTTATTAAGCATATGAAACGATTATTTTCATTCAATATTAATAATTGTGTACAGTTATTTAGTTTCTCAAAAAACAGATTTATTGTTTTTTCAAACAAGTTAAAGGAGGGCAAGAAAATTTCTCAGCTGGTGGGGACAAGGGAAAAAGAAAGCAAATAAGAGAAAAGTCTGCAATTCAACAGTCATTAACAGACAGTACTAGGCAGTGGATACATTTCAGGCAGAATGTTTCACGTAAATTTTAGAAATGAAAGGAACAATTTACTTTCAAAGTCTGTACCCTCATGTGTATGGACAAAAACACATCTTACTTTATAATGTAGGCAAATGTCTTTAATCAAACATGTGCCTTCATCAAACATCGTGTCTGAAATAAGTTGAGGCTGCCGATCTGCCCTAAAGACCTTCAACTGTTAAATTCATTTCATAAATCTCTCCCATGGAGACTTGGAAGGTGCAAGCTAATTACATTTTGAAGTCGTTACAAAATTTCTTAAGTCAAATTTTGATTTCCTTTTGTTTAGTTCCTGGCAACTCCTGAATCTGTAAATTGAGTGATTTGACTAGACCAAAAATAATTTAATCCTACTTTGCTACCATCAGAAGAGACCCACATTAAGGCAAATGGGTTAGTTTAATTGTCAGGTGATTTTTTTTTCCAGAAATCACATATTCACAAAATATATACATATAGATGAAATTTCACTTGCATTGAAAGTATGTGGAACTAAATGTTTATACAAATTTGCTCTCATCTATGAGCCAAACCTGATCTCAAACATGGAATATTGGATAGTCTACTGAGTGTGTGCAGAACAATCTATTTTAGAACCACATGCCTTATAGAAGAGGAGAAGGAAAAAGCCCTTAGCAGGGTGATATAGTATTGCAAAGCATGGCTCATGGTGGCATAAACAAAGAGTCTTCTGCTATGTGCTGAATGTTAACCATTTTATTTATTAATATGCAACAAGAAGAAATATCACTTGTGTCACTCAATAATATGTGTATAGAGATTTTGCAATGCTCCATTTGTTAATTGCCTAATTAATTTTAATTCATAAATGAAAACCAGATACTGGTTTATACTAAACCTACATCATTAAATTGTCATCTTATATGATGTATCTGATTGTTTTGGAATTACTTTTAGAAATAGAAAGAAATACTTAAGTTTTCAACCAAATGACCCTGACTAAACAAAATGAATCAATGGTTATAATTTTACAGATTCTTTTCAGTGGAGATTTCTCTGTTTGGTGTAGTTTTTTCCTCCAATGAACTGACTTTGACTATTATCTTGTTGTAAACTGTCTGAAATTCTCATTGGCATGGCCATCTGCACCAGTAGGCACTAAACCCATTTGTATCCGATAGATCTCTTTCTTTCTGTTTGCCTATGTCAGATGTACACCAATGCTATTCTCTGTTTATTATTATTCTTAATTTTTCTTGTGGAACTCAGTATAGAAGTATCATGGGAATCATAGAAGTACACTTGGGAATCATTTCCATTCACTCATCAAAGGACACTATACAAAAACATTTTGTAGTTAAGGAACAATCTATAAAAACATATTGTAATTAAACATTTCAGCCTTATTTACATCTTTCTGGTAGAATGGATAGCATTTACCTCTTCTTTAGTTTTAAATTCCATTTGATTTCACCTTTAATAACGTATGTAATTTTACAGGAAAGCAAATGTTCAGGAAAAACAAACTCAAATCAAAGAAGAATGGTACAGTGTTAATAAGATGGATTCAACTCCTTTATACTAATACATTGTATAATTCGTATTGGTGTTTTAAATTTTGACAATGTCTTTACTCTTTTACAGTAACGAAGTCATTTCCTGGTGTGCAGAAGAACTTTAGAGCAAGAGAATACTTTCTGACCTTTCTACGGAAAAACTTGAACTCATGCTGTTTAATCATTTTCATTCTGTCTCTACTTGCTGTCTTTATTACAGATGATCTTGTATCTTTCCTAGTAGATTCAAGTTTGTTAACCCAGTCATCTGTCTGAAATCTCCCTTCTGTGTATAAAATTGTCATGCTACCTATTTTTGGCAAAAGTTAAAATTATGATTTTATTGACTGGGAGTTGAGGAAGTTCATGTTTCCTATATTTTCTGACAACAATTGATCAGAGAAGCACAAAATTATGTTCTACCTCTATTTTGTCCTGATTGTCCAAATGGGCAATTTCTGTGATCTTGGACTTTTGACTCTCCATGCTATTGATTGTTTCAAAATGACTGTTGGATAGGAGTTGCAGCATAGGTCGATGCAGACTATTTCTTAACTTTAATTTAGCAATGTTATTCTGAGTTTGCCAGGGGAACTCAAAGACATCTCTGGCTTCTCTGAGAAGGTGTATGTTTGCTCTAGCAAAGTGATATAACATCTTAAATAACTTATAATAGAGTAAAGTTAAACACCTTGAAATGGAAATGGTTCTAGCATCACTACATTGTTAGATAACATTACAAAAAAAAGAACTTGGCAGAACAAAATTGGTTATAATTTTTCATACTTATAGATTCTTTTGTACAACTGACTTACTGTGGCTTTTGCTATTTATGCACATTCGGTGTTTTAAGTGCCTGGAACTAAGAATGGGACTGATGAGCTGCATTAAGCATTCTCACTCTCTGGGGCAGCAAAGATGGAACAGCACACTTAATTGCACTCATTTAACCATTAAACCTTGTTTCCAAGGGCCCTGCCAGTTGTCAGGTGCACTATATTACAGTCCACATGGCACGTGACAACTTTCGTACTTGCTGCATCTGGTTAGAGATCTCTAGTAAATGTTAGTTTCTAAGCTAGTGAAAGAGTCCAGGTGTAGGACAATGACGCTCAAGTTAATGAGGAAACATTAGAAAAATTGCCCTTGAGAATGCTTCACATCTGATGAGATTGGACAACAGTTTTTCATATTCAAATGAATATAATCATATCACAAGGTTGCATTCATTTATTTATTTCTGGAAATTTGAGTGTGGGTCATTTTTCAAAACAGCCCTTTTGAGGAATTATTAAACACAAAGGATTTGTCAATTTCACAAACTTTTCATGTAAATTTTCTGATCAGACTTGAGAAGAACTGAATCTACTCATCAATGAATTTAAATTACTGATATTTTAATACAACACAGATTTTGTTTTTCATTTATACTCCTCCTTCTCACTAATGAGATTATTAAGTATATACAAATGACCATGAAAGCATCACAGGGATTGCTTTTCATTCTTTCACAATTGTGTTATTTTTAAACATATGTTACCAACATGTTATATTTTAAATACAAAATAAACAAAAACAAAATATAGTAGAATGGTAGAAGATACGTCTATTGACATCATGCTACTAAAGGAATCTGTCATTTGCATAATGTTCTTAATTCTGTATGGCAGACTTTCAGAGATGACACAATTTATGGTCTATTTTTTCTATTACTTTTCATATGAACTGGAAAACAATCCGATCAAGTGGAGAAGGGGAAAAAGAGGTTTTTGTGGAAAGACGGGACAAATACAGGGCTGTTGACAGCCAGTTGTTTTCACCTTCATGAAGGAACAATCAAGAAGAAAAGACATAAGTTAAAAAGGGTGGAGTTAAAATGCTATATAACACAACGGCAGAAGTTGTAAAATGAAAGAATCAGCAACTGGGAAAATCTAGATTTATTCCTCCTAAGTCAAAAATCATTCTCTCTCTCTCTCTGGCCCTCTGACTCTCTTTCTTTCTGTCTCTCTCTGTCTCTCTCTTCACTAAAGGACAGTGACATTTTCAAGAAGCTTTAGAAGATATGAACAGAAATATACTGTCTATGTAAGTTTTTATTTAAACTAAATTTACATGTAATCTAATTAAAAATTATTAAAATTATTAAAACAAAAGCAGTTTGGCAATTTACATAACTATTTTTCTTGCATACCCATGATTAAGGCGGGGCTCATTTTAGCAGCTGTGTCATGTATATGTGTTTTACAATATGGAGATAGTTTTCTCTTGAGTGCATAACGAAAAGTTGTATCATGTTTATGTATTTTTGATGCAATAATTTTCTTAGTTGGATTACAAAATAATCCATAACCACCACATAAACAGTATTTCTTCCCTCTCTTTACCCTTCCTACTTCCCACCCTTCCTTTATTCTTCTTTCAAATTCCACAAATTTTTAAATATATACAGTGTTCATTAGAAATTGTACCAAATGGTGAAAATACTGAGATGATAGCAGTCAGTTGTAACTCCCAGAAATTAATACTGTAATGATGGAAACAGGAAAATGATAAATTAGAATACAGTTAAATATATTCTGTGAAATTCAGAGGGATAGAATATCTTGGATGACACAGCGTGGGTGAGTGGCACATACTGGAGCTATCTGTGGAGTTTCTAGGGAATATCTGCGAAGGAGTGAACATAATTTGTATCCCAAAAGTTCATAGACTGCAAGACTGGTCACAGGGTAACGAGAGACAGTGGAACTTTTAAGAAATAGGGCTTCACTGAAGATAAGTAGTGTATGGGCTGTCATCTTCAGAAGGAACTAAGGTTGTTTTGATGGAGATCGATTATAGGTTTTGATGGAATTTCTCGCTAATATTGTTTTTACCAACACAAGGTTGTTATAAAGCAAGTTCAGTCTCTCACATGTGAATCACTCCCAGTCTCTTAAATACTCCTGCTATGTGGTTTGCTCTACCACGTTACCCTGAGGAAGGAGGCCCTTAAGAGATATGATGCCCTGACCTGGACCTTCTCTCTCTCAGAATTGTGAATACAACTGTGCTGATTTCTTTATATGTCCAAGCTTCAGGTATTTTTAAAGCAACAAAAAGTGGATTAAGATAACATTATTCTCTGATTTTTTTATTAGATACTCTATTGTAAATACTGTATAGTTCTGGAAAGCAAGAAAATATTCTTCCCTGTGGCACTTTAGAAAGCTGCCTGGACTGGTTTCCCCTGGGACCAAGACCCTGGGAATAGTAGTAAATGCGGTGGAACAGGGGCTACGGAAGGGTCGCAGCCTTCGAAATGCAGCTTGTAGGCTTCTGAGGGAAAATCATCAGGGAACTCCCACATTTTACTCTATAAACCTCCTGTAGCAATGACTTTTATTGTGGCATAAAAATTGAGTTATTTTCTCTTAAACTTCAATTTTTTATGTACACAGTGAATGTTCACTATAAAAATAACCTTTTTGCAATAAGATAAATCAAAGGACAGACTAAAATTTGAAATTTCCACTCTACCACATCTTAATTTAAAAACAAGATGCCATTTCATTTTGTCTTTCCTGAGTCTCTGAAGATTTGTCTTGATGGTTTTGTTTACTTTCACTTGTTCATTGGCCACTACTTGACAGAAAGTTGTTTCATAGCTTTTTCCCTCTTCTTGTACTTGAAGAAAGCACACAAGCCCCGGGAGACTTTCAGAGAGCAACGATGGGCTTGAGAAATATCAAAGCAAAGGGAAATTTTTCAATTACCAAGATGGCTCCTGCTCAAAAAGTGATCTCTGCTATTCTAACTTTCGCAGTCACTTGGGAATCATATCCATTCACTCATTTTCTTTTTTAAAAAAGATTCTAGTAGAGAATATAAAACAATATTTCTAAATTCAAAATTATATACATTGGATGATGAATAAATGAAATAATTACTTTTATTTATTTAAAATAACTTTTACTGAATCCCCCACTGGGCCCTTCTCAGAAGCTTCTATTATCATGGTCTAGTGTTTTTCTATTCTGCTCTACAATGTACAAAACTTTGTGACATTTGCTATTCTATCTGCTTACATGTTGACATACTTTCTTTACCTAACTCTATGAACACTTCTTTTAGCTTTTTATTTGTGACAGTGAACTCACAAAGGTGCCTTTTCAGGAAGAGTAAACTCACATTTCGGTCATAAGTATATGAATACCTTTAGTCCTCCAGGCTACCAAATATGCTCTCAGATCCAAGAAATAAGCTATGTTTCTGGCCCTGACATCTTTTTCTCTTACCATAACCCTTAGGGGAAAGGAATATGAAATGAGACCGAGTGTTCTAAAAAGGCTAATATTGCATTATTTACTATGAAAAGATGTAAAATCAGTGAAAGAGAAAGACAGGAAGATGAGCTTTTAGCATCAGAGAAAAAGATCAACATGTCTATTGTTGTACTAAATTCTTTACAGATAAAATACACCATGCAAAAGATGCAAATAGCCTGTGATTTACAAGTTTATGCCATTTATAAGTTTCATCTTCAAGGAAGGTGCAATGAAAATAAAGTTTCAGTGAATGACGATATTTTACAAGTTTCATAAGCTTTTTCTCTACTTTAAAATCCTAGAAGGATAAAACTTAAAATTACAGACAGAGTCTGAAGCTTGCTTGTTCTCCTTTGCAGAAGGTGCTTGTGTAATGTCTTCATGATGTGGAACTACAGTCCTTCATGTGGCAGAGACTTACATTCTATTAGCAGAATCAATCTCTGTGATGGAGGTCTCCAAGTGATTTCTTTACTGAAGTGTTTTTGTCATGTCAGTACCAACCTATACACAATTTTGTCATTATTGTTTTGCTATAACTAGAAAAAACAGATTTATTAAAACAATCAGACTCAGCTCCCAAATTAAATGTTCATTGTTTTTGATATTATAGAGAAGTTACTCTATCTGGTTTTTTGTTTCTGCATTGGAAAGTAGAAATAATATATTGACTATATAAAAAGATTATTTTGAACAATAGAGTTAACATGAATAAAATCTGACCATCACCTCTGGCATCTGTCAGTAAATGTTAATTGTACTTTGTATTAATTGAATTTCCAGTGTTTGGTACTATTTTGTTTCCTTACAAGAATGCAGAATTTACATGGGCACCATGTGCTTATCATTCCATCTACAGGGAAAGCTGAGGTGGGAGGAAATGTCATAGATACAGAAGTTCAAGGCCACCCAAGGAAATATAGTGTCTAAAAAATGTTAAGTATATGCCACTATGAATATTATACAGGTATAACATATTTCTCAATATAAATGTGTTTATAAAATTACTCTTCTAAAGGCCTTGAACTTATACAATAAATAAAATTTCACAATCTAGGTAGAGAATGATACAAAATATTGAGAAAAAATATGTATCATAAGATTAATATCTGTTGTTATTTACAAGTAGAGAAATAGGTAAAGGCTAATTTGAGGGTGTTGGATTTAGCAGGGACAAAATACTAAAGTTTGGATAGAACAGACACCAAAAATTTTGAGAATAACATGTTTCACTTATTGTCACAGTGAAGTCTGATTCAACATTCCCTTAATGACTCTGATGATGTATATTTAGAGAAAAACTATAAGAGTAAATAATAATGCAATAACTCCCATCTTTGCAAAGAGAAACGAGGGCTGGGGATTTAGCTCAGTGGCACAGTGCTTGCCTGGCAAGCACAACGCCATGAGTTTGATTCCTGGTACCGGAAAAGAAAAAAAAAGCAAAAAAAAAAAGCAAAGAGAAATGAAACTATGTGTACAGCACCAAAGGAGGAAATGATATTTTTAGAACAAGCCTAGAAATACCAGAAAAACTCTACTGGTTATGAGATAAAAATTTATTAAATGAATTATTTCATATTTTAAAATTATTAAAACAAATTAAGCTTAACAAATTAAGCTTTTAGATTTTTCCATAGTTTACGGTTTTACAGTTTTACACAAGCACATAAACATGAGAAAGAATTTATAGGTAAGAAGAGAGGAAGAGAAAGAGACACAGAGAGAGACAGAGACAGAGAAATGTAAATTTTGTACTTCTCTAAAAGGAAAATACATAACAGAGGTATTTGTAACATGTTTGAAATTCCAATAGCTGTGATAACGGTATTTCTGATGCCTGATGGTGTATTGAAATGAACAGTTAATGCTCACAACTTTTTATGGTCTGATCGACTTTGCATGCTTGTGTCTGGTGGTCTGAGCAGCTGATTTGAAGGTAACAGTATGCAATGGAATTACAATGGTGAACTCCTACCATCTTGTCTAGTGAAACTCTGTGTTATCTCTACCGTTTTATTGAAGAATTATTTTCTTATTCCCTGTAATGGTTTGAGCAATCTTAGATTGCTGGTAATCTGAGCAATGTAGTTGAGGATAGCGATATGTAATGTAACAACCACTGATGATTTGTATTATTTTGTCTTGAATCTCTGTATCACTTTGAATGTTCTTGCTTTGATTTGTTTATGTTTGTGATACTAGTATGCTGCTACTGTTCTATTTCTTTGTTTGTTCGTTTCTCATTTACTACTTTCTTTAAAATAAAATAAATAAAAGAAAATCCACATTGGACAGTACCAAAGAGTACTGAGTGCCAATAATTGATTTAAAAAGGTTTAATTTCTCATTAGTGCAAAGAGAGCTGGCTAGGCATTGGCAAGATATTAATATGTTTAGGACAAAACATCTGAACCCTAAAAGAAAGAAGACAATGATAATATAATGACAATTATATCTGTATTTTTCCAATTTTTTTTTTTTTTTTTTTTTTTTTTTTTGGTTTTTTCTTTTCCACCTTACCCCTCCCTGGTTTCCCTTCCCATTTGAGCATTTTTTTTTGGTTTTTCTCCGGTACTGGGAACCGAACTCACGGCGTTGCGCTTGCCAGGCAGGCGCTTTTGCCGCTGAGCTAAATTCCCAGCCCTTTTCCAATGTTTTATGTTCCTTTTGGTTTTGTTTGTGTTATTTTGTTCTTTAATCCTTCTATTGCTCTGTTCCACAATTAAAGCTTGACCATAAAGACTTTTGCACCGAGAAATGAAAACTTCTGTGAAAAATGATACCATCTACAGAAAAGAAATGCAAACGTAGAAGGGAAGAGGAAATATGTACAATCGTTCAGCGAGGATTTTTCCAGAGAGATAGTTAGAATAAAAACATTTCAAATTTTGAGGAAAAAGAGCTCTCTCCAAGGTTTTTATTACCTACTAATTTCGGGCTAAATCTAAGAATGAAAAACAAAAGGACTATGACCTAAACTGTGCCCCCGGTCTGATGGAAATGCTGAAGCTTTGATCGATACTGAGATGATATTTGGATATGATGATTTTGGAAGGAATTCCCCTCATGCCTTCCTCTTTTTGCTTCCTCTCTCTCTGTCCACTTCTGCCCCCAAGTGAAAAAAAAAAAAAAGCCATCGGAATATGTAGTAAGAACACAATTATGTATGAGTCAGGAAGGGCGGCCTCACTAAACACTGCCTCTGCTGTCACCTTGAAATAAGACTTTCAGTTTCTAGAACTGTAAAAAGCACATATTTCTGCTGTTATTTTAAGCTACCTAGTTTATAACATTTGGTAATGGTATCCTGAGCTACATGAGGTGTTTCATTATGTTTTTGATCCTCAGGAAATAGCCTGAAAAATTAAAACTTTCTTAGAGAAGCCTTAAGATTATAATACAACTATGATAATATAATAACATGCAGTGGGTAGAACAGAAGTGAATGATGTAGGGGTTTAAACAGTTAGGTCTAAGATGTTATCATCCGTGTACCTCCATAATATTTCTAGCATCCAAAACTTTTAACATCCTTAATGGAAGATTTATAAAGGCTAGATATGCTTAGTCCTAAGACTGAGAAGAGCAACAAAGTTGACATCCTCTGTCAGGGTTCTTAGCAACATGAACAAGAGTAGATAGATACAAAATGCCTTAGAACATATTGGAGTTAGCCAGAGCTCTGGAGGCTAAATGTCTGGGACCAGAGTTCCAACTGAAATCTTGTTGAAGGATGATTTCTTGGTTTGCGGATGAGTGCCTCTTTGCTGTGGCTCATGTGGCCTTGTATTCCTTAATATATTAAAGAATATAAGGCCTTATATATTAGGCCTGGGGAAAAGAGACAGAAAGACAGACAAAGAGCTCTAATATTTGTTTCTCTTTTTATAAATTTTATTGAATCAGAGCCCTACTCTTGTGGCCTCGTTTACCTTCATTACTTCCTTAGAGACCCGGTCTCCAACACAATCGCATGAGAGTTAGATTTCAACATTTAAATCTGGGCAGCAACATTCTCGGAATTCACAACATTTGTATGTCATTAACCATATTAATTTGGCTTTACCTGCAAGTAGTTTGAGGTGACAACTTAGATTTTTGGGGCAGACAGGACCCGGGAGTCGGATTTGAGAGCAGAATTTAGGAAGGATGGAGTGGGGAGAGCGAAGTAGGAACAGTTAGCGCAAGATGGACTAATGCACTTCGGAAAAGAATCTCACTTAACCACGATATTTAAGATTTCTAAAAAATTTTAAAGAACTTTTTATTTAAAAGATGAGCAGTTGGAACCTTTATCCACCCTCATCTTCCTCATTGTGTAAAGGATTTAAGGAAGTTAAAATGTACTTTTGCGCTAGCCAAGCCAGCACTTTTTATGTAGGAGAAGCCTGGGTACGGAACAAGAAGAACAAGCAGTGTGAGTTTGGGGTAGGAGGCTGAGCAAGGAGCAGGTGCGCCTGAACTGCCAACAGCTCTGCAGCTGATGTGCTAGATAAGGCAAGAAAGCAGGAGAGAGCCTTGACGGTACAAAGTGAATTGACTTATAATAAACTCCATGTTAATTTCCTTCGTGGTGTATAATTAACAATCGTTTCCTTTCAAAATTGAGGGAACATTTTTCTACAAGGTAGACAGAAGCAAAAAAAAAAGGCTACATGGAGTTATCAGCTGTCCGAAACGTACCAGTTTAAAGAGTTTATTTTATTATTCCTTAGGATGCTGAGACACTGTACTCAGCTGGTCAGCCTTTTCCCAAGGTTGGTAGATGGCCTCCAGTTGTCCAAGGTGCTGCTGAACTTGGCTGATGAATGATACTGATTTTGAGTTCTGTCATCAGCTCAGGTAGAGTAGTAAACAAGAGCAAATATACATAGTTGTTCTGTGTCTTGGGTTTCGAGTTGATGCCACTTGGATCTCAAAAAGTATCGTAGGGGCTGGGGATTTAGCTCAGAGGCACAGTGCCTGCCTGGCAAGTGTAAGGTAGTGAGTTCAATTCCCGGTACCAGAAGAAAAAACAAAAACAAACAAACAAACAAAAAGTATCCTAAACAGGAAAAAGAGTTAGCTGCCAAGTTCTCATAATGCTTATAGTGGATAACTGGGAGTGCTACTTGCTTGGAACTTTTCTGTTCAAAATTATCAAAGTATCATGGTAGTTCTTGATAAAAAGGATATAAAATTTACCTTTTGATTGTATGAATAGCATGTACATAACACAGAAACATAATATTTATAAAAATCTTTATATGATATTTTTATAACAAAATGAGGGATTAATGAATGTTGCATGAAAAGATAATTATTCAATTCTTTTTCTGGATTCTACTGTTTGATACTGTACTTAATTGTCTATTGGCAGTAAGGATTTTATGGAAAGATTAGAGTTGTGTCCAACAGTTTGTAAAGGATATAGGGGGAATCTTAAAAGAGTTTCTTACGTTGTGGTATTGAACATACAATAGAACTCCCAGGCATCCTTTCTAAACAATGCAGATTCTTGGGCAGAATGTATGTAATGAGTTGTAAGCTTTGAGATTATCTAAGATCCTGATGTTTTTTATAATGCTCATGAAGTATCTATGATGAGAACCACCACTATCAAAGTACATTTCTATGTCTCTGAACCAGTCACAGTCCAAACACAAGAAAATGACAGTCATTCTGTATATTAATAGCTTGCCTGGATATTTCAAGTTGCGTTATTAAGCACTGTGAGTGAAATTTTGGATTTAGACAGAGAACAGTGCTTTTAATTTATCCAGAGAGCAATAGGAGAAAAAAGGATAAAGCCAGACTAGATTAATCAATCTAGAGTCTAAGAGGGATACATTGCAAATGATTTGAAAAACCATACTAAGGAGAAATCTAGCTTCATTTCAAAGTTAGAGACTTCTTGCAAGGTTTTACTAAGAGGTGTTATGATCAGGTAGATGATATAGAAAGGTTACTGGACCTGCAGTACAACCAATGCATTATGGACCCAAAGACCAGGCAAGAGGTAATAGCAGTAAAGAATGTGAAGAATGATAATGACCTAACTAAGGTAGTGACCCACATGGATAAAGCAAATTAAGCCATTGGGGTTGCTAACATGTTTACAGATCACGTGTGTCACAGAAAGACTTACAATCCCATTAGTGATCCTAAGACAACACCCATCCAGTCTAGAAACACAGATGAATGCACAAAATGGTCAACTTACCTATAACCTTTAAGAAATGTATTCTCCATTCTTCAGGTTTTATGGAAAACTATAGAAAGTGGTGTCCAGGCATCAGATACTTTACCTTATGTAGACATGTCTATTTTTCTGTTTGTAATATATTTAGGAAACCTCAGTTGCAGTGTTCTAGGAAGGATACAAAGCTGATTTTATGGGTGGGGAAAAACACACCCCATTTGTTTCATTTTGTTTTTCCTATTTCCTTTATGGAACTTTACATGGCATGACCATAAAGTAATTTTTCTCTTATGTAGCTCATAAACTAACTCTGAATGTAATTCCAGAAAAGATGCAGCACGGGCTGGAAACATGGCAGCACTGCTAACCTGGAGCATATCCTCCTCAGGTGATTGCTTGGAAGGAAGCACACTCATTGGAATATCTATCTCCAGTATCCTGGTTTAAAAAGAGTACTTTCCTTTATCTTGACCTTCGTAGACCCACTTGCTTTCTAGGCATTCTAGGAAGATTTATTAAATAACTCATGTTTATGCCTTATTTTAAAGGAAAAATTAGAGTAATAATAGGAACTTGTGTCTTTGCTCTCAGCAAAAGTTGAATGGGTTTCTATCTGCAGGGATTTTGCAAACCTGTGTCCCTAATGGGCACACAGCGGGCCTGTGTCTTGTTTGCACACCCAGGGGAAAAGAATGCAGGGGAAACAGCACACTGGGCCTAGAAGTGCTAAGGGCAAAAACAGGGTTTGAGCAAATCTTGGAACATTCTCAGAAACATGAAATATGTACTAACTACAAATATGCATTTCTGTTCTTTAAAAATGAAGCAGTCCAGATTCCTTGAAAAAGAAATTTAAGAAAATCACACAGCTTTTATTGAACTTTGAAAGGACTGCCCACAAAGGTAGTAAATCTGTGAGTAGCTCTAAGCCTCAATGCCTTTCCCATACAGAAACAGAACAATGGAAATGATTTCTCTTTCTACTACTCAGACCAGGGTTTGCCTGGTCCCTTTACAAACTTTTTGGTCTCCTATATATTCAACATTATTGTTACATATTCCTCCAAGTGTTTTATAATTCCACTTTCCTAGAAAAAAGTCCTACCTTCAAGCAGAAGAAGGGACTCCCCAGCTGAACCACATGAAAGACATACAAGAAACACTGGTGTTGCAAATCTAAAATACCTAGATCATTTTGTTTTTCACAAAAAGTACTGGCTATGAAAGTAATGAAGTTACAATCTTTACTGTAGCACATCCTCCTAAGCTTCTGAATTTTGCAATACAATTCTGGTCACAAAATATTCCCTGCTTCAGTAGATGAGACCCCAGAGTCTGTGTTTTGTAAAGGTACTCTGCTTCTTTCATAGGCAGTGGGTATCCACTAAAACTAGCGTGTTCGCACTCTTGTGACAGTTTTATGTGCCTAAAAGCATGTGGCAACCCATGCTCGCTCCCTATCCTCATGGAAGAAGATAGTAATTACAATGAATTATGCATAGACTAAGATGAGAGCTGTCAAAAATCAGAATTTTTAAAAGCAATGGCTGGTATATTTCAATGCATATGCATTGAGGAGGGGTAAAAAGTAGAGAAGTACAAATTAATGATAGATGGTTTAAAATTTGTCTGCAAATGAGCCTTTTGTTAAAAATGCTCCTTTACTTTTGTGCTCATATGATAAAATGAGATTCTCTGTACTGGGGAGATGTGAGAAAGTGGTTCTAAGAAGCACCAACCGTCTTTTCATAATGGAGTGGTTTAAACATTGTACTAGTGCAACACATATTCTTAGTTTTATGATTCTGTTTTTATTTCTTGTCATAAAACCTATGCTCTTACCTACTTTATAAATTTAATGCCTGGTTCTGAAAGAGGGGAGGTTTAAACAGAAGACAGAAATGTGTACCTATATATTTTTCCCATTTTCTCATTTCTTCCTGATAGCAAACACAGAGTTGGGAGAGAATAAGGACTACTTTGAATTTCAAGTGCAGCATACATGCAAGGCAGAATATATTTTTTTTCTCAAGAACTGTGGGAAGTCATGTTAAAAATGTAGACGCTAATAAGATAAACAGGCAAAGTGGCTTAAAGTCACATTCATACAGTAAACATACCAGTTTGGATAGCTTCAAATTATAATGCCTTTACTTGAAAAAAGTAAATGTTTTAATCACACACTTTGTTATCAAAACTTTATTCCCTGAAACATCAGCATAGAAATGTGTCTCATGGCTGGATTCCTTCTTTCTTACCTTACACCGTTGGATAAGCTAAAGCTACTTAGAGAATCTAATTCCCTCCAACATGGTTCTCCCAGCCAGAGCATTTTCAGCTCCCCTCAGAGATGCTGTATGGATAAAATAGTATCAAGAGCTTGGACTCTAATGTCAGACTTCCCAGGCTTGTATTCAGTCTTGATGCTTAGTAGTGCTATGACAAAGGGAAGTTGGTTTTTTTTGCGTCACAATTTCCTCAACTCAGAGTAATTAGAATCCACATTGTAAGGTCCTTATTAGGAATAAAATATCTAATATATGTACAATACTTAAAATAAGACATGGCACTGAGGAATATAGATAGATGATAGATCGATAGATAGAAAGATAGATTTCCACCTTCGCATCTATATACATATATACACATATGTGCATCTACCCATGTGTGTGACCTACTGTGGATCTACACATGTGTGTGAGCTACTGGGATGCCGATATGGAGAAAACTTTCTGTTTGAAGAAGGTATTCTATGTACCAGAGATTTGAAAATGTAACCACCTAAGAAATAAGTGTTCTTGAGTATATCTGAAACATAGGATAACTGGTAAGAAAAATCAAACATTATCACTGGCCAAACTGGATATATTCACAGGAGCTTTATTTCCTGGGGTCTTCTTACCTAAGCATCAGTGAACCAAGATAATTGGCAAAGTGTAGACTGCATTTCAGATGATGGGATGAATTGTGCCTTCTTGTATATCAAGTTTATAATCTCTAAAACTTTAAGGTGGAGGTGACAATATCTTATCAAAAATTGATCGTTTCAAATATCTACATTTCTATGAAAAATGAATATTTAAAAATTATTTACTCATAACAAATTAAGGTCTAATTACTGATAAATTATGAAAAGACAAAAAAGAGACATCTGTTCTCTGCCTGTCTGAGATAGAAATATGGTGACTTCCAAATATGTTACTGTATTCCTTTGAAGGCCAATGTTATGATGCCTGGAAAATAAGTCACAAGTACATGTAGTTAACATACTAGGATTTACACACAGGGAATATTGATCAACTTGTTCTTCATACTGAAAGAAAAGTAAAATTTAATAATTTACTGTACTAAGTGTATAATACCAAGAGAGAATAATTTTACTCTCTTCAACTTTTCTGTTCTATCTGATGTGTCAATTTACTAGGCTGTACCTGCAATTGTACTGCAAGTGGATCTTCTTTACAGGATCTATTGATGCAAGAGATAATCTTGTCTAGAAACACAAAGATACACAGAAATCATGTTTTATCAGCTGCCTACTCATTCGCAAATGCAGTGATGCTGAAGCACTAACTAGCCATCACGTTTCCTTTAGATAATGTTACTTACTATTTGAAAGAACTTCAATATAAACTTTGTGCAAAGTTGCAAGTGCAAAAAGTGGTCATTATTAAACAGCTTTAGCTTCCTTGTCCCCATAACTTCTTGATTCTTAGGAGAGAGGCTCACTTTTACTAGTTCACTTTTCTTCCTTGTAGCAATAGTCTGAGAATTTAAATACATGATTGCATATATTTTTAAATGCAATGATATATGCTGTTCCAGATTTTTTTCATTTAATATGATTTAGGAATCTGTTCATGAGTTAGAATATGTTGGGAGTGCTTTACTCATTACAAAGTTTTGCAAAGTATAAAAGGTACACCGGAGTATGTCCCTGAAGAAATCTTGTCCTCCCTGCTTCACTGTAGGCAGACCTTGCTCTTAACAAGAAGAATAACACGTTGATTTGTTTGGTTATGGTATATGGCAAAGGTGCTGGGATGCCACTTTCACAATTACTTTTCTTTATGGAAAACCTTGTCTTGGAAGACTGGAAGGGGAGTTCCCATTCTGGCTTTGAAGAAGTAATTTGTGATGGGTTTATGGAGGGTGTCAGATGCCAAGGATTTAACGGCAACCTACTAGCATATAGCAGGCCCCAGACAACAGGTAGAAAGAAAAAATTGCCTTACTTATACAGCTGCAAGAAGATTAATTTCAGTAGTAAACAAAATGTTCTTGAAACAGGTTCTTCCACAGGTATGGTCAGATAAGAACACAGCTGCGCCAACACCTTTGCTATAACCCTATGAGACTAAAAGCAGAGAATACATCAAAGCACTGCCCAGACTCCTGGCCTATGGAAACTGACAGAATAAATGGGCACTGGTTCGGACTACTAACCTGGACAGCACTATTTTATACTTAGTGTCTAAGTCTATGAATATTACTTTGTTTATTTAGAAACTTGAGGAGAGTTGAATTAACAAAACTCATTAATTTTTGAAATACTGCAACTATTATTTCAAGGCTGCTCTAGCTAACTATCAGTGCCCCCAAAAATTCACTTGTTGGAACCTAATACTCAATGTGGTAGTAATAAGAGGTAGGTCTTTTAAGAGTTATTAGGAGGAACATTCCCCCAAACATACAAAAAGTACTGCCCTCATACAAGAATCTTGAGAGATAGTGTTTGTTCCTGTGCCATGTGAGGATACACAGATATTCATCAGACACTCATCTGCCAGTGCTTTGATCTTGTACAGCTCAACCTTCGGATGTGAGTGATAAATTTCTATTGTCCATAATTTACTCGACCCAAAGCATTTTGTTGTCTTAGCCTGGAAATACTGAGGAAAAAGTGCTTCTCCAATTACACTTTGGTTAATTTCTTTTCATCCTAACTCTCATTTACATTCTTTTCCCACGAGTAAAAGTAGTTCTGATGAATTTTATTTGTATCTAGTTTTGTTAGATAACATTGTGTCAGTTATTTATGTCTATTTGTAATTTGCCTATTTTGAGGTTGATACATGTGCTTATATATTAGCATATATTTATTTATCCCTAATATCTGATAGAATTCCATGATGTGCTATCTAATACATTCTTGTTTTCTGTTACATCAGTGACATGTACTTACAATGCTTCTGATTTTTCACTGATATAGAACTTCTTATAGAAGAAAGATTGTGTTCCAGTGTCAGAGTTTCTCTAGGATATACACATTTGAGTTTGACTGCAGGGCCACAAGGTCTTCTAGTACTTGACTTATTTCATCTTTCCAGACTCACATTCAGTTTGAGATTGACTATGCTCATACTGTATAGCCCAGAAGCAGTGCAGATGAACTTCTCTTTTCCTAAAGCCCTGCATAGTCAGTCTCAATTTTTTGTGACCTCATAAGTGTGAAGTGGAATATCTCCGTTTCAAATCCCATTTCCTTGACTTCCACTGAAATTACATACAATTCTACATTCTTTTGAATAATTAACATGTATACATTTTTGAATGTATATTTCTATCATTTGCTCATTACCTGCTGTTTTTCTTTTAACATATGTAAAATTCATATATATATATATATATATTCCACATAGTGTTGGAGGAAGTACACAATGTGTTTCTGAACTTATTATAACCCAGACAAAAATATAAATTGTCAAAACTTATGAAACTGGCACAATCTAGTAAACAACTGATATTATTCTGTTGAATAATTCTCCTCTCCTTATAATCATACCATATTATCTTGCTTTCTCTAGCTTTATAGTAAGAATTGGTAATTTTATTTTTCTTCAATTTTGTCTTCACTACTGAAAGTTTTCTGATATTCATTAGATTCAATACTTGAATTTTCACATACTCCCCCAAAAATGCTACCTGAGAGTATTTTTTTGAGACCACATTGAATTTATAATCTAATAAAGGGGTATTTGCACATAACAAATATGCCAACAAAATGTATGCATGTATTTAGAACTACCTGTGCATGTACTTAGAACTACTGAAATTTCTAATAGCAATATTTCACTGTTTTAATAAAGAGAACCTATAGATTCTACTTAGATTTATAGTTGGGTATTGAATGTCAATTTATACCATTTTAAATGTCATGTTAGAATAATTATTTTGTATATAAAGAGACTTTTTAAACTTTCAATTATAACTAATAGTACTGGGAAATTCACTTATTATTTCTACCAGTTTATAAAGGCTTTTGTATTTTCTTTTTTATTTTAAAAAGAAAAAATAATAAAAACAATGATACAAAATTTCAAAACAAGATTGTAGGAGAGCGATAGCAGTGCATTGCATATTGTTATCTTCAAAGTAGTTGCTCAGATTACAAGATACAGGCATGAAAAATTGATCAAATGATATAAGCACTAACCTTTCTTTGAAATGAACTAATACAAAGTAGTAGTATAGCTATATTAACTATGATATATAGATATAGATATATATACTTTACATTTCCTTCTTTACTGTTTTTCCCCACCCCTTCAAAATATATAAGCATAAAACCTAAAAATATTTAAATTTTAATTCTTCTTAAGTTTAAATATCTTTTATTTGTTTTAATTACTTCATTGGTCTACCTCCGGTTGGCAGTAAAACTTTAAATAAAGTTTTTTTTTTGTGGGCATTATTGCTAATTCTTGCATTTAGTGGGGCAAGCAGTCAGTATTCTACCACTAAATAGGAAGTTAATTCTTGGTATTTTAAGAAATAAACTATGCTTCTATGCCCGAGTTGTTTTCTTTTCAAAAACTATACATGAATTTGATTATTGTTTAGATCAAAAATGTCTCCTAAGGTCCAGGCATTTAGCTTAGCAGCACAGCTCCTGCCCTGGCAAGCTCAAGGTTCTGAGTTCGATTCCCTGTACCTAAAATAAAATAAAATGTCTCCTAAAAGTCTCCTGTGTCCAGAGGTGGAGGCTGGTTGGAAGAGGCATGGCCTGAAAGGGTGTGTTCCAGTGCCTGACTCCTCCCATCTCTCTTTCCCAGCTGCCCTATGATGAACAGCGGTCCTCTACCAGGCTGTTTCTGCTTGGAGCCAGCTAACTTTGGGCTGAACCCACTGGAAAATGAGCCAAATAAAACTCCCCTTCTCTAAATTGTGGGTGCTTTGTCCCAGCAGCAAAGTGACTAAAATAGATGTTAAATTTTATTAAATATATTTTCTCCATCCACTGCTCTCCTTCTTTGTTGTATATTGTATTCTACTAATATTAATCATTATATTAATTAATATCAAGGGTCAAATTAAATTTTATTCATGGAAGACATTTGTTTACTTGGAGAATGATTCTTTTCTTCTTTATTGGTGAGTACAATCTGGGAATTTTACTGTTATAATTTTGAGGTTTGTGTTCATGACTCACAGTGATTATCAAACTTCTTCTCATCGATGTTTAGTATCAAGATGATGCTAGGCACATAAAACCAGTTGGGATTCATTCCTTTACTGTCTGAAAAAAGTTAAAATTTTATAAGTATTTTCCCTTCTTTAAACATGGAAAAATTTACAAGCAATATAATCAAGGTTTGAAATTTTCTCTATGTAGACAGTTTTTTAAATCAAATATAGGAGAGTTCTTAATTTCCCTTTCTTTGTAAGATCTTAGAAATTTGTGCTTTACAAGGTATTTGTCCATTTAGTCTAGGCTATCCCATTTATAAGAATAAATATTTCCATGATACTGTTAGTAACTATTGTATTCTGGAAGAATCTGTGGTGAAATAACTTATCATGCATGCTGGTAGGAATAACCAGGTAGGTTATTCAAGAATGTGCTGAGTAAGTCTTTACTGGTCATGTAATATGAGCCTGCCACTGCTCTAGACACTGAGGAATACATCAGTTAGTAAATCAGACAAGAATCCACACTCACATAGCACTTACAGTTTAAGGGAATTTACATTAAAATCTAAGAATTGTGTTTATTTACTTAACTGTAAGGGCTTTTTAGACTGTTTGACAGACAATTACTTGTTCCATCTAAGGTATGAAAAATGAATCAGGTTAATATTAATCAAGATCAGTTCTTTCTACCCCATGATTTGCAGTTTAAAATTTGATCTCTCCTCTCTTTATTAGAATAATTCAGGTTAAATGCATTTCGATCACCTGTGAGCCTATTAGCATTTGAGTAGGTTTCTGATGCAGTTAAAGGGACCCACTTAGAGTAAGGAATGATTTTGAAGGCCTTTCTCTGTTTCTCTCTCTCTCTCTCTCTCTCTCTCTCTCTCTCTCTGAATTAATTTAGCTGGGTCAAATCAAAGTGGTAAAGGAGAATGTATGATCATCAGCTGATGTGGCTGCCTAAACTGTGGGAACAGGAATAAAGGATGTCCTTTAGTCAAGAGGACATTCTCTCTCCTTGACATGAAATTGCGGCAAGTCCTCAGGTATTTGCTCATTTATGATGTACTTTATGAGATTCTACTGCCATATTGTCCTTGCTATAGGTGATTAAGTCTCTATACTTCTTTTCCTTCTTTCCCCTTTCAAATGAGGTTGTTATATGTAATTCTTGGCTCCTGTCAGAAGTTCATTCTCCTACATTTGGTGTGTCATATAATTTGGAAAATTCCTTGTATTGTAGTTTTTCTGGTACTGCCACCATTAAGCTATATAACTTTTGAATTGTACATTATAAATTTCTCAGGATGTCTTTTTGTCTCAGGCTCAAAGACAAAGCATACTGAGTAGAGCTTCCTTACTGCACTGTCTCCACACACACTTACGAACTGGACTGCACAAGGTGAGATGCACTTTATGGACCACCTACTCTAGAACTTTAAGCAAGAAGTGTTCCTAGCACTTAAAAAATGCCTAGACTTCAAGGAGGGTACCACTGTATTAGGAAAAAATATCCATGATACACTTTCTCCACTATCTTATAGGAGAGAGAAATATTCTTATATGAAGTCTTCATCTAGTCCTGTTTCTTAGAGGGCTGCTGTCTCCGTCAGAGCTCTCTGTGCGTACACTGCACTACAAGAGAGGCAAAACAAGCAAATTCTTATCATTTACTCAATCAGTTATGCACCTTTCAGACCAGCTTCATGGAACTATTTTAGTGTAATTCATTGTATTACTTCTTAAAAATCAGGGGAGGTGATGCACTGCATGGGAAAGAACACAAAATTCTGAATTTAAGCTCTTAAATCATTGTTACAAGTAAAAATTTTATATATCATTCCATTTTAGCCTGAAGAGTTAATAGGAAGAGATTGTGTTCAAACAATACATCAAAAAAGGTTCAAGGTTTGGGTTAAGAGGCAAGAGAGTGAGGTTTGTGAGCAGAGAAATTCTGTGGCACCAAGCACCCGCTGTTCAGTCTTTGGTGCCGGGTGGGGTACAGGTCAATCTGCCTTGGAATGGAAAGTGATCTTTTTAAAACATGAAAGCCATTACATCCTCTGTGCTGAAAATTTCAAGAAATGTCATCTTTGACCAAAGGAGATGTTGGCAAAATGAAAAGTAAAATACAAACACTACACATAAAGTGGGGGAGAAAAGTCAGGTCCAAAATAAGTGTTAGTTGGATGCCTGGGAGGCAAATAGGCTCACCTCTTTTTCCTGTGTATATATACAAATTGGACACAGCAGTACAAAGGGAAGATGGTGAGCTCTGGGATATAAGACAAGGGACCAACTCCCAGCTCCCCTTCAAAGAGGCCAAAATCTTTATGACATTAATCCCATACCTCTAAGCCTCATTTTTTCAGAAGTAGATAACCATAAATAATTTTTCAGAAGTAGATAACCATAGATAACCACAAATAATTTTACAAACTCATATAAGTTATAATATTTCATTAGTAACGCAGTTGCTGTTGTATTCTCTCTTTATCTGACTGTTCTTAAATCTTAAAATGATTGGAATATGAATCCACTACTATAAGGAAAGAAGAGATTAATGTATTGGAAGCACCATTACTAAGGCTATCACAAGAATGACATATCCATCAGTAGACAATGGTAAGGGAAAATTTTTAATATAATTTTACAAGGTTTTTTTAATGTTTATATTCTACAGATTTCATGGTAATATTTTTTAAAGTCTTTAATTATCTTATGTATTTAATTGTAAGCACATGTTTTTCTCTGACTTTGCAAACCGTGCACATAAAATATGTTGACATCTGTCATTATCGCATTTGATTTCTGGAGTATGGAAACTTCTTAGTTTCCTTTCCCTACATAATTGGTGGGAATCCTAATAGAACACTTAACTTTTCTTACAATCTTTCTTTGTGACTGGATTTTAGTTAAGCAAGATAACTCATCAATGGTTCTAGAAATGTTCTTTTAGTCATAAGTAGAACTCTATTTCAATGGCCACAAAACTTTGGAACAGATCACTTTTACATAACGCACAATGGCAGGTAAGACTTTCCAGGAAGATAGCCATGCTCTACCTCATTTCAATGCATAAAGCCAGTGTTATTACAATTGTCCAGAAAAAGGGGCTGGGGATTTAGCTCAGCGGCAAAGCGCCTGCCTGGCAAGTGTAAGGTCGTGAGTTCGGTTCCCGGTACCGGAGAAAAACCGAAAAAAAAAAAAAAACATTGTCCGCCTGTGCTTGACAGATTTCCCTATGTTGTACCCACTTTCCTGTCAATGGGACATAATACCCGATACCCACAGACTACGGAGGAGAGGTTGATAGTGCCTCATGACTTCAGTGTATGACTGGCTGGCTGCAGGACAGAAACAAGATGCCAGGGGGCCATGGTGGAGGCAGAGATGCTCAAACACAGAAATAGCATGGTAGAAGAGCCTGACTTGGAGGAAAGGACAGGGAGGGAGATATAGCCTTGTAGGGCATGTCCCCATGTGACTACCCTGGTCCAATCAGACACAATTTCCCTAAATGCGAGTCAGCTATCACAGCCTTATAATCCAGTTGACTTGTAAAACCTCACTTCTAAGCACAAGAGACTTTTGGAGAACATTTTATGAACAAAACATAACACTTTATATCAAAGTTACCTTTATTTAGAAGGCCATTATGTAAAATATTCTTAATCTTTCCCTCATCTTGTGGTTAATAAAATCTAAAGAAATTTAGCCGAGCACGGTGACCCGTGCCTGAAACACTAGCACTCGGGAGGCTAAGGCCTGGAAAATCTTACCTGCCATAAAAATATTATGGGAGGATT
>NW_004955411.1:18580425-18653927 GCF_000276665.1 Chinchilla lanigera
AAAAAAAAAAAAAAAAAAAGAAAAGAAAAGAAAAGAAAAGAAAAGAAACTTAAATGTTTATTATTTACAATGACTGATTTATCAGACAAAATTTTATCATCCACATCCAGATTGTGATACTACCTATTTGTCAAAATGACTAGACTTTAACTGTAATGGTGACCACTGGAGTATCTTCCCTGAAGAATAACAAATGAATGCTGACATTTTGTTCTAAGTATTTTATGATAACAGGGTGAAATATCACTAGGGATCTTGTTCAAATCTCTCCTGTAGAAGATAATTTGACACATGCCACATTCTGGGAATGTGTCTTTTCTTTCATATCCCAGAGGAAGAAAAGCTATTGAAAATATTATGACTAACTTCATCCAGAATATTCTAGCTTGATATTCACATATCCACAGTTAAACTATATGTACTGAAATGTGAAAATCTCAAATTAACTGAAGTTTATTCAATATTTATTGGGAAACTTTGTCATAGCACATACTTTTCTAGGAATTCAGGACAAAAGAACTAATAAGATAAACTCTGGCCACCTGTCTTACAATCTGAATACTGACTTTCACAAGAATATGCAGTTTGAATGAAATTACATATTTCTGCCTTGTATAGAATCTTATAGAATTAGAGAACATATTTCTTAACATAAAATGTGTCCTATATGCAGGCAAATATTATCCATAAATTCTTCCACAAAATTTATTTTCTACTATTGCATTTAAAGTGCAATTATTGTGGAAAAAAAGAAATGTAGATAATATTAAAAATGACAAGTGACACAATAGCCATAAATAGAAATAGTAACACATTTTATTACAGATAATTTGAAATTCCAAGAAAATATATCAGATGTAAATCATAGAGAAATATCACTGAACTGTATCATAAAAGATTGCAGACACTGGAAACCTGAATGGTGATTCCTCAAAAAGTTAGACATAAAATTACAATTATCTTTCTAGTTGCATACTCAAAAGGGTTGAAATAAAAGTAGACAAGAGATATTTGTATGCCCTAATTCATTGCAGGCATACTTATAATAGTAAATGGAAGGAACTCAAATCTCCATTGGTAAGTAAGTAAATAAACAAATTGCTTCTTATTTTCCATTAGAATATTGTTCAGGCTAAAAAAAGGAATGAAATTCTAACATGAATGAATTTTGAAGACATTATTATAAGTGATCTAAACTATACAAAAAATAAATATTACATGATGCCACATGTATGCATTACTTAGAGCAATTATATTTGTGAAGAAGGTGGAATAGTGATTGATTCAGGGGAGGAAGGGAATTGGTAATGATTATTTACAAGATACAGTCTCAGTTCAGGATGAAGAAACAGTTCCAAGCATGTGTAATAATGGCTGTACAACCATGTGGAGGTAATTAATACCAGTGCACCATGCATTTTAAGAGGGCAAAGATACTGTATTTCATTTTGTGTTTACATCACCGCAATGTTTAAAAAAGTGAATGGAAGGTGAGAAGCTACGGGCATCATTTAGATGGAAGGAAAAGAGAAAAAAAAGAGTTGAAACTAGAATGGAATGCAAGGTCAAGGGGGATTTGTTTTGTTTTACTATGTAAAAAAAGAGCATATATTTGGAATATTCAGACTATAGGCAGATACTGATGGTATCAAAGAAAGAAAAATAGTAGTGACAGCGGGGTCAGAGTCTTTAGGGGGAAAAGCAGGCAAAACTGAATTCTATTATTTTCAGACTCATAAAAAGGTAGTAAACTGTAAAGGAAATATGAGTAGTTAATATGAAAGTAATTTGCATGGAAGTCACTATTGTGTGTATTTATGGGTAGAGAGGTGTAAACAAAACAAACCAAGGGACTTGACTAGTAATTGCCATTTCTTCAGCTTAATAAAAGTATTTTCTGTAAAATGATGGCCATATCTACCTTACAATTATTTACTAAATTTTGTAGGTATGTGTATGTGCTCTTTTCTATAATATAAATAGTCAGAAAATTGTAAGAAATGCAAAGACGGACTAATCAGCTTCATGTACCTGGGATAACTACTGATCACTAAGTAGTTCCTAATTTTTAAAACTAGGTAAATAGATAATTTATAGAGCAAATACAATGTGTAAATAGATAACTTATAGAACAAATACACATGTAAATAGATAATTTATACAACAAATGCAACATGTAAATAGATAATTTATAGAACAAATACAATATATAAATAGATAACATAGAATAAATACAACATGTAAATAGATAATCTATAGAACAAATACAAGTGTTTATTAAAAATACAGCTTAATGCTCAACCTCAAAAATGCTAGTTAAAATAGAAAATTACTAATTCAAAATGCTAATGAAAATTTCAAGTGCTAATTGAAAAAGAAAAACATCTTTATTTCTCTTATAAAGTTGACACAAATTTTTAAAATAACCATTTTAAGGATCATAAAATATTGGGACAGAAACATGTTTTTAAACATTATGTGGGAAGTCTCTTAAAATTAAAGATGGAAAAATCTTGTGACTAAGCAATTTTCCTTGTAAAAATTTATTCACCAGTAATTAAGAAATTATACTATAAATGTAGAACACTTTCCCTGCAGAATTATTAGTAACATCAAAATGTACACACATGAAAGGAAAGAAGTTAAATATACCAAAGTAGAAGAGTCAGTAAATGATATTATGACAATGTAATGGCATACTGTGGACGCCTGAGAAAACAGGCAGACTGTCCTATACGTACTATCTTGAAAACAGCTCCAGACATTAAAGTGGAAATTGTTTTGTAAGTGCTAATGTTATTTTAGTTCCAAACATTATGTGCTTATGCTTGTATGTTCATAATTTGACTGTAGCACAAAGGACAGAGTAAGAAAATCTCACATGATGACACAGCTAACTATATTTTTTTACTTCTCAAAAAAGTGATTGCAGAGTTTGAAGATGAATTGCTATTTCAATAATTACTTATTCATATTACTATAATTAAAAATCTTATTTCCTTTTCATGTAGTCGAATTTATTTCCAATACTTTAAGGCAGAAAAGAGCTTTGGGATTTGCTTTGTTTTGTACTCTGTTTTATTTATATTTTTCATTTTTCTTACTTTTGATATGGGAACCTGACATCACTTTTTTGGGTTTCTATTTCTGGATTTTAATATTATTTTCCTAATGCTTTTTACATGGATTCAACTTTAATTTGAAATGAAACAAAAAACCCCAAAGTTAATTCTTAACATTTTTTTTTTTAAATACAGGGGTATTTTTGTTGTTGCTTTTTTTTTCTGGTTACCAGGAATCAAACTCACGACATCGCGCTTGCCAGGCAGGCGCTGTGCCACTGAGCTATATCCCCAGAAATGTTATTTTAAATACAAATATCAAAATAAAGAAAATTACATTAAATTTGTTAAATATGCCTCTTAAGAACCTGAGAAACTGCTACCTAATTTTAGTTAAGTTCGTAAAGAATATATACTGAGTACTTTTCTTGAGTTTCTCTGGGAAATACTAATTTCACTGATCACTAAAATTTTTTAAAGGAGAAAATAAATGATGAACTATGATATTACAATTATAAAAAAGACACTTCATCTCTGAGTCTACTGTAACGATAAAATTCTTCATGTGGTATAACTTGTGTGCTACCTTGAATTATATAACACAGTTATCTTTTAAAATTTTGATTTTAAGCCACCTGCTGATTATTCATTTGAAATAATGCTATCAAAATTAAAAATACATTTGCAAAAAATTTAACGCTTGCATATATTCATGATTAAATCATCCACTCTGATGATCAGCTTGGTGAACAAAAAACTGATTTGATTACTAAATCAAATTAACCCTCTGGCAATTACTCACGGCTGCAGGCTCACCTGCCAGGTACTTGAAATGTTAGGGAGGCAGGTATTGTAGCCATTGAGGGATACATCTTCATATATTTTTGAACATCAGAATTTTGTATGGGAGCTAATTGAAATGTGGCTCATTGAAGAATGTCAAGCATGGTGGCTTTGTGAAGATGAAATTTAGCAAGGCTCAACTACATTTTGACAAACTGTCTTTGTGATACATTTCTTCCTAGCGTGGACCAGAAAAGAGTTTCCTCTAAGAGATGCGGAGGGTAAATGGGAAGCTCACACTCCTTGTCTCTGACCTGTTCACACCTCCTTGACTTGACACGGTACTGCCAGCTTTCTCAAAGTTGGCCGTTAGTTTCTCCAATTTCTGGCATGTGTGCTTGGCTTAGTGGTGCAATCTCTCATCATCTGCAGGAGACTGGCACCCCTAGGCTGAAAGGCAGTGAATATCCACCACATGGTTTCAGGGTTGTTCTAGCAGGCCTCCTAGCGTTCACGTAGACTCCAGCTTTTCCTGGCTGTTCCCCCTATATCTATGGATCTTCCTTTCTTGACTATGTACCCTGTAAAATTTATGTTCCACCATCAAATACTAAGAAACTTTTCAGAGACTACTTAACCATTTCAAACCATTTTGTGAAGTCAAATTCTTCTAAAATTATATGTGTATATCCCTAGACTAAGGGTCACCAAACGAAGCTTGACTAATATACTATGGCATAGGCTGACATAATTTAACTTTCACCTCAATTTTTCTCTAGAAAAACAATTTTAATATCTTTAATCAAATACTATGAAAAAATAATTTTAATGTTGATTATAGAAATGATTCAATTAATTATTATCTATCTTATTAGCCCATAAATGAATGTTCCATATCATTAAAAATATGTTGCTGATGAAAAGGGGTATTCAGTACTGAGGATGAAAAAGATGTAAAGCCAAATGATGTTTTTGTTCTATTGCAAAAATATCTGCTATAGTTTGTGTTTAGAGGGCCCCAAAGCCTCATGTGATCATAGCTGGGGCTGGATCGACAGTATGTGATGCTGGGATTAAGTGCGTGATGCTGGGATCAAGGTATATTATTACTAATTTAGTCCACTGATTGATTTGACATAGTTCTGGGTATGGCGAAGGCCCTCCCTGGGTGTGAGTGCTGCATACTCTAAGGGCTGTGCCCTGGAGAGAATATAAGGACAGAGAAAAGGCCTCTGTTGGTTGCTTGCTTCTTGGTGCTACTACTGCCTCCTGCCTTCTGCCTTCCGCATCATGAGCTGTTTCTCCTCTGTGATGCCTCTCTGCCATGTCACCCTGCCTTGGAGCCAGCCAACCATGAGCTGAAAGAGAAATAAACCTTTCCTCCTTCAACTTTGAGTGTTGTGTATTTTGTCTCAGCAAAGAGAAAAGTAACTAAGACAATATCTGTTACCAACTGAGAGGAATGATGACAAAAATACATTTTTGCCTGTAATTCTGTCTTATTCTCTCACATTATCAAAAACAAGGGCATTGCATTTGGAAGCACAAAGTTAAGATTATTTATTACTCTTATAGCCCTACATTATCAACATAGTTAAGCATATTAAGTAGTTAATAATTTCCAAGCCTGGTGATGATAAGAGTTTGAAGGAGATGGTATACATTATACTAGGCTAGACATATGCAAGCAACAACCCCAGATTATAGGGATTAATATGAGGACTTCGGGCCAGCAAAACAGGTTCTTGGTGTTGGTTTCATTAGAAGGGTACATAGGACCAAAGATCCTGAATGTGTGGAATAGGGGTCACAAATAGGCCATGATCCTCCAGTAGTCAGTGGTAATACAAAAGTATATACTTAACAAGATAATTAAAATACAAGAGCCTCACAAATGAATATTTTGGGAGGAATTTATTATTTCACTAAAATTGTGAAAGTATAATTTATTTTATTTTTATTGTTCTTATAAAATACAAGTTTGCTACATTTTATTAACCATATAATAGTGCAATATAGCTAAAATTTTGCATAAATTAATTATGAAATAAATTTGTATATATTGAGTCTCGCAAATAATAGATGCAAAGCTCAGGAAAAAAAAAACTAAATGTCTGGAAGCTAATGATCACCACTTTGAGTGTCTCTTATAATTGCACAGGCCAAAGGTAACGTATGAATATCATGATCTCATGATAAATTTTGCATTAAAATGTATATGCAAGTGATTTTTCTTTTCTTTTTCATCCATTTTTGGCAGACTGTGTATGTATTAGTCATTGGGAGTTTTTCATTTAGATGTGTGTGTATTTTTTAACTGTATGTTTAAGATACTGGTTTTGAGTTTTGATGTATCTTCTCATTTTCCTTTGATAATCTCCATAGGTCTCTCCCTCTAAAAACATTTCATAGGGATTTATGCGTAGACATTATATTAATCAATAAACACATTCACATGACTAAGTTTTATATTATTGCTATCATAGGTGGCAGGTATTTGTTGCATGTTGCCATAGCAATGAAGAAAGTTTCCAACATCTTGTATGGATTGCAACATAATCATATTTGAAAATCGTGACACCTTTTTGCACTTCTTTTTTCTTTTTCTCTGTTCAAATCCAATTATATTCTGATAAAGAGAAAGTAAGAAGTGAAGGGGAAGCAATGGTCCTGGGCTGAAGACAGCAGTTCTGACTCACAGTAAGTTTTTTCCCATTATCAAATGTTGGGGTTGATAGAAGACACTGTCAGAAAGCTATACAGAGTTAGTGTATGATCTAATGAGAAGTCAACAAGTGTCAACTACAATACTGGCAAAGTGTCCCAAAGCATCCAGCAAAAGGACAGAGGTGAGAGTCACAAGGAAAGGAATGGATGCATGGAAAACAAGAGTCAAAGCATTTTGATTTTCTTTTAATAAGAATGTGTGGAACAAAGAGAAAATGTATGGAACTAACAGTTGAGAAAATAACAACCAAAAGATTCACTGTTACTATCAAACAACAATAAAACAGGTCAGCTCCAAAGAAGAAAGACTCACTGATCATAGATTTAAGAGCAATGCTGAATGTAGAACAATAAAGGAGCAACAGCTTTGATATACTGAACCAAGAATTATCAGTCCAATGATAGATCATTAAAGAATGAGAGAAGAAAATTTCAGTTGTAAAAGGGCCAAGGGAATTTACCACACAGAAAATTTCTTTCAAAGAAACATTATGGAAAAGGAATTAGTCATATTTTGATTGGAAAATTCTATTTTAAAATGACAATATATGTTAAATTACAGGTGATTTGAAAATTACAAATGAGAAGAATCCAAACAGCAGAGAAAAATAAAATCTAAAGGAAATGTTCTACAGATAGATTACTAGGAAACTATTTCCACAAGTATATTATTTAGCATGTAGTGGGTAACCACTGAAGCAGTAATAAAACACAATTTTCAAAATGGGGAAACTGCTAGAAGAAAAAAGAATGAAAGAAATCTTGAGTTTATGTAATTTTATATTTTATACAAAGCATCTTTTACACAATTAATTTTTTCCTATACTTTTTCCCAGATGAGAGGAACATATGCAGTATCATGTGACATGGTCATATTCTGAGGATGTCCCACAAAAGAAGTAAAATTGAGAATATTAGTATTTACTTGGAAAGAATAAACACTATTTAAAAATATATTGATCCAGGCTGGGGATTTAGCTCAGCAGCACAGTGCCTGCCTGGCAAGCCCAAGGTCGTGAGTTCAATTCCTGGTACCGGAAAAAAAAATTAAAAGAAAAAAAAAATATATTGATCTAATGGCATTTTAATCTAAAATGTATTAATTCCCTAGGTTACATTTTCCCAAATATACTCGTCAGATTTTGCCCATCCTTTGAGGCACCAACTTTTCTTGTGATGAGATGAAAAAGAATTTTTCTTTGCCATAATTTGCCCAACCCACAGTCTTTATGTCGCTGGACACACTAATATCATTAATAAAGTGGCTGACCTCAATTAAAAATAGTTTAAATGTTTCTCTTCAGAATTCTATCAAACAATAACACATCTATTAATTTTGTTTTGCACATTGTTGAAGCTACATGAATAAAATCATAACTCTGTATATATGGATATAGTATTACAATAAGCTTCTTTCACAAATGAAAATTTTAAAAGTCCAGTATTAATTTTTGCTACTGTGTAGTATTATTCCATGTTGTAAGCATGTCATATATGATATATAATCATATATACATATTTGTCTGTTCCACTCTTTACTGATATTATCTTTTTTCCAGCTTAACACCATGTTAAATAAAGTTGCTATGAAAATTGTTGATTATCCCTGAACACAGACATAACCAGAAGGTATGTACTGATAATTTAAAATTGCAAACTAATTTTGTAAGTTTATTTAAATAGATAAGCTAATGTGAAAAATTTTCACAAATTTGTTGTATTAATTTGAACCCCCATCAGTCACTTATGAGCAATTCATTTCCACATATTGTCACTTATAATTTTATCTTATCTATTATTCAGGAAATTGAATTTTGCTTTTAATATGCCTACCTACATGTTAAATTCTTTCTCTAGATTTTGCCATTAATATTTACTTTTTAAAATTTTAACTTATTCAACTTTATGTTGCACTTCAAACTTCTAGAAAAAGAAAAGTAATTCAAGCCCAAAGCCCAAAGAAGGCAAGAAATTATGAAGGTCAGAGCACAAACTAACACAATGGAGACTAAAAAATCAATACAAATAATTAATGGATCAAAGAGTTGGTTCTTTGAAAGAATAAATTAAATTGATAAACACTTAGGTGGCCTTATCTAAAAACTGAAAGAAAAAACTCAAATTCATAGAAGAAGTAAAGGAAAAGGTGAAATCAGTACAGATCCCACAGAAATTTAGAAGATCATTAATACCTACTTTGAAAATCTTTACTCTCATAGGTTGGAAAATACAGAGGAAATGGACAGATTCCTAGATACATATAAATTACCAAAGGTTTATCAAGCAGATGTGAAAATTCTGAATAACTCAATATCAGCCAATGAATTAAAAATGTAATAAACTTATCAACTAAGAAAATCCCAGGTCCTGATAGATCCACATCTGAATGCTGCAAGAAATTTAGAGAAGATTTAACACCAATTCTTCTCAAACCCTTTAATGAAATTGAAAGGGAAGGAATTCTCCCTAAATCATTCCTGGAGGTAAATATTACCCTGATACCAAAACCAGAGAAAGATCCAACCAAAAAAGAGAACTACAGGCTAATATCCCTAATGAACACAGATGCAAAAATTCGCAATAAAATTCTAGCACACAGAATGCAGCAAATCATCAAGAAGATTATGCACCGTGACCAAGTGGGATTCATCCCAGGGAGGCTGAGATGTTCCAACATATGCAAATGAAATAATGTAATATACCATATCAATAGAGCCAAAGACAAAAATCACATGGTCATCTCCATAGATGCAGAAAAAAGCTTTAGATAAAGTCCAACACTCATTCATGATAAAAGCCCTACAGAAAATAAGGATATTTACCTTATTTTGATAGACACCATCTATGTCAAAGCAAAAAGCAACATCATACTAATTGGACAGAAACTGAAAGCTTTCACTTTAAAATCAGGAATCAGACAGGGATGTCCACTGTTACCACCCCTATTCAAAATAATTCTGGACATATTATCCAGAGCAATTACACAAGAAAGAGAAATAAAAGGAATAAGGACAGGAAAGGAAGAAGTGAAATTATCACTATTCACAGGTGACATGATATTCTACAAAGAAGACCCCAAAAATTCTACCAAAAGACTCCTAGAATTAATAATTAAATTAGTAGCATAGCTGGATACAAAGTCAACACTAAAAAATCAATAGCATTCCTGTACACAAACAACAAACTCACTGAAAGAGAAATGAGGGAAACCAAATCTTTCACAATAGCACATAAAAAAATGCAATACTTAGGAAGCAATTGAACAAAAGAAGTAAAACATCTCTAATGAAAATTACAGCAATCTGAGAAAAGAGTTTGAAGAGGTTTTCAGAAAATGGGAAGATATTCCTTGCTCATGGATAGGAAGAACCAATATTGAAAAAATGGCAATACTCCCAAAATTTTTGTACAGTTTCAATGCAATCCTAATGAAAATACAATTAATATACCTCACAGATCTTGAGAAAACATTCCTAATATTCATCTAGAACCAGAAGAGACCCAGAATAGCAAAAGCAAATCCTGGGCAACAAAGGAAAGACAGGAAGCATCACAATCCTTCACTTGAAATTATACTACAAAGCTCCTGTGATAAAGTAAGGATGGTACTGGAAAAAAACAGACCTGAAGATCAATGGAACAGTTAGATGCAGACACAACAAAAGACACACTCAGTCACTTATCTTTGACCAAGGGACCAAACTTGTTCACTGGAAGAATGATAGACTCATTAATAAATGTTTTAGGAAAAACTGGCTTTCATGTGCCAAAGACTAAAACTAGACCCATATCTATCACCTAGCACTAAACTAAAGTCAGAATGGATCAAAGATCTAAATATTAAAGCAGAAACACTAAATCTAATGGAAGAGAAAGTAGGTAGAGATCTTAAAGACATAGGGGTATGTAAAGAGTTCATGGATGAAAACCAAACTGCATGGGAAATACTTCAAAGAATGAACAACGGGGATCTTATCTTATTGAAAAGTTTTTGCACATCAAAGAAATCACCACCAGGGTAAAAAGAAAATCTATGAACTAAGAAAAATGTTAGCCAACTGTCCATCAGACAAAGGACTTCTATATAGAACATATAAAGAATTTTAAAAACCAGGCCCCCCAAATTCAAAGACCCAATCCAAAAATGGGCATCTGAGATGAATACACATTTCCCAGATGAAGAAGTAGAAATGACAAATAAATGCATAAAAGAAGTTCAACATCATTGGACATTCAAGAAATGCAAATTCAAACACTGAGATTCCATCTCACTCTAGAAAGTCAAAAAATCAACTAAGAACAAATGCAGGAGGGGCTGTGGGGAAAAATGAACCCTTCTCCCCTGCTGGTAGGAGTGTAGAATGGTGAAACCACTATGGAAATGGGTGTGGAGATTTCTCACAAAACTAGGCTTAGAGATCCTACTTAACTCAACTATTTCCCTTCTGAGTACTTTTCCATAGAAACTCAAAACATCATACCACAGAGATATATGTGCACCCATGTTTATAGCAGCTCAATTTGTCATAGCTAAATCTTGTAAACAACCCAAAAGCACATAGGTGGAGGAATGGATAAAAAAGATGTGGTATTTTTATACACTGGAGAATTACTCAGCTATGAACAAAAGATGAACTTGAGGCTTTTATAGGTAAATGGAAGCAACTAGATACTATTGTTCTGCCTTGTAAGCACAAATTCCTGAGTTCCATTCCCAGTACAAACAAAACAAAACATTGTTGAATTCCTACCATCTTGTTTAGCAAAGCTCTGTATCATTTCTAATGTTTTCGTACTTTTTGTCCTTTTTAATGGTTTGATCAATCTTGCATTCTTACATCTGATAATCTGAGCAACTTCACTGACGATAACACTATGTAATATAACAACCATTGTTAATTGCTATCATTTTGTTTTGAAATCTTGTAAGTTTTTATTGTTTTTGTGTAGTTTTGTTTTGGTCTTTGTGGTTATCATTATTATTTTTTTCATTCTCTTTAAGATAAAAACATAAAAATTTAGTTCATTAATATGTGTGTATATGCATCGTGTTTACACTCCTTATGTGGAGTTTTTCCATGTACATAACACATCAAAGCAGCAGCTAGATGTGTTATATATTTTACTTTTTCTTAAGTGACCAGTACTTAAACTTATGCAAGAAAAAGTCTCCCCCATTTTGTGCATTGTCAAAATAATTTCCTGTTATGTAAGTTGCCTCCTGACATTTTATCAAAAGATATATTTTCATCTTTTGTCAAGCACAATTTTTTATTGTATTGTTTTCATATTTATTAATATTTTCATATACTATCAAATGTAGACAATTTCACATTACTATAAAAATACCTGAGACACCTGGTACCAGAAAAACAACAACAACAACAAAAAAAAAAAAACCTGAGACAATTTATACAGAGATATGAATAAAATGTATAGTGAATATTTACTTTTTTGAAAATTATTGTAAAAGATATATTGCCATTAATTCCCCTCAAGATAACTCCCTTGGTTTCAAACACATCCCATTTTTCTTGCCATTTTCTGTAGCAGTTGTGAAAAATCCTCTTTCATGAGTCTTTAGTTACACTATCATGACTGCCGAAGTGTCCTGAATCTATTAAAATATTTACTTTTCATGGTTCTTTTGACTCTGAGGAAGACCTGGTGTCACATGGTGCCAACTTCAGTAAATAAATTGAAGGAGGACAGACCATACTATTTTTACAAGCCTGGATTTCTAGGGAATGGCAGTTGGTAGCAATATGAATTGTATTTTTAATCACGTCTCAAACAGTTAGGGCATAGGACTTCCAGAGCTTCTTCAGAATACGCAAAACAGAGTAGAGGCCAAATACTTCCGTGTGACATCTTTCTTTAAAAAAGGAACATGATAAATATTTGTTAGAGGAGATAAATAAAAAGCAGTCGGCTGCATTAACCAAAGAATTACTCGGTTTTAGGTCCTTTCATGGTCACCACGAAAGATGTCACAGACTGGTTCTGAGAGTGTGGAAGCTTAAATAAGAAACTTAACCCGCCCTGTTTAAAATAAGTAAGCAGGTCCACTGACACCCGTTCTGGAAGGTGCATCAGTAAAAAGAGTTAGGAGAAGGATTTATTAGAAGAAGATATAGGACACACTTAAGAGCAGAGTGCGGGTGCTCAAAAAATGAATCACCTGTGTGACTACATCTTAACTTATGTTTACAACCATTTTTCTTTCAAACAAAGTTATATCCTGAAACTCCCAGTATATGACTAAGTCATATACTGAGAGTTTTCATCATAATTTTGGAGCAAGGGTCAGGGGACACCAGGCAACGGAGAATGCCTTGCAGTGATGGAACAGCCTCAGACTGGCTCACTGAAAGACAACCAGCACATTGCTCTTGCAACACACATTAGACATCCTGTATGAGTAAGAACTAAACTATTATTTCATCAAACCACCTGGCAAATTATCACTGCAGTAGTAATTTACACTATATCATTGACTTGGACTTAGTATCTCATATTGTCTTAAACATATCCAGGCACATATGAGAATGTCTATGCAACACAAATATGACAAACAGTCATGCAAAATAAAAATTGGAAGTTTACAAACATGATACAGATAGAAAAGTATCTTTTTGGAAAATGTGATAAACATTAAAATCATTCTCTATATTTCTTAACTATTCACTTTAAATATATAGTGAAACAATATTATTAATGTGATTTTTAAATATTAACTAAAATGTGTATGTAAAACATTCCGAGCTTAAAGAAAGTATAAGAGCTAACATTTTAAATATTGCGGAAAAAGATCGCATGCTTTTTCAGATAATAGTGTTACAACAATTTATGTATTTCTTTTTTTTTGTTTGTTTGTTTGCTTTTTTGGTTTTTCTCTGGTACCGGGAACTGAACTCACGACCTTGCGCTTGCCAGACAGGCGCTTTGCCGCTGAGCTAAATCCCCAGCCCCTATGTATTTCTAAATATGTTTCTAGTTGGATATTTTTTCCAAATATATTAATTTGGCTTTTCTCAATATCAAGAAATGAAAGGGATATAGTGTAAATAAGACAGTGTGGTATGTGAGTTAGTCATAAAGCTTGTTTGATTGTGGTAGTGTATCAGAAAGGACTTTGAAGAGCAATAAAAATTGGACACACTAAGAAGCAGTGATAAACCTTGGTTAACAGAAGATGCTCACTCAAACAAATAATTTATATTTAGAAGGTGGGAAAGGGACTATACTTAATTCATTTTATCTGTGCCAAAATTTTCTTACTTATTTCTGAATTGGTTGTAGCAACGAAGGTTAAAATATTAATAATAGCAGTTCAATTTTTGAGAACTATCAGCCAGGCACTTTTGAGTATCTTTTTTATAACTGAAAAGGCTTTTAATTTGACATGCAAGAGTGCACTGCAGCTGGGCATGGTGGCGCACACCTGTAATCCCAGCACTTGGGAGGTTGAGGCAGGAGGATCATTGCGAATTCGAGGCGAGACTGGGCTACAAATTGAGCTCAAGGTGAGCCTGAACTGCATAGCGAAACCCCGTCTAAAAAAAAAAAAAAAAAAAGTGCACTGCGTTCTACGCTTTCTTACAACAAGAATGATAGAAATCACACTGGCTGGAACATGGATTTCAGAGTCCTGGTGTAGGACAGATGAGGATGTGGATCCTTCCAGTTTCCTGCTTAGGACTCAGCATACCTGCTCTAGGACATACACCCAGAAGTTCTAACATCAGTTCACAGTAGGGGCTGTGTGAGGATGATCCCCCCAGCTTCATTTAAATTGAGGCTTCTTGGCTGTGACCTTGGTTCCAACACCAGAGTGTAAAATGTGGGAGAATTTCACTGTAGAGCAGAGCAGTGAGAGGAGTGAGGAACAAAAACACAACGCACGAGTGGGTTTTAAAAAACACCATGCTAAAGGCAAAATAAGAAGGCATGTATCTAAGCAAGCACACGCAAGCCCAAAATAATAAGTAAATAAAATGAAAATAAACACGTTAGGAGAATTATTTCATTAGATCAGCAACTGTATGAAAGTGCAAATGGGGAAAAGGCGGGAAAAGTACTCAGGTTTAAATTTTAGGCAGGGTGGTATACCTCAGTGGTACAGCTGAACCTGTGTCAAAAGTTAGCTTTGATTCTCAACACTACAAAATAAATGCTTGAGACAAACAAATGAAGAAATTTGCATAAACCAAGAAAGATAGGGTGATTCACTGAAAATATGATTAACTTGGTACTTTCTACTTGAAATCTAACCTTGAAATATAGAAACATAGGTAAAACTATTTCATTTCATTGTTTTAAACAATGTTATCTTTCAAATGAGAAAATTCATTGTATCTAGTAAGGGATAAGGAATGAGGTTATAGACACTAGTTTTCATGATTATTTCAATTCAAAACTAAGCAGCCATTTTTGTAGAGATTTAAATAAACATATGTTCTCTTTGCTCAAACAGTTTATATGCAAAAGGTCTATAATGAGCATACAACTGTACCTGAGACCAAAGCTAGAGGTATGTGACTGTTTATTGAAATACCGGTCAATGCAATCATTTGCTTTCAGAATGTACTCAAATAAAAGATCGTTTTAACAAGTACAGAAAGTCAAAGTATTGGTTCATGTTTTGCGTGAGGGTATTGAATTCTCAGCAAGTAAAATGTTTTGTAATATTGCAATTTTTTTATATCTCAAATTTTAGGTAGGCCTCATACTTTTTCTTTGAATAAAATTATTGGTTAATGGTGACCTAATAATTTTTTCTTGTATATCATTGCAATCTGTATCTCCACTTCAATTTTGTATCTTCTCTCTTAATAGTAACCTGAGAAGGAGAAAACACAATAAATTAATAAATAATGATTTTATAAATGTATACATACACAAAATGTGAGAAATTATACTTCAATTGTGAAAAAACAATGAGGGCATCCTGTGTTGAGATTGTGCCATTTTTGTCTGTCTATAATTTCTAAAATTTTCACAAAGAGTACTAATTTATATAACAGATTGTGGTCACTTTAATATTTTCTAAACCTGAAGGGCACAGTAGCCCTTCTCAAATAAGATGTAGGGACAATAAGAAGGTAGTAAAGGGATTTCCTTATAAACGGGAACTGACATTGTGTACTGAATTTATAATTTTGTTTTTGATTTAGCCTGTAAAGTCTCTAAGTTAGAATTCTTTATTTCTACCTTCTTCACGCACCATTACCTAATAAAAACATTCTTTTCAACACTGGTCAAATCTCAAGTTTTGTCATTGAGAATGGAGACAAATGAACAGTTGCATTTTCTTCCAAATCACACCGAGGTCAAACCAAATTGACTACATGTGTCCATCAGTTCAGCAATCAATGTATAAGTCTTTATTGATTGTGAAAATCCAAAGCCTCTTTTCTCTTATTACGGCTTTTCTCCAAGGTTTAGAAGAAATGGATTTCGAGAATCATTAGTTTTGTCAAGTTATAAAGATTGAGTTAAGTTAATGGTAGTCACTAGAGCAGTGGTTAAAAAAACAAAAAAAAAGTTTTCCTAAATAAACACTGGTGAAAGTAAGAAAACAAATGAATAAAGCTTAGAGGTATTTATCAGTAAATATAATCATTAATATTAATTTTTCCCTAAGTACATCTCTTAATTTCTTTTGTAATATGGATTTGCTTTATTTTCACAAATTATTTCCATGAAATATTACAAATACACAGAAAACCGTAAGAAACTTTACTGTGAACAATGATATACCAGCGTCTAAATTCTATAAGTGACATTATGTATAATGCTTTATTATTTATCTATTGCACACTCCAATTTGCATTAATCAAATATATTTGATTCAGATATCATTATACTTCCACCTACATATTTCAATATGTGTGCACTTAATTAAATGTAATGTTTTATAATTCTTTATTTTTTTTCTGTATGAGTTAAAATCCTTTACTGTTGAACATTTTGATTTCCTCCAAAAATGTAATCTTCCTCTGAAATTTAATCATTTAACTGGATGAATTTTTACTCTAAATAATTTCTGAGCAAATTCTCCTACAGAACTGTATAAGAACACTCTCAGTGACAGATCAATTTTTATCTGATAATTCAAGAAGGGAAATTCAGAGAAGTCAGAAGAAATGGTTTTCACTTTCTCATCAAAATCTCCAATTCTAACTCTGTATGCACTTCTCTTCTTTGCATTTGCTGCAATTGCTTATCTCACTAGTGTTGACCTGAGCCAAATGCAGATCTCTGTTGGACAGGATTGGATTTATTAAATTTGTGAATAATGTTATTCCAAGAGATACCAGGAAATTTAAAGGAAAAGAAGAAAACTGAGTTTATGCTTAGAAACTTTTAGTAATCTTGGATAAGACTGAAAAGCACTCCAATATCTAAAATAATAATTTCTATAACCAAAATTGATGTTGACTGTATACATCTCTTTAGAGGGAGATGTTATAGACAGTCTCCAAAACTTCCAAACCACATAATAAAGATCTCCTGAGTAATTATGTGGCAGAATATTTTACTGGCTCTTTTGTAGCCCATACGCTTTTTAAACTTTTTTATAAATATACCAGTGAAGGTCCAGCAGAGATGAACACAATATGAAAGTCCTGATGGTAAATCTGGAAACTTAACATGATATCTGAATGCAGAACTTGCCAAAACTAAGTACGTTTGGACACAAATAATTTTGGAACTACTGGAATTATTTTTCATCCCACACAATATCAAATTGTTTCCTAATTATGAGTCTCAATGTGGAAAATTCAACATGGAAGTATATTGTAAGTATATCTGGTATCATAATGTGCAGATTCCTGCATTACGTAAGTGAAAAAGATGAACATCCTTATAAGAATTAATTTCCTTGGTATGTAGAAATAATGACACCTTTGGGAAGGATTAGGTTGTTATGTAAGAAACTCCATGGTAAAATTCAAAAACGTAAAAACTCATGCAACAGTCTGTGATTAAGCATCTAGGAAAATTTTTAAAGGGAAGAATCACTCCAAAATATCTGACTCAGAAGACAGGTCAAGATTGCTGAAGAGCTAATAAGTGAACTCAGAACATAGGACCTGGTTATAATACTCAAAACAAAGCATCACAGGCTTCTATTAGATTATTTTCAAGTAAAAAAAGATAAATTATTGATTGAGAAATAATTTATAATTGTTAAGGCCAGTTCTTGAAGATATTCTCGTAATATTTTCCTTTATAATTTTAAAAGCACATAAAAGCCTGTAATTTTCTACGCCATCAATCTCTTCAACTTTACTAGATATTTCTTTACATTTAGACTATGAATTTATGGGCGAAGGGGCTTATGGGAAATTTCTGTACCTTCTCAATTTTGATATGAACCTAAATTGCTTTTAAAAATAAAGCATTAATAATTAATATGAAGTAAGCAGATGTGGGAGAAAATGAAAACTTCTTATGAAGTTTCATTTTTTTATAAAGAAAGGAAGTGCAGTTTAAAGGTGAGGGGAGTTAGGATGGTGTATAGAAGAATGTGTTCACTAAATGTTTAAAAACCATTCTAGGGCTGGGGATTTAGCTCAGCGGCAAGAGCACCTGCCTGGCAAGTGCAAGGTCATGAGTTCTGTTCCCGGTACCGGAGAAAAACAAACAAACAAACAAAAAAAACAAAAAACAAACAAACAAAAAAAAAAACCATTCCAGTACAGTTGAAGAAATTGACAATAGAGTGATACATGTATCACAATTAATGAACCTACATTAACACATCACTATTCCTCAGGTAACAGTTAACATTAGGTTTAATTTTGGTGTTGTACATTTTGTATAAGTTTAAACAAACATATGACAAGTGTCCATCATTGTAGTATGATAAAGAATAGTTTCAATACCCTAAAAAGTCTATATGTATTCATCCTTCTTTTATCTTTAACCCCATTAATTTTTTTTCAATTTCTATTGAAACCATTGATATTTTATCAATTTTCTGATATTCTTGCTTTGCCAGAATATCACGTATTTGGAATCACTTCATACATAATCTTGGTAAGATGGTGTCTGTTATAGAACAATATTCATGTAGGTTTCTTCCATGGCTTGACTGCTGATTTGAGTTTCATTGTTAAAGAACAGTCCATTGTCCAGATATATGGCACTTTATTTATCCATGATTTTCAGAAAGATTTCTCGGTGTTTCCATACGCTGAATTTGTTTTCAGTGGAAAGTTACCTTGTGGTATTTCTATAATATTTCATCTGTTTCATTCCTGTAATTGCTGCCAGTTTCTAGAGAAACTGTGTTGATCTCCTATTACTCCAAATCTTAGCTGTGTGCATTTAATTCAACCCACTATACCCACTTATCTTCCAAGTTGTCACATTTTGGCCTTTGTTTTTGTAATTTCTTCATAAACTCCTTCTGCAGTTTGCTAGTTATCTTTTGATATCAGGCTGAATGAAGATATATATCCTATTTCTTTTCAAGAGTCCTTCTGCAGGTGCCCTTAGCTAGTTCTGGGGTGGATTGACAACTGGTAGTCTACTTTAACGCTCAGCTGAACTGAATCAGTGTGGTGCTGGGTGTGGGGGGCCCACCTGAGGATTATTGCCAACAAAATAAAAGGTGAACTGGAAAAAAAGAAGAGATGGTGCTGGGGCCTGTTGGTTCTCCTGGGGTTGTTGGTCTTTCTTAATGAGCTTGTTATGCTGGCTTTCCTCATGAACTCAGCTGTTCTCATCTTTGAACCTCAGGACTTTGTTGTCACTGAAAATAGCTACGGTTCACTTTTGGGGGAGCTCTGGTCCTTATTTTGAGCATCGCTTCCCAGCTCCAGAGGGAAAGATGGTGCACTGTTCAGTGTCCTGGAGAAGCTTGTCCCACTGGCTTTCCTGATATGGACTCAGCTATTCCCATCATCAGAGGAGCTCAGCACCTCGTTGTCGCTCAGGATGGCTGAGGTACCTTTAAGGGGATCTCTGGTTCTCACTTTGAGTGTTGCCTCCTGGCTTCAGTGCAGATCCCTCAGCCTGCTGGCATGGATCCTTGATCTTGCTGGCACAGACTTTCTAGCCTTCACTGCTGACCTTTGGGCCTTCCCAGGGCAGACCAGTGAAACAGACTGGCATGAGACACTGGCGTGGGCTCTGGGCCTCCAGTTGGACTTGTGGGGGAGACATTGTTATGGAGTCTAGATCTTCAGCTGAACTCATGCAGGTCATTGCCATGGGATCTAGGCCCTCAGCTGGATTCTTTTAGTCTTTAGTGTGTGGACAATTTTCCTGCACTCTCTTTGTATATGAATCTTTGAATGACTATAATAAAATAATCCAATAAATTATGTATCCTGTATTATTTTTCTTGCAAACCCTGACTATAGGAAGTCCCAAAGCTTTAAATACCATCTGTAATAACTTTCTTCATGTTTGCTATTTCCATTTTTATGTGCTAGCACATCTTAAAATATATTTTTTAAAAATTCTTGTCTAACTCTATAAATGCATGCTTTTCCATCAGCTTTCCACCTCAGTAAAAGGTATTGCCCTAGAATCTATTTGCTGTTATTCTCCTCGCTGCTCTCCTTTCACCGTCCTGTATCCAATCCAGCCGAAAGCTCTTTCAGTTTTAACTTTCTCAAATCTGATACTCTCTTTCTCTTCTGTGTTCCTATTCGGTTTATCAATATTACTCACTGGGAGTATTGTACTAACCTCAGTATTTAGCCCTCTGCTTCCCTCCAATTTATTGTCTACACAGCAGAAGAATAGTCTTTTACAGAACTAAAATTTGATAGCGTCCTTTTCTTAGGTCTCTGAATGCCTTTTCTGACACTCTGAATCAAATCCTTAGGATATATTTCTCTAAACCTCAGCCTCCTACTTTACTGTGTCTATTTTTCCTCTTGTCTACTACTACTCACAAATCAAGTTTCATTGTATTCCTCCAATGTGTGTGTCTGCCAACATTTTTCCAACTTTAGGGTTTTCTATAAGCAATTTCTTCTGGTTGAGATACCGTTCTCTCTCCATCTTTCCATCACTGATTTCAAGACTTACTGAGATCGTTCAGGACTCAGCTTAAAATTCTTTGTGATAAAAAAGTGTTCTTTACCTTAGTTGAATATATATCACATTTTCTTCTCCTTGTACCTTAGTTGAATATATATCACATTTTCTTCTCCTTGTACCTTAGTTGAATATATATCACATTTCCTTCTCCTTTCTTCTCCTTTTCATAGTATTTTATAATAGAGCACATCATATGTTTATTTCTTTATTCACCACTTGATTTTCATCCCTTTTAGTGCAGAGAACATATATTTTTCTCTATGATCTAAGACAGAAGAAACAACTAGACATTGGTGAACAAATGGAGACATTTTCTGCCAAAAAGAAACTTAAATACAATTCTTACTGTCAAAACTAGCTGAGTGTAGCTCTGATCCCATGAAAAGTACATGGAGCTTAAGGTATCATACATGCAGGGCAAGGAGCGTGCAGGTAAAGAAAGGGTCTGCAGTACCACCTGGCCATGCCTACATGACACGGAGCATACCTAGTACATGTGGCCTGTGCATTTAAATATATATTCAGTGCTCAAGACTGACATTATGAGCTCACACAAAGACTAAGCTCGAAAAACAAAGGTCTTGGATGCAAGAGGAAGATAGGGTCAGAAAACAGAATTTATCATTGCCAGGGGTAGTAGCACATGGAGGGAAGGCAGAAACTAAGCTTATGTACTTCCTGGTTATAGTAGCAAAGATGATAGGAGAACTTGAAATTGAGTCAGCATTCACTATTTCTTCCTTATAGTTTTTATGCATATATATATTTAAGTAAAAAAAATGTGATTTGTTTAAATTATTTCATTTGTAACCCTCCCCAATTTCTTTATTTGCTCAATAATATGTATTTATTGAATGCACGGCATGACACAATCCTCTTGCACTAACTGAACAAAATTAAAGTTTAAAAACGTTATATATTGTAATGTTTCAACAAAAAAGTCTCTCTTTACCATTCTAATGTGATAAAGTATCAGTAACACACTAATACCAAAGTATAAAATGATCTATTTTTTAAATCATAGTGTTTCTAACCAATTTTTCTATATTCTAGTTGTATTAGCTTTTTGAATAATAAGTTGATATAGCAACATGACTTAATCCTTTTAGATCATTTTTGCAATTTACTGCTTAGATCATTTTTGCAATTTACTGCTGGTTTTGAAAACAGAGATATACAAATGGCTATTTTGATCTACATGCTTATAAAAATTAATATAATATCTTTTCATAAACCAAAGTGCTTTCCAGAAGTAACAAAATGAAATAAACGGTGGCTATTTTTATTCATTTGAAGTAATTTTCTTTTTAACTTGTCTTCTGTTACCATATGTTGGTGATATATAATAATTATTCATCTTGAGAATTTGGTGCAGATACACATTGCATTGGTAATTTTTACACTCCCCTTCTCAGAGCCTCTTCCCTTCTCCACGGAGTCTATTTCCTTGTTCCGGATCATCTTTTTTATTTTGATCCTTATTTATATTTATATTTTATTTTGCTGCTTAGATTATATTCATTACTTATATTTTTCAGTTTTGATTATTTCTATTTTTTCATATCAAGGAAACCATGTGATATTTAGCTTTATGTGTTCAAATTTTTTCACTTAATTTTTTTTTCACTTAGTAGTATGGTCTTAAGGTTCAACCACTTCTGTACATGACTCAAATTTGTCCTTCCTAAGACTCAGTGGTACTCCATTGTACACATATACTGTGTGTCTTTATCACTAATCTGTTGATAGGCACATAGGCCACTTCCATAATGTAGCTACTGTAAATAGTACTGCTATAATCATGGATATGCATGTGTCACTGTAATATTATAACTTTCAGTCTTTTGTAAAGATACCCAGAAGAGGTGGATTTGTGTCAAATGCAATTGTATTTCTAGTTTTTCAAGCAATCCTCAAACTGACTTCCACAGTGGTTTTACTAGTTTACATTCCCACTAACAAAGTAGATGTTTAATTTCCCCACATTCCCACCTGCATTTGCTGTGTTCTGGGTCCTTGATGGTAACCATTCTTTCTTACTGGAGTAAGAGGGAATCTCAGTGATATTTCGTTCTGCATTTCTGCAATACCCAAAAATGCAGAGCATTATTTCTTTTATCTCTTGTTCATCTGCAATTGTTCTGTTTGAAGTATTTAATCATTTCAATCGTCCAATTTTTGATTGGCTCTTTTATTTAGGAGACTCTTTACTTCCTTAGTAATTTAATATTCTAGATATTAATCCTGTGTGAGAAATAGCTAGAAGAACTTTTCCCCATCCTGTTGGCTGTCTCTTCCCTCTGTGTGATGTCTCCTTTGATATGCAGAAGTATTTCAGTTTGATATGGTCCCATTGCTTGATTCTTGCTATTATATCCTGTGCAATAGGTTTCAATTCAGAAAATCCTTGCTTATCTCTATGTTTAAGAATTGCACTAATTTTTCCAGCAAATTCAATATTCCTGTTTTTATTTCCAGATTTTTAATCTGTTTTGAGTTTAGTACAGGGTAAGATATGAGTCTAATTTAATTCTTCAGAACATGGATAACCAGTTTTATTAACACCATTTGTTAAAAAGATTGTCTGATCACCAGCACATATTATTTGCCTCTTGGTAAAAAATCAAATGGCTAAAGGTGGTTAGAGTTTGTTCTGAATCCTGTATTCTATTTTATTGCTCAACATGCTTGTTTTGATGCTGGAGTACCATACTGTTTTTATTATTATAGTAGAACTTGAAATCTGGGATTGGAATTCCTTGGGTCTTGCTGCTCAGGACTGGTTTAGCTGTTCTTGGTTTCTTCTGGTTTCACATAAAAGTTAGCAACCTTTAAAATTTTCTGATGAAATGTTGTTGGTAGTTTGATTGTTAATTATATGACATATATTTATCATTTTTTGTGATACAACCATTTTGATAATATTGGTTCTGCTGCTTAAGAACTGGAGATAGTTACAAATTTTTAAAGCCTTCTAAAGTATCTTTTTATCAGAGCAATATGGTTTTCAGTACAGAAGTCTTTCGCTTCCTTTGTTAAGATAAATAGCAGGTATTCAATTTCTTGGCATTGTTGTGAATGGAATTATTTTCATCATTTCTTTCTTATTTAAGTTCTTCGTTGGTGTAAGAGAATGCTATTGATTCTTATGTGTTGATTTTAGATTGCAGCAGTTTGCTGAATTGGTTTATTAGTTGTAAAAGTATTCTGGTGGACTTTTTTTGATCTTTAAAATACAGAATTATGTCACCTGAAAATGAGTATATTTTTTACTTTTTTTCTATTAGAATCTTTTTTCCTTCTTGCTCTATTGCTCTGTATAAAATTTTGAGTACTATATTGAACCAGAGTGTTGAGAGTGAACACCTTAGCTTTGTTCTTGATTTGAAATGGAATGGTTTATGCTTTTCTTCCATGTAGCTTGATGTTAGAGGAGGGTTTGGCTTAAGTTGTTTTTATCACTTTGAGCAAGGGACCTTCTGTACCTGTTTTCATCAGGGTTCGTAGCATGAACAGATGTTGGATTTGTCAAAGAATTTTCTGCATGTATTGAGAAGATCATATAATTTTTATCCTTACCTCTGTTTAATTGAAGTATTACATTTATTGATTTGTATATTTTTCAATTATTTTTTATTTTAAAGAGAGTAGTACATGAGAAACAAACAAACAGAAAAATAGAACAGTAGCAGCATACCAGCATCACAAACATGAACAACTCAAAGCTAGAGCATTGAAAGTGATACAGGGTCTCAAGATAAATTAATACAAATCAACACTGGTTGTTACATTGCGTATAGCTATCCTCGGACCCACGTGTATAAACATCATATTGTCTCCTTCGTGTAGGAATCTGAAAGACTAGAATTGTATATTTTTAACCATTCTCGAGTCCCTTGGATAACATCAACGTGGTCATTATATACAATAATTTTAAAGATTTATTGAATTCTGCTTGCAAGTATCTTCTTCAAGATATTTGCATGCTCTTTCATAAAAGAAATTAACCTATAATTTTTTCTCTTTATTTTGTTCTTTCTTTTGTTTTTCTTTCTTTCTTCTTACTTTCCTCTCCCCTCCTCTTTCTTCCATATCTCTCTCTTTCCCTCACTCTTTACTTGTTTGAGTCTTTCCCAGATTTACTTATCAAGATTACTCTAGCGTAAAGAATGAGTTTGACAATACTCAGTGAGAGTTTGAAAACAATTAGCATTAGTTCTTTCCTGATGTTCTGGTAAAATTCAGCAGTGATCCCACAGGCCCCAGACTTTTGTTAGTTGGCACGGCTTTCATTACTGCCTATATTATTGTCTATTATTGACATGTTCAGGATTTTTACATCCTTTTGCTCCAGTGTTGAAAAGTCATGTGTTTAGAAATTTGTCCATGTCTTATTAATTTTCTAGTTTCTTACTTAAGTTTTCAAAGTAATTTCTTATAATCCTAAATATTTTGTTAGTATCCTGTATTATTTTACTTTTTAATTTATAATTGTATCAATATAGTCTTTTCTTTCCTTCATTTGGTTAATTTGGCTCAACCTTTAATCCATCTTCCTTATCTTTTCAATGAACCAACTCTTTGTTTCATTGATACGTTGTATTGAATTTAGCCTCAATTTTATTAAATTCTGCTATGATCTTTTAATTTCTTTCTTTTCACAAGTTTTAGCTTTGAATTGACTTAACTTTCTCCAACCTCTTGATGCATCACTAGGCTATTGATTTGGGATTTCTTTCATTTTCTAATGAGGGAATTCATACCTGTAAGGTTCGTCTTGTAACTTCTTTCACTGGGTCCTATATATTTTGGAATGCTGCGCTATGTTATCTTTTGATTGTTTTTATTTTCTTTCTTGATTTATTCTGTGCCCAATTGATTTTTTAATCTCTATGTTTGTATAGTTCCTTCAGTTTCTTTTACTGTTGATATCTAGATTCAGTCCATGATAACATGATAACATGTAAGAGATTATTTCAATTATTTTGTATTCATTTAAAGTATGCTTTTCATCCTAAAATATAGTCTACTTAGGAAAAGTTCATTGTGCCACTGAGAAAAATATACATTCTGTTCTTTTTGGAGTAACACTCCATAGACACATGTTAAATGAATTTAACTCAAATTTGATATTTCTTGGTTGGATGTTTTCTAGTCAATCTATTTGTGAATGTGTACTATTAAAAGCCCTGCACTATGATTGGATTGAGGTTTAGAAATCCAGTAGTGTTTGTTTTATGAAATTACATTCACCAGCATTCAGTGAATATATATTTAGAATTGTTATCTTTTTCTAGTAGACCAATTCCTTTTACCTGTATGTAGTGGCGTTCTTTGTCTCTTCTGATCAGTTTTGGCTTGACATCCACTTTGTCTAACATATATAGTTATTCCTGCTTACTTGAAGCTCCTAGTGAGTGCAGTTTTGTTGTTTTTCTTTCCTTTGTTTCACTTTCACTCTGTGAGTGTGTGTGTGTGTGTGTGTTGATGAATAGTATCTCTTATAAGCAACATCTAGGTATCTAGCTGGATTTTATTTGATCCAATCAGCCTATCTCTATCTTTAAATTGGGGTGTCCAAACCATTACATTGAGAATTATTACTTACGAGGGTTTTCTGAGTCTAGTTATCATATTATTTTTCCATTACTGACTCCTGTATTTTTTCCTCTTCTGTTTAGCTACTGCTCTGTTTCAGTGTAGTCTTTCTAACTGGCTCTTTGGTAATATTGACCTTGCTATCTCTCTCTAGAATTCCCTTGAGTACTTTCTGCATGCTAGTTTTGCAGTCAAGAATTTCCTTAGGTGCTGTTTGTAGTGGAAGGTATATATTTTTCCATCAATTCAGAAAGATACCTTTGCAGCATCTGTTAATCTGGATTGGCCGTTGTTTTCTTTTAGGGCTTGAAAAAATTTCTTTATCTGCACTGTTCAATGAGTTCAGAGTTGAGAGATCTATAATTCTAATGGGCTTGCCTTTAAATTACTTGATGTGTTTCTCTAAAATCTTTTCATATTCTCACTTTGTGTTCCATTTCTGGGAATTTGACTATGATGGTTCATGGAGTTCTGGTCATGGGTATTTGGGATTCTACAGGCCTCGTTTACCTTGTTGTTGAATTTTTTCCCTAAATTTGGAAAAATTTTCTGCTATGATTTTGGAGAACTTTTTGTACCTTTTGTATCAACTTCTAATATTTCTTTAGTAGCTAAGATCCTGAGGTTAATTGTTTCAGTCACCTTACAGCTGTTGGATGCAGACTCTGCACCGTCATGTTTTTAGGATGTTACTGAGTACATGTCTTGTTACTTCAGTGCTCGACATTATCTTCCAGTTCTGAAATTCCCTTCCCACGTCAATCATTCTTATTGTTCATAGCGATTTTAATTGAGTGTTTTTTTTTGTTTTGTTTTGTTTTTCCGGTACCAGGAACCGAACTCACGGTTGTTGAATTAATGTTCCATTGTCCAATTGTACCCTCTTTAGAAACCTGTTCACTTATTAAAGGATGTCTTGAGTACTTCCAAGTCTTGGCAATTATGAACACACTTGATATGAACATAACTGTGCAAGTTTTGGAGGGAATTTACTTTATAATTCACTTCAATAAACATCATGATACATGGATTGTATGCTAAGACTTCGTTCAGGTTACAGAAACTTCTAACTATATTCCAAAGTAGATATATTACTCAAATTTCCCAATCCTGAAAAAAGTAACCAACATCCACAAATTAAGTGAGGAGTGCTTCAATTTAGCTTATGGTTCCAGAGGACTCAGTCTCTAGTGTGCTGACTCCAAGGCAGAAGTATAATGGTAGAAGGGAGTGGCAGAGCAAAGATACTTCATTTATGGTAGCAGAGAGGCACAGCAGAGGACTAGTAACAGAGAACAGGTGAGGAACCATTTAGGTCTTAACTCAATAACCCACCCAGACACATGCAGAAATGTGTGTCTAATCTACTGTTTCTTAATGCAATGAATTTGACATGTTAGCCAGAATTCATCCATTATCAATTTCATACCTAAACACATTTCTTTAAGCCATACCAACTCTCCAAATAAAAAATAAAAGCAGCAAGTTCATAATCTTGTCTAACATAACACAACTCTCCTGAGTCCAACCATAAACACAATAAACCTTTCTACAAAGTCTCAACAGTTCCAGTTTTTCAAAAGTCTAAGTCCAAGTTTCCTCTGAGACTCAAATCAAGCCCTAAACTGTGATTCTTTGTAAAATAAACAAAAAGCCCAAATTGCATAATGCCGCAGTACAAGGCAGAAGGTAGAGCTCAATTCCAACGTGGAGGAATGTGGGGATAAAAAAGAATAGGAGCAATATAAGACTGAATGCCAGTAGTGCAAATATTAAGTATTATAGTTTACTGTTCAGAATCTAGGACACACACTGGTAAATACGAATTCTAAGGGGCTTCATAAGCTCCACACCTATGACCTTCCCGGATACAGTCTCTCGCTTGGGCTAATTCAATTCACAGCCTGTAGCTTTCCTTGGCAGATGTCCCAAATTCCTGGCATCTCCCACTCCCAGAGTGTAGTAGATTAATGGTGAATTTAAGTAGGAGCACCCTACAGAGCCAATGCATTTCAGGACACAGAAGACCCACCTGAGGATTGTTGTAAGAACAGGAATAAAAGGAGAACAGGATGGGAGGATTTCATGTTGATTTTCTTTAGAAGACCCTTAATCCATAATCCTAGAGGCCTGTGCTGCAATTCACCTACACGGTACTACCAGAGACTCCAAATAGCATCTCACTTGTCTCCCACCTCCTACCCTCAGAAATGCAGAGGATGCTGAGCTTTGGCTGCTGTTCTTCCATCCTTGCCTTCACCTGGGCATTATCTCCTGCCTCTCATCACAGAATCTAGCCTTCAACTCTTGGCCTTTCCAGTGCAGACCCTTCAGTCTTCCATCACAGACTCCTTGGCCTTGTGATGCAGATTTATAGGAGATAATTCCATGGGGTCCAGGCATTTAGCTGTACCCACAAAGGATGTTGCCATAGAATCCAGGCCCTTGGTTGTATTATTCAGATATCTACCATGCAGACAGATCTCTAGCATTCTTTTGCATTTGCCTTTTTGGATTAATATTACAAAATAATACTATAAATTAAGTGCCCTGTATTAAATCTATTCCCTTGAAAACCTTGACTATAACACAGGGTATCCATTGTAATTTTGGAATCATTCATAAAGCTTCATGCAGTGCCCTTTCAGGAGCTCCTTTTCAGGCATCCTAGGTCTTCCTTTGAAATCTGGGTGGATGTCTTCCTGCCTGCACAATTTTTCATTCTACATACCATTAAAACCAGCATCATGTGGGCAGTGCCAAAGTCTGCCAGCAGCTCACAGTCACCAGGCCCCTTTAGACCATGGTAGCAGCAGTTGAACATAGGAAAATGAATCTTGGCATATGAGTTGCTTATGAGCCCCTTGTTGAGTAGCCGTCTCTGGGTCTCCTCAAATGAAATATTTAACATTTGTACATATGGGTCTACAGTGGGTGGTATGTGGCTGATTTATGAGATGCCCTCAACTCATTTTTCTTCATGTTCCTGGACAAAGTACAGTGGTACCTCAGGTCATGAACTCTTTTGTTTGTGAATAATTTGGTCCACAAACAGATGCACTTAGCAAAAATTTGTTTTTGTTTGCAAACTGTGCATCCAATGACGAACATGACTGTGGCCATTTTTTTCCAGAATTGTGGGATGAATTAAGTTCATGAACTGGGTATCACTACACTTCTCTTTTTTTTAATGGTGCTAAGAATTTTAGCAACCACATCATTTTTTGCTCAAACTTTACATAGGATTTCCTCTAGGTCAAAATTTAAGTTTTCCAAGTACTTCTTCTTTTCATTCTTCTAGAATTCTTAATATATATCTGGCTAAGATCAGTATGTAGAACCCATGTCACAGCCAAGATGGTGGGTTGTCTTGAAATTTCCTCCATTGGAATAATCAGTCTTTCCCCTTTAATCTCAGTACAGAACACAGACTAAATAGTAAAATTTTGTGAAGAATGTAACACGTCTGGACTCTAGTCCATCAGTCAGTGGAGTCTTGCTCCCAGCTGAAGCCTTCTGAGCTTGACCTTTACTGTCATCATTCCTATCAGCATTCTGGTCTTCTAAGTACCAACCAAAAGCATCCATTAAGCTCTGCTTATAATATTCTAAGGCATCTGTAGTTCACATCTTTAAATGTTTCCATACTCTTCCCACAAATCATTTCAAAGAGTTTTTAAATATATGGTCAGGTACGGTCACAGAAATGGTCCCATTTCTCTGGTACCAACTGTCTATATTAGTGAGGTTTCCTATGGCTGGACATAATAACAAATACAATTTAAAATGAGTTTAAATTTGGCTCATAGATTTGGAATTCAGTTAGCATGTGGCTGACTCTAATTCAGAAACATCATGGCAGTAGATGTGGCAGAGAAAAGGATCATGTACAACCTTCACTGTCATGCCTCTCTGACCCACCCAGATACACTCAGGAAGGTACTTTGTTAATCTAATAAATCCAGTGTTTCTTAATCTAATGAAATTAACATATCAAGATTAATGGCCATAGTAGCTGTAACAGTCTGTCATCCTATAGCAACAAATTCTTCTTACATATACTGGCCACTATTTGATCTTGTCAGAGTTTTAGATTTTGGCCATTTTAATAGGTCTTTAGTGGCATACTAAACATTTTTCCATATGCTTATTTACCGTCTGTACATTGTCTTGGACTAGGTCTGTTTAGGTCTTTGGAACATAGAAAATTGTAACTAAATGATAATTAAACTTAGTATCAAGACAATGTGTTCATGGGACATGACGTGAAAGAAAACTTTCTTCCAACTTTAGCTGAACTGTAGTGATAGCACTAAAAACTTGAACAGATGAAAGACATATTAATTTCACCAGTTTCTTTTTCTGATACAATAAAGGTCAAGTTCTTTAGGAAACTCAGCTAAATAAACACGACTGATTAAAGCAAGAATAAGGTAGAATGTCCTTTTGTAAACTTCCACAATACTCCCTCTACTAAGCCATAATAACTATAGTGAGGAAAAAAGTCAGCAAACATTTGTTTATCTTCGTAAGAAGGCAAGATTCCACAATGTCTGAAATGCTCTGTGCAATCCACCTGTCTGTAATTTAAGAAAGCTATGTCAATAGAAAGCCAAAAGTTCCAGTCATAAATATTAACATAGTGAGATAGGATTTACATTAAAAATTTAAATAATAAGAACTGTGACTATCTTGTCTAGTGAAACTCTGTATTATCTCTAATATTTTATCTAATAATTATTTCCTTAGCTCATTAATAGTTTAAACAATCTTCCATTCTTACATCTGGTAATCTGAGCAACATAGCTGAGGATAATGATATGTAATATAACAACCACTGTTAATTCGTATTATTTTGTCTTGAAACCCTATATCACTTTAAATGTTCTTGCTTTGGTTTGTTTATATTTGTGATACTGGTATGCTGCTGCTGTTTTTTTTGTTTGTTTGTTTGTTTCTCATTTACTATTCTCTAAAATAAAATTTTAAAAAAGAATTGTGATCTCAAGATAGAATTAAGAGAAACTACAATTACATAGACATAGCTACAGATACATATATAGATAGAAAATAAACAAATGTTTAATATAAGCCCAGTTTATGTAATATAACAACCACTGTTAATTTCCCATCATCATATTTTAAAATTCTGTATCTTCTTATTGTTTTCTTCCTCTATAAAATTAAAAAAACTGTATGTTAAGATAGTCAGAGAAAAAAATAAACACAATTTAAAGTTCTTAAAATCTGAATTAGAGAACAAATATATACTATGTAGTATAGAAAATAATCTTAGGAAATTCATAACATCACAGTATTATAGATGGGCTGAAGATATTTTCATATACAAATATATATTTTGTGCATACATTTATAATTTTCTAAATAGAAAATTACATATATATGAATAACATTTAAAATACACTAAGTTCATACATTTTTGTATGAAGTTTATACATCTTATATACAGAGCATATTTTAAACTTCAAAATACACTAGATGTGATAATTCAAGATTTCAAAACAATCAGGAAAGCATCCTTAAACATTTGATGTTGTCTGGAGGAAAAATTCCATAAAAAGCACATACTTAAGTTGGTATACTAAAGGACAAGTGATGATCTTAAAAATTGCTGGGGCACAGAAGTGTATTTCCATTCTTCCCAGAAGTTGAGATTGAAGTCAAAACTTATAAATTTGAACTTTAACAATAATGATGACTATCATGTAGGAACTCTGCACTGATATAGGAAGGATGGACTTTTTGAGCTGTTACACTAGTATACCGTGGATTTTTAGAAAATTACCTGGGTAATTGTAGCTAGTTGTCAGTCTTAACTACAATTTGCACTAGAAAAATGCAACTGTTTGCAAGTCAGACAGAAACAGAAGCAAGTAACATTAATAATCTTCCAACAAGAAACACACAAATACACACTAATTTTGATGGGACTAGCTATACATTTAGGATTAAGAAGATATCTATAAACTATTTCATGTTTAACATTTGGTAAATCTGAGAATTATAAAATATTGTTTTCCCTATGGTCATGTTCTGTTTTCTTATCCTATCTGTTTTACATTACAAAGGTTAAGATGTAAGAAAATTCCAATCAAATATACATCAATTGAAAATTCATTATTGCATCTGAAAAAAAGAAATATGCGAAGTGACCAAGTATAGGAATAGATCTATAATGTAGATCATTTTTATTTTTCAAATATTAATTTAATGTAATTTTTTCACAATTTGAGTAGGTGTGTAAAGGATAAGATGACAAATTTTGAAAAAATCTTTTAAGTACATATTGGGTATTATGGTAGTTAAAGTTAAATTACAGTAAGGAAATCAGAAGTGTTCTCTGACAGTGTGCCTTTAGGGAGCAGAGGATTTTATGACTTGGTTTTTAATGACCCTTATGATTTCTGAGGGGAGTCATAATTTTTTAATCAGACACAGCTGCCATTTAATAAAAGCCAACTTTGCTAGGCTAGGTCAGTGACAGTATGCTTAATGGCTTTCTTGATAGTTTTCTGCACATTTTTTCTAAGCTTATCCACATTTCTGGCAAATTTTAATTTTTTAGCTAACCCTATCGAGCAAGGGAATAGAATCTACAGGTCATAACAGAGATTTTTATTAATAGATCCTTTTAGATTTTCTGTCCCAAAGTGAGTATGAAACTATCCTATTAACTTTGCCATTTGTCATCCTTCTTTGTAATCTTTACATTACAGGAATTGCGAGAAAGAAAAAAAATACACATGAGCCACTGTTTTCAATGTGTAAAGTTTGATCCTCTTATGGAAACTTTAAGAAAGTTCGTTTAAAAATACTCTAATTTTGTTGATGTCTTATTATGATAATGACATTGTCTTTCTCTTTTGCTCTGTTTGTGGCAATTCTCAACTGCCAGGCATTTTTCTCTGAAATTACGTGATTCTTCCTTTTTCAAATTTAACTGTGTTCTCAAGTTTGTATTGTACACCCTAGCATGTTGATGTCTTTAAGAAAGCATTTGTAAAGGCTTTTCAGAAGATATAAAAACTCAGGTATATTATTATTTCATAGCTTGGAGAATGTTGCTTAACGCTCTGTGTTTAGATTTCTATCTCTGTAATGCTGCTACGGATCATTGCACTTTGGGTTCTTTTCTTGCTCAAGATATATGGAAAAATTGCATTTACCCAATCTTCTGAAGTTAGACGTGGATGTATTCCTTTTTTAAACACTAAATTTTGAAAATGGAAAAAGTGGGGTATGTAACCATTGGGGTGAAAGAGTTTGTTTTTGCAAGGATCTCAAATTCTCTCTTCTCTTATTTGACAACCATAGAGGTATACACCATTGCTATTGAGAGGGGACCAATTTAAGATGATTGAGCCTTTGTCCAGATCTTGGGTGACTCTGAAAGGAAAGCCCTCATGCTCATGCGAGGTTCTAAATTTTTTCCCCTGAGAAACTGAGATTTGCATTTGATTGTCATTTGGTCTGAGTTGACTGACCCACTGTAATTTATTTCTAGTCACTAAGTGAAATATATGATTTATTTTTTAAGATAAATGTCTAGAGTTGTTCAACTGCATTAAATTGCATACTTCAGATGTAGCCACAATTGTAAGCTGTATTTCCATGTTAACTGAATAATCAGGTATTTGCTTTGGACTAGCTTTCTAAATTAAGAGAAATTGACCTCATGTGCTAATTTTAACACTCATCAGAACGATCTTTTATGCATCACTCTAGATGGCAACACTGATAAGGAATTAAGGTTGAGAACTTTTAATTTTATGAGGCCGAAGGTCAAGAGAATTACAAAGCTTTCCACCCCTCTTCCCCTGTCCTATTTTACCACCTGCAGCACTATCAACAGAAAAGTCTCCCCACATGGGAGCCATGTGCAACATAACTCATTTCTTCAAAGGGTGGCTAGATTCAAGTGTATCTTATCTTCCAATGTGCAGTATATTTCAGTTATAGCTTTTAAACAATCTGTTTTCTTTTTCACATCAGTAAAGATTTTAAACAGCAGATGTCAAAACTACTCAGTTCTTTTTTGTCTTGAAATTTCAGAGTTGTTAAAAATGAAGATCTGCTTCTCTACTGTAATTTCTGTGTGAAATGCAGCAATTCAATTATGCTTCCTCTATGGATAGCAGTGGCCCTTCAATGAGAACAATTTTGAATGCATTATCCAAAAATTAGCTTCAATATTTTTTTATTCTTAGCTCCTCCAGGATAAACAAAAATTCGTGGCACTGACGCTGATGCCCTAATTCTTACTTTACCTGCTGTGCTTGAAAAATATACAGTGGTAGGGGAGCACAAACAGTAATGGTGCAAAGATTTCTTATTTCAATATTTACTTTTTGTGGGTGGATTTGGGAGTTTTCTTTTTCCTTTAATGAGAATTGAAGATAAGCTGGCTTCACTGTGGTAATACAAACGTTAAAATGATCCTGAAAGCTATTCCATATGGGGCTTAAATAATGGTAGAAATAGATTGTTGATCAGCAGATACATTCTCATTAGATTCTCACCATTTTTAGCATAGAACAGATGAATTTTCTTTGGAGCAGTTTGTTCTAAGGATGGCTTTCTTGGCTGTCATAGAAGGTTTAGAGTTTCATGAATTTTTGCTATGGCATTCAAGTTGAATAAAATATCTATTGTACATTTCAAGGTGCATGTCTTCTAAACTCTAAAGACATTTCAATATTCGCTTAGTCTATATAGCAAATTGATGCTAACAAAGACATGGCGTGCTTTTATATGACCGTTGAAGTATGTCTTCTTACTATTTGGTAAGGTAAACAATAGCCTTCACAGTATGTGATTTTTGTTTTTATCTCTTCTTAATTTTTATTTTAGAGAAAATAGTACCCAAAAATGGACAGTAGCAACATACAAACAAAACAAAGCAAAGACATTAAAAATGATACGGGGTTTCAAACCAAATGATAGGGATTAACAGTGGTTGTTACATTACATATTGTTATCTTCAATGAAGTTGCTCAGATTACCAAATGTAAGAATAATGAATGTCACTTCCTGGCTCCAGTGTAGATCCCTCAGCCTGCTAGCACAGATCCTTCATCCTACTGGCACAGACTTTCTAGGTTCCACCATAATTTTTGGGCCTGCCAATTGCAAATTCATGAAACAGGCCTGCATGAGACATTATTATGGGTTTTAGGTCTTCAGCTGAACTCATGCAGGACATTACCATGGGATTCAGGCCTTCAGCTGGATTCTTTGGTCTTTAGTGTGTGGACAGATTTCCTGAACATTCTTGTGTATGATTCTTTGGGTGAATATTATAAATAATCTTAAAGAACATGTGTCCTCTATTATATTGTTCTCCTTTGCAAAACCCCAAACCATGACAAGTCCCAACCTTTTATCTATAAACATCTCCAGTTTATCCTTCTTTATGGCTGAGTAGTACTCATTTTTTATTAAAAGACCATATCTTTTTTATTGAGTGATGTTTGAGATGACTACTATTCGCCTTCTTTTTTCTTAATCCTTCATATGCATCCCACTACATCTGCATTCTCATCTGATGCCCTGGCTTCCCGTCTCACTGATATACCTGAAAGGAGAGATTCTTCAGGTTCATTTACCCAAGGACTACCTGCCAGCCTATGTGCTTCTCTCCTGTATTGTCAAGTGATTTTTTTCACAAACTTCTATTGACATATAATATCTACCAATGTGTCATAATTCTATTGGTCAGATCAAAATAAGAAATAATGTGTAAATATATCAGTCTAGGTATTTCAAAAATTTTTCTAATTGACCCTTTCTAAAGTCCCTTTATTGGGGGCTTGTTTTATAAAAAGAAAATTTTCAAAATCTGTATCTGTGTTGTATTTTTTACCATTTCACCAAAATTGAATACTTCAAAACCTGATGTTTTTCAGTATTATTCCATCTCAGAATAGAATACAAATTCGTATCATGTAAACAAAATCTCCATGAAAATATTCTTCCTACATGCATAAATATTTCAAAGCATGCATATACAATTCTAAAATAAAATTTTTATACTGAACTCTTAATGTTTTTCAGTCTTCCTATGTGTTACATTAATAAAATTTGACATCTTCCTGTTTGTATGCTGTTTTCTATAACTTAATCTGTAAAAGCTTTAATGCTGAAGATTTGAGACATTCCATTCATTGAGTACTTGACTAAAGGTACCCAGATGATTCCCAAGAAAATGTAGTCACCTACTATAAAATAGTTCAATACATATATAGGAAACAGTTTGATTTATGAAGTATTACCTTGGAGATTCAACTGATTATAAAATCAAATTAATGTCAGCAACAAAGGAAGTCCATACTACCATGCTACCATTATTATTCTTTATTGAACACCAATGTCAACAGGAAAATATTATATTGTAATTATTTCCTCTGAAAAAAAAATATGAATGTTTAATTTTGTCCATTGTGACTTCTACTTAGTTTACCAAAATAGTAGAATTTGCTTAAACACACCTATGAAGTACATGTGCACCAATTCTACTGCATAGTTTTCTTAGTGTAATACTTTTACTTTTTCCACACAAAAATTACTTTTTCTTAAACGTTAAATTTTTCATTTGAACTTACAGAGCCATAACACTGTCAGATACTTCAAAGAAAATTTCTCAGAATTCAATTTGATCTCAAAAATTGTATTTACCTTTATTCTAATTAGCTGACTTTCTTTTTGAAGTAACTGATAACACTGTTTACCAAATTTGCACGGTTTAGCAGATATGAAATTCTGCAAAAGACCAACACAGGTCCAGTTTTACTTTGTGAGTGCCCAAGAAATCTTAGAACTGAAAATGAGAGAAATCAGTTATAAAAATAAGCATTTGTTCTATTATGTTTTCTAGAGTAGTATGCAAGCACAGCCTCTGCAGCAGCTGGTAGTCAGTAGCTTCAGGTGTGTAGAATGTTCTTAAAAGGGCCAATCAGTTTAAAGCTCATGATGATTACTTTTTAGGAAATTACTCCTTTTTTTCATCTGACCAATGGAATTATGAAAGTTATATGTGCATGTTACATTCTTAATGTACAGAAATCTACAACACAGTTTCCATGAAGTTCTGATATTCACTGACGTAGAGTAGATTAAAAGAAGGGAATAGTTTGAGTACCCTGAAATGGACATTCTTTGAGTGGAAGAAATCTGTACAGATATTTGAGGTATCTCTTCTGGAATCAGATCACCACTCTGCAAACCTGATCTAGCTCAAGCTTGAACCTTGCCCCCTCCACAGCTCAGCTCTGACAATATTGGATTTATAGAACTTGCTTGGGTAGAATTAATTTAAAAGGAGGAAAAGAAGAGAATCAAAATTGAAAATAAAAAAAACACAATTAAAAACAACAAAAAGAGGGGCTGGGGACTTAGCTCAGTGGCACAGCACCTGCCTGGCAAGTGCAAGGTCATGAGTTCAATTCCTGGTACTGGAAAAAAAAATTAAAAAAAAAAAAAACCATAACGAGAAACATTTAAAAGTACCAAAAATTATATAAATTTAGAAATTAAAATTAGCATACAGTGTTACTCTACACATATTTTTATAAATCACATACATAAAGCATTGTATTAATATATAATTGTGCACAAACATATATATCACTTGTCAAGATACCTCTGCCTGTTAACAAAGCACCTTTATTACTTCGATATCCACTTGCTCAGTTCTTAAAATTCACTGGGTTTAGTCTCAGTTGAACATAGCAATTTCCCATCTTGCTACCAGTGGCTTGGTTTAGTTCAAGGATTCCAGCTGGTGTCAATAAAATACAAAACAATATCTGTTAGGAAGTTGGAGGAAAGAGTTTCTTCATGGGAAAAGTACTGTACAGTGATATCGTGGTTCATGAATGTTTCTGTTGTCCAACAATTCAGTTTGCAAATAAAAAGCATTTGGCAAGCTTATGCTTCTGTCTACGAGCTCTACATCCAGAGACAAACATGACCATGGCCATCTGACCCACAAAAACACAATGGCAGCCATATCAACCAAAATTATTGAACAAATTAAGCTCTTAAACTGAGGTACCACTATATTTCTACAACCAAAGGTGTCATTATTTGCTGTCCAGGGCCATCTTTTTGTGCTGGCGGAATTTATGGTGTGGTTTGGCAATACTGGCTAAGGATCTGATGCTTAAATAGGCCACACTTCACAGATGTTGTAGTCATAAGAATTGTGAGATTTTTAGTGCTCCGAAGGATGTTGGGGCAAATTCCAGATCAGATGATGCCGGAACAAATTATTGAGCTAAAGAAACAACTGTGATACTGCTGAACTTCAGCTTTTGAAATTAATGTGTGTGCTTGTTTCTTAATCTGTCATTAAGTTCATTTGTTTCAGACTATAGAATCGTGACTGATGTAACCATGTAAGCTTAACCACCAAAAATATAAAACTTATATCCATGTATGTTTAGAATACACCACAGCTATATTAACTTTGGGGAGGTGGTACACATACATGGCAGTCTTGATCATTCTCAATCTCTTTACCTCCCTGTTTTCTCCTCCCTTGATCCCATCCCCATTTCCAATAATTCTACCCTTTTGTTTCCTACCATCTTTATTTTTTTGGTCTTCTATTTATTTAACTTTTTATGTTTTTCAAATAATAGAAACCATAGTGTATTTAACTTTCTATATGTGACTTTTTTCACCTAACATGATGGTCTTAAAATCAAACCATTTCCCTACAAATGACATGATTTGGCCATTCTCTCAAATCTGTTATATAGACAGTGCAATCCCAATCAAAATATCAATAGCATTCTTTACAGAACTGGGAAAAGTGATCCGAAAATTCATGTGAAGACATAACATGCAAAACCAATTCCAGGCGCAGTCAGCTACATTATCTTGGACAAAGGGGCCAAAACTTTTTATGGTGAAATATAGCCTCTGTAACAAATGTTGGTAGGCAGACTGGCTTTCTGAATGAAACCCCACTTATACAAGAAATATTACCAAGAATCAACAAATGAGATTACATCCAATTACAAAGCTTCTGCACAACAGAGGAAGCCATTAATAAAGTGAGGCAAGAATCTACAAAATGGGAAAATATTTCTGCCAGCTACTCCTCAGACAAAGGACTAACATCTGGAATATGTAAGGAGATAAAAAAGTGGACTCCTTCATCTGAAATAAAAAAACACTTTTCAGATGAAGAATACAAATGGCCAATAAATACATGAAACAATGTTCAACATCGCTGGCTATTCAAGAAATTCAAATTAAAACAGCACTAAGATTCCATCTCACTCCAGAAAGAATAGCTATCATCAGGAAGTCAGGCAAAAACAAATGAGGCTGTAGGAAATAAAAGGAACCCTTCTTTCAAGTTCCTACACAAGGGAGACCATATGATGTTTACCCATTTGGGTCCAGTTTATTTCTCTTATGAGTATGGTCTCTAGTTGCATCCATTTACCTACAAAAGCCTTGAGATTATCTTTTTCTAATAGCTGAGTAATACTTCATTGTATAGGAATATCACATCTTTTTTATCCATTCCTCAGTGGGTGGGTCATCTGAGAAACTGAGTTGAAGGTAACAATATGTAGTGGAATTACAACGGTGAACTCCTACCATCTTGTCTAGTGAAACTCTGTATTTTCTCTACTGCTTTATCAAAGAATTATTTTCTTATTCCCTATAATGGTTTAAGCAATTTTTCATTCTTACATCTGGTAATTTGAGCAATGTAGTTTAGGATAGCGATATGCAATGTAACAACCACTGTTGATTCATATTATTTTGTCTTGAGACTGTATCACTTTGAATGTTCTTGCTTTGATGTGTTTATGTTCATGAGACTGGTATGCTGCTACTGTTCTATTTCTTTGTTGTTTGTTTCTCACTTACTACTCTCTTTAAAATAAAAAAGTGGCCCTTCTTCATTATTGGCATGAGCGTAAACCAATACAACCAGTATAGAAATCAGTATGGAGATTCCCTGAAATAATTTAAAATAGAAATTCCATGTAACCCAGCTATTCTCTTCCATGTATCTTGCTCAAAGAGTTGAAGACATCACACTCAGTTATGTATGCATATCCTTATTTATAGCAGTGCAATTCACAATGTCTAAATCTTGGAAACAATCAGTATGTCCACTATGCCAGGCTCTAAAATCTGCTTGATTAAATGCTTAATATTATCACTACCTAATCATTCAAGGAGAATATAAACATAAGGCAAAGTTTACTATTATCATTAGTGGCCATAAATCCAAATTTCAAAATAACTTTTTGGTAGTTTCAACAACTGTCATCAAATTTTGGGTGATTTCCGTGAACTCTGATAATTTTACTTCAAAATCTGGTTAACAAAGTTCTTCTTTGAAGGAGAGACATGTCAGCTCTGCAGTTATATTGTTGCTTGTAAACGAATTTGTAATTTCTTATCAAGGGGAAATTTTAATACATTTGTCTGTTTTACAAGTATTCATCTAGATAAAAGTGTTATATGATTCAAAGTAAATCCTATAATCCACAGTATAATGCTACTGTAATGCATAAAGTGCAATATGTCACAAAATGCCAAAAATAAATGCACAGTTGTAAATTCTCCTGTCCAACTCTGGAGGGTGTAGGTAACTCAGTCTTCTCTTAGGAAATGCATTTAACAGATGGAATGATGGTCATTGGGCATAAGACCTGGTACAAGTGCTAGTGTCACTCCATACACCAAATAGTTAAAATGTGGATAACATACAATGTTTTATTATCATACCAAAATATCCTCTTCATCATTCTTATTTACAAAAACATTATTTCAATTTTTCTTTCCTTTCTCTTCAGTTTTTTCTTTTGCCTTCCTTCCTTTCTCACTCCCTGTCCTTAGCTCCCCTTCCCATTTGAACATTTTCTTCCTGTTACACCTTGGGGGCCCTACTCTTAAGTGAAATAAATCAGGCACATATGTGTAAATGCTGCATTGTCTGCCTGGTGTGAGAAACCAAAAGTGTAATTAAGAACCAAAATATATAGTAGATGTTGTGAAGTAATGCAGTCTCCTTATATGTCTGTTGGGAGATAAACTCATTACAAGGAGAGTATGAATTCTGTACAGTGATCATAAAGACAGACCAATCCATTTCTTTCAAATGAGCACTGTCATATTGCTTTATAATAACAATGCACCCACTTGTTTATTTAGGTTATATCTCAGATAGTAAATATAGCATATTAATAAAGATAGCTATAAGATTAACTGTTCATTTTCCTCAGAACTCCAAGTACACATTTTTTTGAATTAATTGACACAAAGCAATATAATTCAGTTAGTTAAGGCACATTCAATTTTTTTGTAAGTTCACAGGACTGTAATCATCACCACAATCAAAACTTAGGACAACTGTCCTTTCCCCCAAAACCTTAGGAAACCACTAAATTGCTTTCTTTCTCTACAGATTTGTCTGTTCAGTACATTTTATATTAATTAAGTCATCCACTATGTGATCTTTTCTGATTGACTTCTTTCATTTATATTTTAAAGTTACATCAGTGTTGTAGCACAACTAATCAATACTTGTTTCCTTTCATTACTGTAAAACATTTTATTAATCCACTCACCAGTTGATGAATATTTGAGTTATTCAGTACTTGTTAATATTGTACATTTTATGTTACCACACTATCCATAATTGAGTGGTCTAAAACCTGAGGTTTTTTTCTTGTAAGATTTGAAAGAACTAGGTGCTTCCTCTAAGATTTTTGTAAGATTTCATCTAGTAAATGCAGAGTGTTGGTGGTCATATATCCCAGCATTTATGGAAAGGAACTCTTCAGTGAAAGTGATATACTAATGAACAGGGAAGAGGAAATAAAGAATAAAATGGTAATTCTAGAGATGTCTCCTTTAATAGCTCCAGTGTAGAGATGCCTACCTGTAGCCTGCTTTTTATGTAGTTTGTTGTTTCTCTCTTCTGTAGATTTTTCTGGCCAGTTCATACATCTCATTCCTCAACCAAAAGCATGGTTAGTGGGATAAATTTCTCCTAGGCAACTAAAAAGATGGCCTGCATTTATGTCAGTGTGGTAACAGGTTATTAACTAAGGCGTTCTCTGTTGTCCTAAATTGGTCACTATGTCAGAATCCCAGGGATATACAGACTACAATACCCTAAAGGGAAAAGAAAAAATAATTGACACTAGGTATATCAGGACTTTATATATGTATTTATCGTTATTATTATTATTTGGTATGGGAAATTGAACTCAGTACCTCACGCTTGCCAGGCAGACACTATGCCACTGAGCTACATCCCCCGCCATTGTGTTTTATAAACACACTTACATGCACACACATAACAATACCAATAACTAACTTACCCCAAATATTACTCTCCTTGTTGGTGTACTAAGATAGCAATATAGAAGCAGGCCAATAAAAGTAATGACTCAAATTAGGATAGTCTGAAGAGTGAGTGTGTTGGTTTATGCTGCTGTTATGACAAATTCCCTCGCATAAAGCCAAAGTGGGAATCACAAGAGATTTATCTGTAGAGACTAAGGGAGACCATAATAGCTCATTGGCATTTGCTTACATAGTCAATGTGGCTCTCTGTCTACTGTTTACCTGAGCAAGGAAAATGAGAGAAGGGAAAGGTAATTTTACAAAGAGGTAACAAGGTAGACATAAAGGTGAAAAGAGATACTGAAGTTTATCGAAGCTCAAGTGAATGCTCTTCAGAATTAGTTTAATTTGAGCCATGTTGCTGGCATTTTAACCAGGAAGACTGGAAACCATGCAAGAGAACTCTGAGATCAACTGTCTGCACCACCAAGTGTAGGAGTTGAAATGCCTTGGAGAAGGTTAAAGTGGGGTGGATCTTCTTCTTCAGTGCCACAGACCCAAGGGGAAATTGCAGAACTTTCAGAAAAATTCACACATGGATCTGCCTGAGCATCACCATGGGGGTGTTGCTCAGTGGAGAGTGCTCAGCCATCGCTGTTGCCCCGAGAAGCAGTGACAGCTAAGGAAAAAGTCCAGCAGCAAGACTTTTTCCTATTTTCCACTGGAAGAAGTTCAGTAAAAAAACAGTTAATGCCTCTGTCCTAAGCGTAGTGTCATGGACGGGGGAGGAAGAAATGAACAATAAGCAGGAGGTGTAAATGAATCATCATTCTAGACCGAATTGTTCTTATAAAAGTAAGAGAGAAAATTTAAAAAACTAAAATCATTATCTGTTTGTATTATTCAAGGGGTTTGTCACATATACATTTTCATCCCATCCTCACTAACGGCAAAAATAAGATATGTCAAAATATGTATGTGTATGTGTTTATTTCTGGAGAGGAAAAGAAGAGATCTCAGAGAAATGTGAGAGATCACAGATTTTAAGCTCCTACAGAGATCAGAGGCAGTCTATTCAAAATATTCACATGAGGTAATGAGAAATCAAACTCAGGTAACATCTATCAAAGCCACATCGCCTCCTGGAAATCATGGGTAGCCCTTCCTTGAAAAAGTGAAATTCATGAGGCTTCATAGGTTCTATCATTTTCCCATTAAGGTCCCTCCCCCCAAATATGGCATATTGTTTGGAAACTCTTTAAAAATGGGCTTGTGAAACAATAGCCCTTTTTTCTTTGGTGATGAATCACGATTTGTCTCCCTTCCTATGCATTGCAAGGAAAATGACTAGGGACAGGTAAAATCTATGATAAATTCTCAGCATCAGCAAATATTTACAAGGTTTTGGTGAGGAAGGCTATGTACTTTGAATGTGTCCATTTCCATGTAAACAGAGTATGACTTGGCTTGTGATACTTAACTATTTTATAGGACTTTAGATGGTGCATATTTCATCATGGAAGACTCATTCTTCTATTTCAATCACTTGTTTATTGCTGGCCTTGTGCTTATTTTGCAATCTCCTGTTGAAATCTTGGCAAGTTCTCAGGTAGTGATGACCACCTGAACACAAAAGAGGCATAAAGGAGGAAATGCAGTCCAAAGAGGGACTACCTTAGTATTCTATAAAGAATGTAAGTGTAGCAGTGTTGTTAAATCAGGTATTTATAATGTTCAGATTGAATGCCATTGTTCATAGAGTTTATAAATATGTTTTTATAAAATGTAGATATTTTCATAAATTTTAGCACTGCTTTTAACCTACATTATCATACAATGGCCACATTTTAAAATATTAAGGCAGGATTTCTATTAGTACACGGCACAGTATATATTTAACTCAGTTGATTCAACTGAGCTAACATAAAGAGAATTATGCACAAGTCTTTGTAAATATGTGCTAAGATAGCCGGGCATGGTGGTGCAAACCTGTAATTCCAGCACTCAGGAGGCTGAGGCAGGAGGATAATTGTGAGTTTGAGACCAGGCTGGACTACAAGTGAGCTCAAGGCCAGCCTGAACTGCATAGTGAAACCCTGTCTGAAAAAGACAGAAAAATAAATGTGCTAAGGTAATGCGTGTTGCTACCACAATCAGCTCCACAATACTCAGCCTTCAAGGCTTTCTTGACTTTAGTTCCGACAGGTTATCTGTCTGACTCTAAGTCAAAGTATGTTTTGTTGCTACAGTTCCATTACAATTATTAATAGGTAATGAAACAGACCGGCTTTAGATAAAACACATCTATATCCAGTCCAGTCATGGTCAAGCCACAGGTGATAAAGGAAAATGACAGAAAGAGCACCGTGGCTACAGGAGAGAAACACCTGAAGCAAGTGGAAGCAGCAGAGAGGAAATTCAGCAAAAAAGCAGATTACAGATGGAACTAGGCAGAGCAAGGAGGAGAGAATGTGAAAGAAGAAAAGAATGGGGGGGGGATGAGGAGAAGAAGGAAATGGGGAGAAGTGGGGGAGGGGTCAGGAAAAGAACAGTGGCACAGGGCCTGGCACAGAGTCTCCTGCACACATGTGAAGACCTCCACAGGTCTCACTGCCCAGGCTTCACGCGGCATTTAAGACTTCAGCGATAAGATAGGTAAATCATTTTAAAAGATTTTGCATTGGAAATCTTTTCAGTGCCTGTTATTTTAAACATTGAAGTCTACTTCTATACAGTTCAGGCAGGCTTTAAACTCACTATGTAGCCCAGGCTGGCCTTGAACTCATTGCAATCCACCTGCCTCAGCCACTGGAGTGCTGGTATTACAGGCATGATCTACTACACCTGGTTAGATAGACATTTTGAGACCATATTCCTCCTAAATTCATTTTAAAGAAAGAGATTACAGCAAGTTTTCTTTTGTAAGTCAGTATTTCTTCACTTAATCTTCCATTTCATGAAATATTCCTCTAACATCATTTTAGCTGGAGCAAAGTGTTCCTATGCACTAGAATTTAATGAACCATTTTTCTTTTTATTCCATTCCCTTAATAGGTTTTTCTAGGAAGGCATTTGGTGTTTCCAAGTTTGCTTCTTTTATTTTAAGCTAATCCATACATATATATGACACGTTATTTTGGGGCACCCTATATTTTGTTTCTTTAGCACTAATAATGTATAAAGAACCCAAGTTAGTGACTTTGTAAGTTGAATAGCTTTTGTCACTCATGAAATTATCCTTCAAAATGTTACAGATTTAGAATCTTAGCAATATATAAAATGCCCATAAGTAGTTGATTCTGCATTTTTCTCTAATTAATGAGCTATCTTACCCACCTGAATGATACACAATTGGATAAAAATATGTTGAAGATTAAAGGAGGCTTTAATAACCTAAATGAGATCAAAGAATAAAAAATTGTCTCCACGAGTGTTTTCTTTAAATATCTTTAAATAATGTTCTAAATGCCCTGCAATTGTTTGGATAAGAAGAACTGATTAGTAGTACTGACAAGAGGTCAATAGACTTAAAATTCAGCTGCTGTTGGATTAAAGGCCTTATTTTTTTCTTTTCTTTCTATCACTGTCTGAACATTATAAACAGATTACTTTGTAGAGTTACACAAATGATAATCTTCTGCCAAAATTATCCAAATCATCTCTTTGATATACTTTGGTATATTCTGTGCATGCCAGTTTTAGCTCACATGAGGAACATTATAAATTCTTTTCAATGTAGAAGGGTTCATTTTTTTGCCTTCAAATGCAACTCATAAATTATTTTGATATATTTCCCACATAAGTGTCAAAACTACAACAAATAAATTCAGTATCATTTGAACAATTAAATACAATGCAATCATTCCAAATGTATTTTAAAGTAATAAAATAGTAACTCCAAATATAAGCAATTCAGTTGATCTCTGAGAATACTTTTTGCTTAAGCCACACACAGAAAAGTAAAATATGACTTTATAAAACTGATGAAATAGTTTTATTTACCAGAGATTATTTCAGTAATGATTCCTTCAGAATAACTCTAAAAACTGCTCGAGAGTATAAATAAATATATAATTTTTCAGAGATTTAATATTTGGTCCTCTAAAAAAATTCATGTTTTAATTTTGATGGAAATTCTACTTTTTTTGTTGTTGTTGTTGTTTGTTTGTTTGTTTGGTTTTTCTCTGGAACCGAGAACCAAACTCACAACCTTGCGCTTGCCAGGCAGGCGCTTTTGTTGCTGAGCTAAATCCCCAGCCCCTGGAAATTCTATTTTAATATTAGAGTTTAATATTGCTCTTTCAGAATTTCTCTAGTCTATCCCTTATATCTTTTTCTTAACATTCATTTCTCCTTGATAGCTTAATATTTAAAAAATACAATAGTCAATTTGTTCCCAATAAATTATATCTTAAGGTGGAATTCACTTAGAAAATGAAATCTGTCTTTAAAAAACTATATGTTCTTTGAGAGAGAGAGAAACAAAGAGAAAGAGAGACAGAGAACCTAAATTGAAGATGCAGACAGCAATAATAGTTTAGTCAAAAATAGACCTGTCCAAGTGAAATATACCTGTCTGTACTATGAACAGAACTGGTGAGATATTTTAGGTAGATTGATTTAAAATAATTGCAGGAGCAAATTCAATGTAAAAGAAAAGGAGAAACCAAGTGTGAGGACAAATTTTAGGAATACGTGCGTCTAGAGATCAAAACAAATTTGAGATCCTTTTAATGATAAGTACAATTCTTTCTACTTTGTTTAAGAATTTAATTTTTGTATTTAAAATTTTTAAAATTCATTTAAATAATGTGTAACTACTCTCATTCAGTTAAAAGCAGTTTATTTTGGATGAATCACTAGAAATTCATTGCTGGTTTCTGAGAACTAAATTTTGATTACCTCAGAAAATAATATTTTGCTTTTTAAGGCATTCTTAAGGCTTTTGGAAAATTAAGTTTCCATGATCTGTATGTAGATGCATTTCTTCTTTGTGAATAGATAAGATTCTCTGAGGCAGTCATGAATAGTTTGGTGGCTCCCACAGGGGTCTGACATTTCAATATTTCCTGCTGCGCTTGAGAGGGAAGCATTTCAAAACATTAAGAGCACTGATAAGCAAATCCTTCATTAATAAAACACACTATTAAGCTTGCAGCTCCTGTACTTAAAATTTCCCCATTTTATCTAAAATTAATTTGCAGGTACCATGAACTTTTTTGAAGTTTAAAAAAAAAAGAAAAAGAGAGAGCTGAAGTTAAGGGCAAGATTTTTTTAAAACCTTCATCTCTAGTACATCTCTGCTCCACAGATCATTTCTCCTTTATTTAATAATTGATGCCAGCTACACCAGCATGTTTAAATCCTCAACAGATAAGAAATAATTAAGTTAACACCACTCAAAATGATATGTAACATCTCAATCAGTGAGAATTTCTGAGTAATAAGGAGAATAAAATCATTGGAAGCTGCAGTGTAGCTTAATTTTTTTGTGTGAAAATCAAAGGCACATTGATACAGATGTGAGAAAGACCACGCTTTTGTGAAGGTGTTACATGCTATAGTAAGTGATGTTGCTGCAAGAGATTTAATGAATACACAGTGGCACACGGACACTGCTCTTCTACTGATTTTGCAGTTCTAAATTTGAAAATTAGACATACCTGAATGTTGAACCTCTGTTTATTTTAACGATCTTACTGATAATAAATTGCTGAGATGCGATACGGACTCTAGTAGTTCCAATCTTCCCTTTCAAACTCATAGAGGCATAATAAAATTGAACAGAGAAGTCTCCCTTTCCCCTTTCTCTGTCCCTGTCCCTCCCCTGGTCTCTCTCTCCCTCTCTCTCTCTCTCTCTCTCTCTCTCTCTCTCTCTCTCTCTCTCTGTCTCTGTCTCTCTCTCTCTGTCTTTGTCTCTTTCTCTCTCAGTTTGGATGCACATGAGTGCGCACACATGAATAATCTTTCCTCTTGTCCCCCAGTGTGCTGAAGCAGTTATCTTCCACCCTTTAACTCTGAAATCCATGTACAAGCCTTTGCAAATAAATGGCTGTATATCCTCGGGATCAGTGTACCTAAAAATAATGTAGTATGAAAAGTGGTCCTGTAAGTACAAAAAGGCAAGTACATTCCTTACATTATTTCTGACAACTACTGACTACTTAGTTGATCCAGGCAAATTGCATAGTTTAATGGGACACCCCCATTTCTTTATGCATTGTCTAAGAAAGGGGGAAATTGACAAGAATGATGAAAGTCTGCTGAAACAACAGCAGAGAGCAATCATTCTCTTATTCGCTGCAATTGTCCCCACTAACCATGCTTAAAATTCATAAAAGTTACTACATCAGACAAATTGTTAAATCATTTACAAAGATTTGTCACTATTTGACTTTTCATGAAAGAAAGCATGGTCACTCCAACTTGCTAGTCCAGTGACTGAATTTCTAAGATGATATAGACTTTGATTCCTATCTTACGACCCTAGAGAAAGACCTAAAAGTACACATTAACCCAGTCACTGGGCTGCAGTGTAATCAGGATCTAGAGCTGCTTAACTATTCTCAAGAAAAACTCTCAGTTTAAACTGAGTAACCCAATAAATGCCTTGGGCATTTGCAAAGAGCAGGCTTATACTGATGGAAGGAACTCACACCTGTCTTAGATTGAGGGTACCAGAGAGGTAACGAGACTGAGATTGCAGCTCCTACCTGAAGGGCTGGCTAAGCTCCTTGTGATGTGGAGCTGTCCACTCCTGCTCAGGTAAGCTGAGCCCCAGGAAAAGGGATCAGCTTGAGGGTAAGCCTGGTTTTAGTGTCATGTTCATTGCTTCTTCAGGGTCTTCCTCCCTGGCTGAAGGTCTGAAGTATGACTTAGCAACACTATTCAAAGCAAGGAAGCCTGAAATATAGATTTGTTATAGAAATCATTAGAAATATTTAATTTAGGTGATTTCCTCAAGGATTAGGACTTACATCCTAAAGAATTTACATCCTAAAGTTTCCACCTATTTGCAATAGCTCCATCAGTTCTAGGTAAGGCTTTAAATGTACGAGCCTTGGCGGGGCGTTCAGTTTGCAAATTAGGGCATTTGATGTGGTCGACTGACAACTGGTGGTCAACTTGTGACACCCAGCCGGACCGAAGCAGCGTGGTGCTCGGTGTGGGAGGCCCACCTGAGCATTGCTGTTGGCAGGATCAGAGGCAGAGCTGGAGAAGAAGCAATTGAGAAGCTATTGGGAAGCTGTAGGGAAGCTGTAGGGAGCTGCTGATTCTCCTGGAGGAGCTTGTCGTGCTGGCTTTTCTGATGGACTCAGCTGTTCTCATCGTCGATGGAACTCAGAACCTTACTATCCCGGAGAATGGCTACGTGTTACATTGGGGAAGCGCTGGTCCTCACTTTGAACATTGTTTCCTGGCTCTGGAGGGGAAGATGGTGCACTGCTCAGTCTCCTGGAGAAGCTTGTCACTTTGGCTTTCCTGGTGGGAGCTCGGGACCTCACTGTTGCTGAAGAAGGATGTGGTACTTTTCAGGAGAGCTCTGCGTTGTACTTTGAGCCTTGCTTCCTGGCTCCAGCTCAGATCCCTCAGCCTGCTAGCACAGATCCTCCATCCCGCTGGCACAGACTTTCTAGCTTCCACCACTGACCTGTGGGCCCTCCCAGCCCAGATCTGTGAAACAGGCCTGCAGGAGACATTGTTGGGGTTGTAGGCCTCCAGTTGTACTCATGGTATGCATTGTTATGAGCTCTAGGTCTTCAGCTGGACTCATGCTGGACATTGCCATGAGATCCAGGCCCTTAGCTGGATTCTTTGGGTCTTTAGTGTGTGGACAGATTTCCTACACTCTCTTTGTATATGACACTTTGGATGACTATTATAAAGCAATCTTATAAACTATGTGTGTAGTATTGTTTCCCCCTAGAAACTCCTGACTACAACACTGGATGTGTTTAGAATCACCAGGATCCAAAAACTCTAGTCCTTCTTAAATTATTTACATAGAATTATCACTATTTGCCTTTTCATGAAAGAATGCCTGGTTGATCCAACCTGCTAGTCCAGTGACTGAATTTCAAGATGACGTAGACTGTGGTTGGGAACTGATGTTGCAGTTCTAATCTGAAGGGAGTTCAAGAAAGCCTTAATCTTCTTTTGAAGACCTTCATCTGTTTTCCCTTAAAGCACTGACTGGATGGAAGGAACTATCCACATTATACAGAACAACTTAATTTACTCCAAGTGTATTAATCTAAAAGTTGATCTATATAAATAGCACCTCACTGCAACACCTGGATAGGTATTTGAAAAATATCTGGATACTTAGCCTCACCAGTTTGACATGCAAAATCAACTGTCATACAAAGTTTACAATGAGAATTTCTCCTTTTCAAAAAATTGATTGCAGTTTGGTGAAAAAGGCTATGAAAAAAATTGACTAGAAACCCAAAAGATAAAGATGAAGCTTGCCAACTTACACAAATTAAATGTTTGCTAACTTGTCCTTATTTTTTCTGCATCAAGTGTTCTAGAAACTTAAGTATGTGATGTGGCTTGTGATTTTAGTGAAGGTTAGCATATGCCTCATTTAGCAAAGCATTCAAAATTCTTCAATCAGCCAGGTACAGTGGCGTTCTGAGAGGCTGAGGCAGGGTAATTATGAGTTTGAGCCCATCCTGGGGAACACAGTGATTTAATGAGACCCTCTTTCAAACAAAATACCAGATATAGTTCAGTTCAAAGGCCCTGAGTTCAATCCAGAAGAAAACAAACAAAAAAATTCTTCAACCTTACTTTTAAAATTGCTATTATTTCTTTGCATATACCTAAATGCCACAGGAAAACATAGGGCTCTTGTGGCCCTAATTTGCAAAAATACCATCCTATCTGTTGAAATTCCAATCAAAATTCTGCTCAAGTCCCATTTCTTGGAAGGCTTCCATAAACACATACAGACTAAGCTTGTCTTCACCTATGCTTTCATAATAGAGCATATGGCTTTATTAAAACAAGATGATTTATATATAATTCAGTCTTTTTGAAAACATTGAGAACTCCTCCATGTAACCATACTGTCTAAATCTGGTCCTGAGATTAAGGTGTCAGCACAATATGGGGTCTTCTTAGAAATGTAGAGGCTCAGAATTATCTCTGATCTTTAAAGAATGTGTATTTCAACAAGAGGTCAGGTTATTTTACAATATAATTTATGAAGCTTGACTCTAGATCAGTCGTGGTGAACCTATAGCACATGTGCTATAGTGGGTTGTTTCTTATCCTTGAAAGCTCTAAAAGGTTTGCCATCACTACTGTAGGTGTTCGTATTAACAGAAATGACTAAGGTAATATTTATGGATTAAATAGACATATTCTACTAGGGAGATATTAATCCATGTTTAGTGTAGACTGCTCTTGGACTCACCATTTTAAAAATCTACATCCCAAGCATAGTTAAACTCCCCTTTATCTTCCTACCAACATTCTGAATTTGTTTTTTTCCAGATTATGATTTAAGTATCAATTCTGGGTGTAATTCAAAGTAAAACATTGTTATAAAATAAACATAAGGCAATTCAATAAAATGCTTATCACTGACATCACTGCCTTGCCAGGTACTGTAAAATCCAACATGTTTGTATTACTTTGATATGTTTTACTTTCTTTTCTAGTATCTATAGCTAATGTCCAAACACAGAGTTAGGTCTGGGTTAAAAAAAAATCAATTCTTTAAATATAAGATTGGGTCATGTGGTTCTTTTCATACTACCATGAAACTCTAATGATGGCCCTTGGCTTATTTTTTTCTATTAGTTGCTCTTGTTTACTTGTGGCTAGCATGAAGGTAAGAATCACTGCTGTACAGTCTCACTAATTAGTCTTTTGTTCAGAACTAGATGCCTAACAGATACTTCGAAAGTATTTGTTGAGTTTGTGAATGAGTGATGAATTCAATTACATAAATAGATAGGTATACATTGGAAAGGAAGGAATAAATAGAAAAACAGAAATTGCCCTCAGCAGTTTTAAATGTAATTATCAAAGCAGGGGTCATTCTATTCAAAGATTTTTTTTCTCCTTCCCTCAGTCAGAACAATAATGAGGAAGAATTTAAAAGTTTATTGTGGGAAACATAAATTTAAACTTGATATGTTAAAGTTAGATTCGTCACATTTTTTCCCACCACAAACACTGTGACTACTAAGAAGTGATAGCTGAACAGAAGTGAAAGTGATTAGAGAAATAATTTGCTGTCAACTAAATCAGGGCAATGTCACTGTGACCCTGTTTGGTTGTTTCAGGTACTCTAATGGCTAGTTCACGTCAAGAATTTAAATCTAAATCCCTTCGCCCCATCCTTATTGAAATAAATATTTGACCAAGGTTAAAGAAATGCCTCCTTGAGTTTGATAAAGTATTCTATTTTAACTCTAGAAGCATTGGCAGCGTTTGATATTTCTCTCAGGTGTTTGTAGGGGTTTAGTTTTAATATCATTTTTCTTAACATGGTGGCTATTATTTTTACATAAATAGTTTAGCAGCAGGCCATATATTAAATCCTGAAGTACAGTATATTCTTAGTATTTCTGAAAATAAATAAAAACCCACAGAAGAAACATTTATGAAAAATGACATACTTTCCTATATTTTCAGCTGCAAAAACAGAAGTTTATTAAAGAAAACATGAGATATTTTTTGTAGAGGAAGATAATGGCCCAAATCAACATGAATATTATTAACTTTTTGAAAACTCTCTGGATCTTGTTATGGTCAGTGTTAGCAGCTCTGGTGACAACTTTAATGATGGATTCATTATGGCTCTGGCTATATTTGTGGAATACCTTTTAAAGTAAGCACTTGGTACAGAGCTTTGCTGAGACAACATTCAGATGACAACTGGCATTGGGGGAACGAATGAGAAATGACCACAGATCTGCAGGCTTGTAGGGCACGACCAATTTCAGGAAAGCACTGGCGTCAGCTCTGTTCAATGTCTGTCTCTAGGCACTGAGAATATGCCCATCACTGCTGCTCCTGAATGCTCCGAGAAATAAATTAGAAGCCTGCCAAATTGTCTTGACCTAATTAACTGGAATTCAAACCGGGGCAATATTTTATGTCCTCCAAATGCTGTGCATGTGAGTCTGGCTATTTTCAGCACAGAGTGATGACTTCTTCTGCACACATGTAGCCCTCTTACATTTACAAGGTCTTTGAATTAAGCTTGTGTTTTAGAGTTTCATAATGTGGGATATTCTCACCATAAAGATGAGGAAACAGAGATAGGAAGAAATGAACTAAGTTTCGTTTTAGCGAATTCTGTGAGAAGGAACATGGTAGAGTAACACATAACAATGGTGGATCAAAATTTTCTCCTGGGAAGCATCACCTGGTAGTCTTCCTCTCCACGGCCATGACTCTGCTGTTGATAATTTTCAGCGGCAGAAGCAGCAGTCTCCACAGTAATATCGCAAGTGTAATTCTCAAACCCTCACTCTTCATCTTTAAGGAGAATCACTGACCAGAAAAAACGTTAATTTAAGGTATTAGGTTACAAGTGAGTTCTATTTTGTTTTCATGTGAATGAAATGGTATTTTTCAGAACTGAGCATTATTGATTTGTATTTGCAACTGAATTAAGCAATACTCAGTTTTTCTTATCACCTGAAATATGAAAGTCACGAAGTATAATTTTTCACCCAGTGGTCCGGGCCAGTAACTCCCAAGATTTTACCATGGTGTGATCTTATAAGGATGTCATGATTCTCCATTCGGGAAGAAATTCTCTCAGTATCTGAATTTGCAGCTGTTCTCCACTTGTCACTAGAAGATGTAGAAAGCACCTATGCTTTTCATCTATTCTATAGAATTCTGGGTGGATATAATTGTGTTTGTTTGAGTCAAGCATCCCCCCTTATTTGCTACTTAATGAAACTCCATATCTTTAGAAAATACATCTATCTTCGCCTTCCTTAGAATGTCTTTCTTGCTGCAGATCATATCAATTTACTGCCTTCTTGAAAGAATATCCCAAAAAATGTCCAAAATATTCAGTCCTTGATGATTGACCTTTACACATAATAGCTAATTATACAGCTTTTATTGTATTCCAAGCATTGTTTTAAATAACTTATTTAATTCTCACAGTTTCATTATGTGGTACTAGAATTTTCACCATTTAACAAATGGGAAAGCTAAGGCCTGAGATTCTAGGAAGACTGACAGTGAGGCTGACACAAGATTTAGTTCTACACCAACAAACTGCAGAGCTTATGCTTACAGCCCTAGGTAGTGTTGTTCCTCAGGAAAGCAGTGATTTGTGGTTCATCTATATTTTTTCCACTGAGGTTGAGATATACTCTCCAAATATGCCATTCAAGTATTCTAGGCCTAACTACTTGAATATGTATTTCCGGCAAGATTTTATAATTTGATTCTGATAACTTCTGAAACTTATTAATTCTCAAGGTCACATTATATTTTAATTCTGTCCTTCAAGGTGCTAAATAACCTTTCCTAGTCTGGTGTTATTAACTAAGTAAATGAGCATGTTTTGAGATGATTGATGGAATTATTAAATAGCTCTCATCCTAGGACTAACCCCATCAGTCATGTTTCCCGACTCCAATATGGAACTATTTGGATGACTACTGTGAAACAAATTATATACCTGTTTACCAGTGATAGAGAAAATGCTCACCTCTCCAATCTTTTCTGGAAGTAAGGAGGATATAAAAACATATTCCAAAATGTAACAAATGTTTTCCCAATTTAATTATTAATGAGACTATCAGTTTAAACAAAAATATTCCTAAACTACAGAGAATTATTAGTTACTTCATTATCCTAACCATTACATTTTAAATTTTTCCTAATTTTAACATGCGTAAAGGAGAGTTATCTGGTAGCATTTACTTTCTAATTAAAATATTTTTAACATTTTAGAGTATGCATTTGCAATACAGATTTGTGTTCCCTCAAGCAAAGCAAGAAATAAGTCCCTCAGATACCTGTTTATGTTGCTATTTTTCAACTTAAAAAAAAATCCATACCTGGATTTGAACATTGTTTCCCTAAAATTTCTCACACTAAAATTTTGAAATATAAACTGGGTGTTGTGGTGCATGCCGTAATTCTAGCACTAAGAGCCTGAGGCAGAGGATCAAGTGAGCTGGAGGCCAACCTGAACTACGTAGCAAGATCCTGCCCCAAAAACAAAATAAATAAATCATTGAACAAACTTTAAAACATAAATGCAAAATATTTAACATTCATATGTTCTTGGAGGATCCACAAAATATCTGACCAAGAGTATGATGTTATTTTCATAAAATGCTTTTACTTTTTTAATAGAAAGATGAGATTTTGAACAGAAAAAATCTCTTATTTTTCTTACATATGAAGACACTTATAGTGTTCACTTTTCTGGTGAAGTATCAAACCTCTTTAACTTTGTTGCTTTTATGTCATTTTTATGTTTTGTGTCTTTTTTGATTTGGTGCGTTTTTTTTTCTTTTTATTTAACTAGGGCTTGTTAATACACTCTTCCTCCAAATTCATCAGTTCCTTTTGCACCTGCTAACTGTGCTGTTGAATTAAATAAATGACTTAAAAGGCTATTTTACTCCCATATTTCCCACAACTTTTCACTGCGATCTTAAGATCAGGTTTTTGTCTAAAGCAACACCTAACATCCTCTCCTCTACTTTAATAAATTACATCTGAATTTCACCTTGTTTCCCACTCTCACGACCGATTTAACCTTTTGTGCATTCGCGGGATACAGTAGTTTTGTTTTGCTTTGTTTTCTAGAAGGTATAGAACAAAGGTTTTCAGGAGCTCTATGCTACACCCACTTCGGAATTTAATTAACCACAAAGTTAAAAGCCAGGGCAGGGCCCAATAAGCTGATAGTGAGAGTGTGGCTGCCCTAAACCTGATAAGAAAATGAACTAGGAGTTTTAAATTGAGATCGCTACCAGCATAGCCCTAGGTTTCGGCAGTGACAAACTGTAGTTACAGATTCCAACAGCCTCTGATGAAAAGCTGCTCTCATTCCCTAATGCTTTATGGGAGAGCTGCAGCTACTAGGATATTTTTCAAGCAGAAAGTCATCATCATGACAACGCCAGAGTAAAAGAGGGCAAAAAAAAAAAAAAAAAAAATCTTTCTGGTAGGGAAATAAAGACATCTTAAGCTTGACTTCAAAAGCTCTCTACAGCAAACAGTAGCTGTGGAAATACCGTTTCATCTTTGCCTCTGGGATATTATTAAGCTTTTCTAGTAGCTCTAACTGCAGGAGAAGGGATTACAGAAGTTGCTGCTGTGTAGCTGCCTGCCATACAAATATCAGGAAAAGCTGCGATCACGGATTTGTATTAGAGCCAGTGATTAGCCAACCCCAAGAAACTGACCTGGTAATGAATAGTACAACACACTCCTTTTCACATCGTACAAACAAAAACACGCAAGACACTGCCATTTCTTGCTGAAATGTCAAAGACTTCTCTTCGGTCAAAGTTTGCAAAACGCAACAGGGGCCAGTTCTAGCTGCATCTGCTAATAGCATGCACACTCCAGCAATGCCATTCACACTGTATCAGTCACACTTGTGTCAGGATTTCCATGATGAATTTCTAACTTCAAATGTTTTAGTTGAGTGGATGGAGACAGGAGGAAGAGAAGAAGAAAGGCAAGTAAGAAAGATCAAGATGAGACATATATGTACCCGTTTTCCTTGACGAGTGTATTTATTATGTTTCACAAACATACTAATAAAAATATTTTTAAAAATTAAAAAAACTAAAATACAGTAGATGCTTCAATGATTCATTTTTGTCCTGCCATGAAGACTATATCTATCATTTTAGTACAGATATGGAGCTCAACAGAAAACAATAATCAAAGGTGTTTATTATTACTGTTTATTAGATCTGACTGCACAATGTGCTTTTTTTCCAAAATCATTTTTCATCTAAATGTAACTGATGCCCACTATATGGATGAATTATATGTTTTGTAAAAGAACCAATGGATTCTTTTTAAAAAAAAACATGAATGAATACATAGTATTCATTATGTCATCAAGAATTTATCACTGACATTTAGTAAAATTTTGTTTCTTACAGTGAATAACCAGAGTATCCTGTTTTCTAAAAAGATAAAATTAATAATGGGTACTAAATAATTACTAGATGTCTTTACAGTTTATATTCTGCTTTTACAGTTTATAATGTGAAAATAAAGCTAAAGCATACAGTATATGCTTATGCATTTTATTAGTAATAAAAGCTTCTATTCACTTAGCAGATAAAATTTTCTTCTCAAGGTGAAGCAATGCCAGAAAATAGAATGATGGGCCTGAAATATACAACTGAATTACAATCACAAAGTGCTTTCAAACACAGAAGAAAATTATTCTTGAAAAGTATTAATATTAATTTGATTTGACTTTGGGGTAAAAGCCAGTACATTTGACAACCCTTCTAGAAATGCAATTGATTAAAATATATTTCTGTTTTCAAAAGCCTCTAGTAAGTAAGTTGCCATAACAGAGGTTTATATTCCTAATTTTCTTGTGCAGTTGAAAACATTCTGATCCCAAACCTTGTCAGGATCATCAGCGAGGTACATTAGAATAGCCTCACTATTATTATTTTCTTCAATTTTCTATTTATTTATCTCTAGTTAAGTTTTAAATTACAATGCACTTTACAATACTACAATCATTATCCAAGAATAGAAATTGTAACGGAAAATCCCATAATACCACTCCCAAATTTACATTGAAAATAAATGTTTTACAAAAACATTACAAGAAATTCATTGATTATTTTATTTTCTTACTTGAAACTGTACCTCATTGACAAACATTGAAATATGATCTTTTCTATAATTATACTTAATGAGAATTTCAGGAAATAGCAACAGTTAACATGTATTAGATCTATTAATTGAAGAAAAAAGTGACTCATTTTAGCTATGCACTTAATTCAAGAAAAGTGACGTAGTCCTGCAATATAGACTGAACTTACAGCACTTAGATCTTCATAATACTTTAGGCTTTTATAAAAACTGTTTTCAAAACATAAAGTTTATTTCAATCAATCAGATGAGTTAGAAACACCTGTTAAATAACAGGTTTTACATTTTTATTTAAAGACAGTATGTTACCATAAAATATATCCATGCACATTAATTTAAGATAATCAGTAGTACAGTCAAATTACCATTTTTGGGTGGGTAAGGCTAAAATTACCTGGGGTTTCTGAAACTGTTTAAAGTTCTAGGTTTCTTTTTCAGATGTAACTGTTTGCATTCCGTCTCTTGACATGAAGCCTTAAATATAAAAGTGTTTTGATGAATAATAAATATAAATATAAATGAATAAACAATCTGATGCCAGGAAAGACACAGATAAATACTCAGAGGAGATGACTTTGTGTTTTGTTTCTTTATTTTATGATATATTTTGCATTTAGCCTAGTCAACAAAGAGATGAAAACAGAAAAATCAAATAAAATATTTACTATACAGATAAGCCACTCGTAGCTGCTGTATTTCCTGGTTAGTCTAAGGTGAATAAATGCAGTGTTCTCGAAAGCAAGATGATAATTTTGCCTTGGCATTTTTTTCCTATATATAGTAGGGGTCACCTGTGAATTGTGGGGGTTTCCAAAGTAGTTTTTAAAAGCATTCCTTTTGGCAGAAGAAAAACAGTATCTGATTCCCCTGTGGCTGTTGCTGCTCAATCAAATTTATTGCCTGCTTCAGGACCTGGCTGGGAAGAGCGCTCAGCACTGCTCTTGTTTCACTGGTGCAGAATCCCTCGCCATAGGCAGCCTGATTCAAGGGATTTCATGTCTAGGGATCAAGGCATGATAGCAAGTATTCTATGGCTCTGAACTAGAAAACTTCAGAGAAAGGTGCTTATTTGTATGATACACTAGGAAAGCCAAGATCTATAATCAGAAGTATAGACTCCATCACAGCTTCTCTGTTTGGCTGGGAAGGTCAAGAGTCAGGCTGATGAAATGTAAAAGGCAGAGAGTTAAAGTTTTCCTCCTACTGTGTTCAGATGTTCTTAGGATTCCAGCAGAGGTGATCTTTAAAGGAAATATGGCAGAGCTTTGGAAGGTTTTGTGATCATGACCTACCAGTAGCCCATAGGCTCACTGGAGGGGCCAGTACAAGCTAGCCTGTGGTCAATTTTTATCCTGCTATTCTTAGATATCCTAAAATTACAGACCTTAATCTCTAAGGTAGGACTTTAACTCCCACCAGGCAGAGGTACCAAAAATAATGCACAAATGATTTGGTCTTAAAATAAGGTAGAAAGGTCTTATGTGCTCTTGTCTTTTAAAATTCTCCAAACTCAGTTAATAACTTCTATTTTAAGATTATTTATAATTTGCAAAGAGCATATTAAAAATGCCATATGATTCAATTCTCAAAACCACCTGTGGAGTTAATAAGGAAATATTATAAACTGTCCCTTCCTTTTTTAAACAGAAAATTAAGTTTGCAAGGAGTAAGTCTTTGCTTGGCAAATTCACAAGACATAGACACAAAGTTCTTGACTCTGGTCTTATAACTGTGACAGAAACCAATACACAGGATGTGGTAGAATTTGTACAATATGTACCTAGAATTTGTTCAAACAAGCCTTCCTCATACAATGTTCCAGACCAGTTCACACAAGAAAGAATTTTACCATCCTCTTTGTATGGGCTAATGAAAGGCAAAGTTTGGTATGCAGAATATTTGGACTTCATATTCACAAGTTTTAGCAATAACATGTATGCAGAAGAATATTGTACATTCTAAGTAAATTGGATGTCAAGTGTATTTCATTTTGATACACAGTATCCCAATGCATGCCTATATATTGCATAAGTACTATAAAATCCATATCAATTTAAAAACAGTACAAAACCAAAAAAAATATGAATGACAATGTATTTCATGTAACCACCCTGAAGAAGGAAAAAGCAAAACCAAACTAACACAAAAACAAATAGATAAATCAGATTTTCACATTTCTGAATACCATGTTTTAACTGTATATTATCAGTCCCAGGAGAAAATAGAGCCACAAAATTTTTGAACTTTTTCTTTTCCTTTCTCTTTGTTTTCTTTTTTCTTTTTTCTTTCTTTTTTTTTCTTTCTTTTTGTCTTTTTGAGACAGGGTCTCACCATGCAGTTCAGGCTGGACTTGAGCTCACTTTGTAGCCCAGGCTGGCCTCAAACTCCCAACGCCAACGATCCTCTTGCCTCAGCCTCTGGAGTACTGGGATTACAGGCAAATGCCACCACACCTGGCTTTGAACTGTTTCTTTAACATTGTGATTTTATAGTAGTGTGGACCTAGCCGTTCGGTATGTGTATTGTCAGATCGAGCAAATGAGTGAGTATATATTGATGTTTGGATCTATTTTCCTCATTGTGGAAGCCAGATGTACACAAATATAGACTGGGGAAAGGCAACCAAGGTTCCAGGAGGTGACCGAAGATGAAGGTATTAGGATAATAAGGTGTACCTGCATACACACATTTGTACACACATATCACAGAGATCTGACTTCTGTGAACCAAATGAGCTTTGACACAATGGTTTGCCAGTAATAATAAACACAGATACTGATTTGTAAATATGACTCCCCCATAAGAAATCAAGACTTCCTGAATTATGAATGGATTCATTTCAGGACTGGAAGATTTGCCTAGAAAATTTTTCTGAATGCAAATAATACATAATGATGATGATGATGATGATGATGATGATGATGATGATGATGATAATGATATATTAAAAGGATAAAAGACCCAACTGAAGGATGTTACCAAATCTTCAGCTTTGGAAAAAATCTGAAAAAAATAAGTGTATAAAGGTAAATGAGGACAGAAAGGAAAAATAGTCCCTCTGTAAAACTGAAACTCATAAGTCCATATAAGTTATTTAATGATGATCAAAAGAAGAGAGATAGAGGAATTGACAGTGGCATAAATAAGTAAGGGTAAAAGGCAGGCTCTTTGTTTTCAAAGGAAAGTCAGTTAATAGGAAAAATACAAAAACCACCACTTTTAATCAGATTTGCAAAAATTGTTCCTAGCAAAACTTATCAACAGGTGGCCAGGCATGGTGGTGCATGCTTCCAATCCCAGCACTTGGAAGGCTGAGGCAGGAGGATTGTTGCAAGTTCAAGGCCAGCCTGGGCTACAAAGTGAGCTCAAGGCTAGCCTGAACTGCATAGTGAGATCCTTTCTCAAAAAGACAAAATAAAATATATCAACAGGTGCTCAACCTAGCAAAGAAGGTTTAGGCAGAAAGTGTCTCCTCACTGTGTACTACTGTAAGGGAAAATTGTTGAGAAATGAGTATTACCTGGGAAGGACTGCCTGCATTTGTGAATTGGCTCAATGTACATGTGATAAATAAACTGCTAGGCTCCTAGTCAATGGCAATATAATATTCAGATGATTTACAGAACTCAGTAGCACTTTACATGGCAATTTGTCTCTAATGCTTTGCAGAAACTAATTAGTACCATTTTTTCACATTTTCCCAATTTTTACCTGGTTTTAAATAACACAAAGCTTTCTTTATAGTAATCATGTCTGAATTTTATTCCTAGAGCAAGTGTTTCATCAGCAGCACTGGGTTGATTTGTCCCTAAAATGCTAAGAACACCTTCTTAGTCCATAGGTAGTAATTGGTACCTGAGTAGTCCGTAAATAAACGTAGGGGGTCAAGCATGGTGTTCCACACCTATAATCCTACCACTCAAGAGGCTGAGGCAGGAGAATCACTGCAAGTTTGGGGCAAGCTTGGGCTACAAAGTGAGTTCAAGGCCAGTCTGAACTGCATAGTGAAACTGTCTCAAAAAAAAAAAAAAAAAGACAATAACAAGAAGACGTAAATAAAACTATGACAAGACATAAACATCTGTCAAGATTCAAAATCAAGACGTGTCATATTGTGGAATTACCAACTGTGTGGTTACATTCTTTATCATCCCCACACTTGCACAGCTCTCATGGTGTGATGAGAATTTTATATTTATTATCTAATTTAACATCGGACTGAGAAGTTTACTGCAAGTCAGTCAATTTTAAGAACATTCATAGTGTCTTCAAATAAGTGTGTTTCTCAAATCACTACTTCTTTGATCTGTGTTTCTGTGTCTTTAGGCATAGATTTCTTTTTTGCAAAAGTTATATTTGAAGGAATCATGATAACATTTGGAGGTAAATAAAATAGAAAATTTATATGCAGGTTATTATTTTTTTGGAAAGCATTTAGCATTCCAGTATATAGGCTACAATTCTCCCCATCATCACTGAAGCTTCGTTTAAATATCCCTTTTTCTGACATAAGGGAATTAGATAATTGGCAGATAAGAAATTATTTTAATGGACAATGTGGGATCTACACTGAGAAGAAACATTTTAAACCTCAGGCTTGTCAACAGCACATGATTTTCAAAAAGTTACTCTGAATCTTGAGTCTTCTATTTTCTTATAAGTAGGGATGGGATAGAAACAAATGAACTTGTAAAATGCCAATTTCACAGGGCTGTTGTCATAGAATGAAATTACAGATCAAATGAAAGTTCAAGTTCTTTATAAACTGTAAAATAATGGCCAATCATTGGTATCATTTGGATGATCATTTCAAAGATAATCATCCATAGAATTCTAGAATCATTTTATTAAATATCTCAAGAAAGTCATACAATTCTCAAATGCGTAAAACAGCTTTACAATAATATGTGATGAAAATCATGACGGTACAACAAATTGGTAATTCAGTGAAATACCACAGAATAAAACACAACCTTAATGTGGTGACTATGTTCTCTTTTTTTATATGAATGGCTCTGATTCTGGGAATATAGTGTTCTATTTCCTTTTTAAGTGTATCAATATTATTATAGCATATCAAAACCTGTGGTTAAAGGAATTCTGGCAGATCTCAATTACTGAATTAAAATAGGTTTAAATTTCCTTAGAAATTTAAAGGAACTTTAGTCATACCTTATAAAATGCTACATGTTATGTAATAAATAACTGAGCATGATGGTAAAGCACTTTAAATCTGTTTTATATTTCTAAATAATGATGCAATCTAACGAACATATAGAGATCTACAAATTTATATAAAATTAAATATCAAATATAGCAGCTTTTAGTCATAATACTAGATGGAAGAAAAATGTAAAAAAGTTCAAATGATGTGCACACATAGTGAAGTATAAAAAAAATGTTAAGGGGCTGGGGATTTAGTTCAGCGGCAAAAGCGCCTGCTTGGCAAGCGCAAGGTCGTGAGTTCGGTTCCCAGTACCAGAGAAAAACCAAAAAAAAAACATGTTAAAAGGAAAAAATAGAGTTATTAAATACTTTTAAGAAAAAAACCCTAAAAGAATACTAAACCACAATTGCACATTTGTGTTAGAAATTATAGCTACTTAAACATCAATGGAGCAGCATAAAAATTACACAAAGACATTTCAAGGAAAATAAATCCAAATTATACATAAATAAAGGAACAATATTTCAATCTTTCTGTTAGTCAGAAATATTCAAGTTAAAATAGCCAACAGCTACTGTGGTTTATCACCAAGTCAACAAACACCTCAAAAGTCATATTTAGTATGTATGCACTCCCAGGCCTATCTATATACTAAGTGAGAGTGTAAATTGGTACAAACTTTCTGGAAAGCAATTTGTCAATACATACCAAGGTCTGCAAAAGTTCATACCCTTTGGTACAGTAATTTTTCTTCTAGAATTTTATCCCATGGAACTAGTAAAAAAATCTAAACCAACATTTTAGTACAAAGATGAAAATCATAACCCATTTATAACAGCAAAACCTTATTATAAGCAACCTGAATTTCTAACATTTGGATTATAATTAAGTATATTTTAGGACAGCTATAAGATAGAACATGTGATATGATTATAGATAGCCTTTTAAGTAATATTTAATGGGATGGGATAATGCTTAGAATTTACAGTGAAATTAAAAATAAGAATGCAATTCTACATCAAATCTACCTAATATAACCTTATACATCATATAACCTTATATGTCATATAACAACATCTACAAACACTTAAAACTTCAAATACATATAATTACAGAATATTATAAATACAACAAATGATTAACTTTCTACATATGGCAACTTTTAATACATATTTCTATGTTATGCATGTTCACAAATCTTGATCGTAAGCATATATTTTCTAAAAATAAAAATTAATTTGAGTTTATATATTTTAACATATTTTGTTACATTTCTGAAATAAAATTAAATTTATAAATACACATATTTAAATTTATCAAATGCAATTCATCAAAGCAAGATTACATGACAAGATTAATCTTGTCATGCAAGATTACACATATGTACTTGAAATTATTTTATACAAAAGTACTTTATTATACACTATTTTTTCAATATACACCATCTTTGTCAAAAAGTTACAAGGATGAGAGTTCTTCATAACAAAAAAAATTTTCTTAAGATATACTCTGGAAAAGTGTTTGATGACTATTTGACTGTTATTTTTCCCTTCAAACATTAATTTTGTACAGGTGGGGCTGGTTACTGACACAAATGTTAAGATTTTCTATTGTCCTTTCTCACTTCCAGTTTGTTGCTGCAGATTTAAGCATCTTATTTCCAAACACCAAGCAATTGCATTCTTATCAATATACACCATAAAAATATATATCATTTAGCACAATACTGAGCTCTAAAAAGCTTAATAAAGGAGTTTTTATTTAATTTCTTCATTATAGACTTGACAAAAAAAAGTGGTGGAGCTCATTTCCCCCTAGATTTACAACCCTAACATCTTTGCTACTTTTAATACAGTTTTAGTCATGTAGAAACATCCACCTATATTGCCTTTGTTATAAACGCACTTGAAAAATGGCTTTAAAACACTCCTAGTCATAGTCTACCGTGTTTGTACTGGTGGGGTGGGAGAGAATAGAACCATGAAATATCAAACACCTCAGACGAGTCACAGAAATCAGCTCTCTGTTGTACTGAAACCTTAGGAGAAACTGACAGATTTAATGGAAACTAACAGAAATGAATTGGTACTTAGAGGTTTTACTTTGAATACGAATCCATATTTTTACTAATATAAATGTAGTAAATATTTCAAGTTCTTTACCTTTCACTTTCGTTCTTTAAATAATTATAAGCAGACCACAGTGGAACTCTAAATAAAACAATATTCAATGGTGGCAAACCTATGGCACACTGGCTGCAGCCAGCTGTTTGTTATCACTGAAAGCTCTGAAAGGCTCACCATCACTACCTCAGGCGTTTACAAATGTATTTACTCCAAAATACTTCCTGTAACTGACTAAATCTGATTGAACTGTCTCCTTGGTGTTCAGTGAAGTAGAATGAAAATCCAAATAAGAAGCTTTCACATTTCACACCTCTGATGTTTTCCGTTTTTTATGAGAATGAGCTAACATGACAAATAGACAGGACAGAAATCACAGTGGAAGAAGCAGTACAATCCCTGGAACTAAACTTCTCCATATCTGTTTTTCTGTTTGAAAACCTTCTCCCAGTTCCTAAATATTTACTTCAAATTGATGTATGGAATACTAGTAATTCTAATGATAATTATTATAATTGTGCATTCTCCTCAAAGAGAATTCATGACTGAAGTAGAAATTTAACAAATAAAAAAGTTTGCAAAAGAGAAAAAAACATTATCGCAATGAAAACTTACTATTCTAAATACCCAATACATTCTGAAGACATATACATTTGGTTTTAAATAATGAATATAGCCAAAATAAATTATAAGTTAAATGACAGATATAATTTATAAAATCAACAAGTATTATAATAGTTTAAGTGCTAAGGTGATTGGTCCATTTGATGATACAGATAGCATAGCTGCAAAGAAAGTTTTGGGATTCTCTAAAAAGACTTATTTTAGATAACAATAATTTCAAATATTTACAAAAATAAATTCAAGACCTGCACAGGAGCCATGCTGAGCCCCAGCTTCAGGAGCCTCACGAACGTGGCCACCCACCAGCGCAGGAGCCATGGTGAGCCTGGGACAGCTAAGGGAGCTTGGTGTCTGCTCTCTGCCTCCCCGCAACAGCAGAGGAGCCATGCGGAACCGCAGGGAGCCTCTGGATCTTCAAAAACGACAAAAGGAAGGAGCAAAATGCAATCTTGGACCTCAGCCCCACCCAGAACAAATCTAGGAGACATCAACGTAGAAGAGCTTGGAAGTCACATACCTGAATTTTCTGAAATGATAGCAACAGAAGTAGAGAAACAACCCCAAGAAACGGAAGAAATCAGATCGGAAAGAACATCATACCACAGCGATATATGTGCTCCCATATTTATAGCAGTGTAATTTGTCATGGCTAAATCTTGTAAACAACCCAAATGTCCATCAGTGGAGGAATAGATAAAGTGTGGTAATTTCATACAATGGAGTATTACTCAGGTATAAAAAAAGATGGACTCGAGGCTTTTCTAAGTAAATGGATGCAACTAGAGACCATACTCATAAGTGAAATAAGTCAGACCAGCATGTATAAACATCATATTGTCTCCCTCGTGTAAGAACCTGAAAAAGTAAATAAAATTTGAAAGGTACAATAGATATTACAAAATAAGAAGAAGTTTCTCAAAGAGAAGGAACAACTAGAATAAGGGAAAGGAAAAAAAAAGAAAGAAGGAAGGGGAAAATATATATACAGCTGGAATAATTGCACTGTTGATGTCTACTGTTTTATTGAAAGGAACAGTTAATACTTAAATTTTTTTTTGACCAGTTCTGCACGCTTATATCTGGTAATCTGAACAACTAATTTGAAGAGAACAATATGCAATATAAGAACCATTGTTGATTTTCTACCATCTTGCTTAGTGAGGCTCGGTATTATTTCCATTTTTTTGTTATTTTTATTCTCTTTGTTTGTTTGAACAACCTTGCATTCTTCCATCTGGTCATCCGAGCAACTTCATTGAAGATAACAATATTTACTATAGCAACCATTGTTCATCCTATCATCTTGTTTTAAAATCCTGTATCATTTTTATTGATTTTGTGTTGTTTTGATTTTGTTTTCATTGTTATTTTGTTGTTTTTCCTCTTTAAAATAAAAAAAATTCAAAATATTTAATATTTAATGCAATGTAGAATTTAATATTTAATGTAATGTAGATTTACCTAAATTACTTTCAAATACACTAACCTCTCGACTATGTTGTTTCCATCCATTCTGTGCTGCTATAATAAAAAGATTAGCTAATTTTTAAAGGAGAAGAATCCATTTCTTGCTTTCCCAGAGGCTGGAATAGTCATAGGAGTGCCGGCAGTAAAGGCCTTTATGCTGCACTACGCATTGGAAAAGGTAGAAAGGCACTTGAGGGCAAGAAAGTGGGAACAAGAGAGGGCTGAGCTAACCCTTGTATAAGAAACTTACTCCTACAGTGATGACCTCAATCCATTTACAAGGATGGAGAACTATCACTTAACATCTTTCAAAAGTCCCATTACCCGGTATCTCTAAATGGAACATCGAATTTCCAACATGGGAATTTTGGATGAAAGTTCTACCACATCACTAGTAATTTTTATCAGTGGAAAATGAACTATCACAAAGCCATGGAAGAATTCAATAATCAGTGTTTTCTGTGAGGTATGAGCTATAATATAAATGGCTTTTCACTTACCAGCAGTGTGGCCGGTGGTTGGCATCCAAAGCCCAGTCACGGACCATTCAGTGATGCTGTGCCCAATATCACGCACTGGAAAATGATTTAGAACTGCAGATACAACTTCTGAAGTACCCGAGTATTCTAAAAAGATTAGGTTTGTGACTTTGTATTTCCTTCTGAACTGCTTTATCCTTGAATCTAGACATTTATTTTCTAGCTACAGTCTTTTTTGAATTGTAAAAAATAAAAGAATGAAAACATATTAACAAACACACATATATTTACAAAATAACACAAATACAAAGAAGCAATACTGAAATTCAGACAAGGTGATAGGAAATTAACAGTGGCTGTTGCATTACACATTGCTATCTTTAAAGAAGTTACTCAGGAAAACAAATATAGACACATAAGATTGATAAAATAATTAATCATTAACTATTCCTTTCAATAAAGTGATAGAAGTCAGTAATACAACTATGTTAGCTATCCTGTATATACATAATTTTCCCCTTCTTTCCTTTCTCTTTTCCCTCATCCTAGCTGCTTTTTACTTGTCGGTAGTTTCCTTTCATTTCAAAATGTCTATCACATCTCCTAATTTTATTCATTCTTTCAGGTTCTTACATAGCGAGACAATATGTTGTTTACACATGCAGGTCTGATTTATTTCACTTATGAGTATGGTCTCCAGTTGTGACCATTTACCATGAAAGTCTTGAGTTTATCTTCCTTAAAGCTGAGTAATATTCCATTAAATAAAAATAGCTTCAGCCTTTGTGCTAATAGTTTAGCAGAGACCTGTCTCAGCATGTCTGAGTTATCTGACTAGTATAGATTGATACAACAGTGATACTTCTTTGGGCAGGAAACTGCAATATTAAGTAATCATACAGATATTTTCTTTCCTCCCTTCAATCCTTCATTGCTCTACATTTGTATCGAATTACTGTCAGGAACACTTTTATGGAAACTTTGTGAATGCTATGTAGTAAACCTCTGTTCCTAATCTAAACTACATATTGAGTGTATTCAACTAACTTTCCTTATAATTCCACCCTCCCCCATGTATACCTTGCTATGAAGCTCCACCATGTAGGACCAGTTTGTGTCTAAGATCCATTACACAGCAACTGGAAAACCTGAAATATACTTACTGCTGGAATTGAAGAATATCCATGACAGTCCAGACGGAGAATCCAGGATGCCTATGTAATAAAACAACACTTTATTCCCACTTATCTAAGAAAGAAAATAATATTTGATACCAAGATTATTTGCAAATGCAATTTAATGCATAAAATTAAATGCACAGTAAGTATTTTTGGATTTACCTTATATTTGTCTTTTATTTCTTTCATTTTTTTTTTTTTAACTCTGTCCTCTCTGGACTAAGCATTTTCACATTTACAATTCAAAATGTTGTAAATATGCAGCTTTCTGTAGAACTCTTCAATCTTTTTGAGAAAGTAAACTGCTAAAATTTGATGAATAATGAGCAAAGCCCTTACAAGAATCAGTCAATTAATGAGCAAATATATGCCAAGAAAATTACACTATAAGAGGATCAAATAAGATAAAGAAAGAAATAAACAGTATGGTCTCAAGCCTTCAAGTGAAAAGATATTTATATACATATCAAAGTGGTACTTTATGTTTAAATATTTATATTTACTTAATAGTAATGCAAAATGTAAGGCAGGAGAACATAGCAGTAGTATTAAATTAAGAATTTTAAATGCTTTAAGTGTAAATATTGCAATACATACAGATTGAGGACCACAAATATACAATGACTAATTCTGCATATTTCCCTGAGGGATAAATGGAAGCTTGGGATTATCTGTATCACCCTTTTGAGACTTTTCCTTATCTCTGTAGGGGTGGGCCTTCCCACCTCTGCCCTCTTTACCATTTGATAATCCCCTCCTCAAACAATAAATGGTGAGGTTCTGGCTGCCTTATGGCTTTTTCTTCCTCATGAACAACTGATCATCACACCACCCCGCTCTACTGCCCCAAGCATTTTCTTCTTTTATCTTTTTTGAATTTTTGAAACATTTCTCAGTAATTTAAGTTGGCTTATAGATAAATACCATCAAAATTAAAGACATACTTCTACTCAAATTATCACATGATCAAAATCACATCAATACATATTGTTTTATGTGCACAGTAACTTGTGAATCTCTTATTGGTTAAGTATAATGTGTAAATTGTTACAATCTCATTCCCATAGGTCACCAAAAATTGTTAAGATAGTTAAATATAGATCCCTTAGGGCGGGGACACTGTTGGACCAGACTGACCTAGGTGAATAAAGGAGCAGCTGCCTGGGAAAATTTTACATCAGACTTTGTGCATTAAGGGATCCCCAGTGGTTTCCATAGCTTTATGGGAGACACCCCAGTAAATATTGTGATATATATATGTGGTTTAGATTAGGAACAGAGGTTTACTATCTAGCTTTCACAATGTTTCCATAAAAGTGTTCCTGACAGTAATTCTATACAAATATAGAGCAATGAAGGATGGAAGGGAGGAAAGAAAATATCTATATGATTACTTAACATTACTTATTATTGTGATATATTTTCATAAGTTTAAGTTTTCTATAAATAACACAGTAAGGTTTTCTCATTAAAAAATTCTCTTGTTATAAAACTAAAGTGAGAAACTCTTCATTTAGCTATGACAATTTATTATTGTTAATCTCATGCTGTATTAAATATATTCATGCCTTCAAGATGTACAGGTCTTCTAAAATGTAAAACTGAGATTTTTTATAGTGACAAGCCTTTTTCTTTTTATTCAGATATGTGTCTTTCTTGAGTCCTCCAGCTACTTTTAATAATAGCTATATGTCAAAACAGCATGAGGCTACTTGCCAAAAAACCTTAAGTGAGGTATATGCTATATGTATCATTCTCTTCTACCCTAAGATGGACATTTAAATGTGTTTCAAAGATAACATCATGATTGTCATACTTAAATGCCTTAAGTGGCTTTTGATCTCAAATTTTCTCTGTAGAACTATATAACTGTTGTCTGGTAGCATTCTATAAGAATTCAACTATTGAAATAACCATGTTTGGTAAGGAATATGAGTCTTATGGTTATACTTTACATTTCAAAATTCTTGCTCTGAAAGTTAGAGTATAATTGAGCTAATTCCTCCCACTACAACACTAATGTTCTTCTCTTCTGGGGGTTCAAGAATTGAAGTTTGGAGACCAAATGTAGAAAAGTTACTGGGCTAAGAGGACAGCCAATATTTTGGTCCTGGTTCGCTAAGGTCATTGAGAACCCAGGACATGAGGGAACCATTTCTGCAGCATGGTATAACTCTGGTGAGTCACACAACCTCCTGATCAAGGAGATTGCTGGACCCCAGTGGACACTGTGGAGGAGGAAATATTCTAGATAGCTAAGTTCAATACAGTGAACACTGTGCCAAAGGAAGATCGCTAGAGAGAAAAGTGTTCCATGCTTTCAGAGAAAATAATTGGTCAAGTAAAGGCCATGACTCATCCTGATGACTGACACTGAGAGAGGAGCCGAGAGGCTCTGTGTATGGTTTTGGATAAATCCTGAGGAGATTTAACTGACCTTGATAGATAGCAAGAGGTTAATGTTAATTAACAGAAGTCTCACTTTACCTTGGTCTTTATATCCCAGCAGAAAAGTACAACCAAAAGATGTATAAAGACAATGCCACAATAATAAGCTAGACGTAAAAAGGGGCACTAATTGTCACTGTTTTCTAGCAGTTTTCAGCTACCTCCAGAGCTGAGCACTGTTATGGGTCATTAAGAAAAACTACTGGAAAGTGGACTTTGATTATACATGCTCTAATTCCTCAGAAAATTTATTTATTCCTGCCTAGAGGCTTCCAAACTCCAAATGATCATGCAGATGGAACAAATGACAAATGTGCTAGGCTCCTTTTACTAGGATCCACCAGATAAACCTTGTAAAGAGAATTTATAACTGCTAAACCATAGTATGTTATGTTTATCTTAGACCCATTACATTAGCTCTCCAGGGAAAGTTCTGACTGCAGTATCCCCTATACTGACCCATCCCAACTTAAAAAAGTTAAATGAGAACAACCCACACCCAACTGCCACTAAATGCATGTAGGGATATTTCTTAAGAGGAGGAAATATTATAGATAGCTAAGTTATTTAGAAATATGATAGGCAGTCAGGGCTAGGCCTTAGAAAGTTCAGTGCAGAAGAAAACTGTGACTGGTGGTTCAATTATAAAAACAAAAAGAGAGAGTGTAATTACCTCCACTTGCACAATTAGATCTTGCTGTCTTTACCTTCAATTTTTAAAACCTAGTTGCAGAAAGTAAATACCCTCCATTGGAACTTCATTGGCAAAAGAGCAAATGTGAAGAGCATGCCTAGGGCTCAAGTACTATAGAAGGACATCCAAACAGCAAAGTGGGATGACCCAGCGCAGTTAATAACATGGGTCAGGGGTATGCTTGTGTCAATAGACAATGGAACACTATTATGGCTGCTGTCCTGGAATGTGTGATCATGGAGACAGGAATATCCTACTCCCATGGTGATGCCTGTTCCTGTCTGACCCCTCAGTTCAAGCACTCTCAAGGATGACCCTGGAGAAAAGCCTGACACAAAAACTACTAAAATCCATGCAGGTTACAAAACCCCTAACATGGAGACAACTGAAAAAGACAGCAGAGGAGGCTCACATGCTAGGGATGTGAGAGAACCTTTCACAAACTCCTGAGAAGGTGTTTGTTGCTACGATAACTATCACGGCCTATATGTTGTTTCAACTGCTGCAGGCACAAAAACGAAGAGGGGGATATGTTGGGGACCACAAATTCACAATAGCAAATTTTGCATACTTCCCTATGGTATAAATGGAGGGTAGGGATTGTGAGTGTCACCCTTTTTGCAATTTCTCCTTATTTCTTTACCTACCAAGACTATAACAACACTAAGATTAAAAGACACTCTAGGGCAAGATCCTTCTTAGCATAAGATCAACTCTGCCCTCTTGAGTCATCCAGTAATTCCCATCTCAATCAGTAAGTGCTGAGGTTCTGGCTGCCTCGTGGCCTTTTATTTCTCATGAACAATTTGTCATCCCAGATCGCTGCTGTATTGCCATTTTTCTCTTGCTCTTTTTCTTTCTTCCTTCCTTCCTT
>NW_004955411.1:18654092-18659569 GCF_000276665.1 Chinchilla lanigera
CTTTCTTTCTTTCTTTCTTTCTTTCTTTCTTTCTTTCTTTCTTTCTTTCTTCCTTCCTTCCTTCCTTCCTTCCTTCCTTTCCTTTCCTTCCTTCCTTCCTTCCTTCCTTCCTTCTTCCTTTATCTCTCTCTTGCCACACTCTGTAACACCTGGCATGAGAGTGGAGGCTCACTGCAGGAGTCACTGACACATTCTCATTTCAATAATCCACACCATGCCAATGCTGTGTTCTGAACTACTGTCAAAATGAATACATTTTTCCATGTAATATTTTTTTCAAATTGTGTGCCATTTCTTATAATGAAGTACAAGAGTATTCTAACATTTGTGCCAAAATGTGTGCTGTGTATTCGAGTTTTAGAGGTAGCATTTTTTTAATCACAAACCTCAGTGAATTTAATTAAATTTCAACTGCCTCAAAGCAATTCTTTTTATTGTACAAAATTGCACTTGTCATGCAGATGGCAAAAACTATATAAAATGCTACTGTTTTTCAAAACAAGAAATTTACATATAAGCAATAAGTAAAAAGGACCATAACATGGCCCAGAAATGCCATTTAAACTGTCTGATGGATGCTTTAGAATCAATTTGGATCATTGCATAGTAAATTATGTAGTTGTCTTAGAAAGTCTATTTTATGCAAGGGCCAGAGATGATAAAATTCATGTTAAGTGTATAATTCTCAACAACAAAATAGACAGTGAGGGGCTGGGGATTTAGCTCAGCGGCAAAAGCGCCTGCCTGGCAAGCACAAGATAGTGAGTTCGGTTCCCGGTACCGGAGAAAAACCAAAAACCAAAAAAAAAAAAAAAATAGACAGTGAATGCCACAGTAAGAAAGCTCTAAGAATACAAAAGTTCAAGCTATATTAGCACATATTTTCCTTTGCTCATATTTTCATGGCTTTTTAACTGCTCTTCCACTGTTTATAATTATCTATCTACCTACCTACATACACATATGCCATTTATCTTTGATTCTATTATTTCTTTCTGCTTCATGTATGTGCAGAATATAAAGATTTTCTGTGGGTTAAACCAGATTCTCAAGAAAATATACTATCGTACGGGTAGAAATAAATAGCCACATTAGACTATTTCTGTAATACTTCTATGGTATTATTTGCTTAGAACATAAAAATTTAGTTATAGTAAATTAGTATAGCTTAGAGACATTAGTAAAGCAAAAATTTCTATAGGGCGATAGTCTCTTTAATTTTACCCATTCTATGTAATATAATGCATGTTTTTCAATGTTATGTTTCCAGTATTTTATGATAATTAACATCTGCTCATTATGACAAATAGAAAAAAGAATAACTATTTTTAAAAATAAAATCTCTCACCTCCCAAAGGAATTGTTTTGCCAGGTGGCATAGTTCTTTACAAATATATTATATAATATATATTTATAGTCACATGAATATATTTGTGCATACACATTCCAAATTGAAATCATGCTTTTTTATAATTTATATTCAGTTTATTCCCTTTTATAATCTATGTATTTGAGCTGTTTTTTTAGGATGGTAGTTTTCTACAAGTAAAACTTCCACAGTCTACTTTGTTCACAACCATTGTACCATTTGCCTTGATCATCTCTTTTTCATTTTCTCAGACTCTAAGAGATTTCTTACAACATTCTTCTCCAGATTATTAATTCAATTTTCTTGAATGATTAATGCTTTTCTTTATCATCTCAATTTTGAATTTTAATTCTGCTATTGCTATTTTAGCTTCTTTGTAATTATTCAGTGTCTCACCCAAGTCTTTTTTCATCTCTGCTGTTCTTCATATTTTCATTACTGTATTATCTTTTTGTCAAATTGTTGTCACCCTACAATTCTTTCAGTTCTCAATTCTCTGAGGCTATAAGATTTTAAATAGTTTTCCATGTCTTTCTTTTATTGTTTATCATAATTTAGTCCGTATGCTTTTCTTTGAAACACCAAGAAATCTTTATTCTCTCTGTCTCCCTTTGTCTGTCTCTCTCTCTCTTTTCTTCTTTCATATGCAGAGATAGGTATTAGAAGCCTACAACTGATTGGTATAATATTTTATCTTTTTTTATTTACAAAGGACAGTGCTGCCCTTAACAAGGAATTTCTGCCCTTTAAGACTTTTTTCCTCAATGAAGGAAGAAAGAAAACCTAATTGGTAGGAAATAGATAATTTTACTAATTTTATAATTCCTCTTGATTTTTCAGTCTTCTTCCATTTTATCTTTCAACTATAATATATAGCTTTTAACCAACAGAGGCCATTATAGGAAGGGAAAATAAACACAATCAGTGAGAATTTTTCTCCAAACTTGCAGAGTATTTTTGAGAGCTTTTCTAATGATCTTATATTATTATTGGCTATTTGTATACACAGTCATTGAACATAGTACTTGAGTTCTCCCAAAACCTTATAAAAAAACATCACATAGTCTTTCTTTTAGTGTGATGTTTTTACTATTTATGATATTTTGATTTCCTTTTTAAATGGAAGTTTTAGTGGAAAGATAAACCAGTCTATGTCACAGGGATATACCCATATATACCTGTATAGAAACATACATATATCTTTAAAATAAATAAATATTTTTATATAAATAAATATGTTTATGTACATATATAATTTTTAAAATATATATCTATAAAATATAGATATTTGATAGTTTTTTTGCTTAGATCTTCTGTAATTTTTGGTTTATTATTACATTGTTCAGGTTGAGAAGTATGATCTGTATATTTTTTGAAGAAAAGTAATTTTAGAAGAATTTCTTAATACATGTCATCAAAAAAATTCATAAAATCATATATAAATATGCTACATGTAGTATATTTAAGAAATAGCTTTTTGTGAGTTGTCTGTATGTGTCTCAGTAAAGTAAATGGATGGGAAATTTAAAGCCCTTTTTATGTATTTTTAATGGAAAATTTGGATTCCATGTCCTGTTTAATGTGACGTGAATAGAGAATCTAGATACAGTGCTATTTTGAGAATCTCCTGGCTATGCCAAAGTGTTATTGGATTGCTCCCTCTAAAGGTGGCTCACCTATTAAACATTATTTGGTTCTGAGTTGCTCGCCTCTACTTCTAGAGATAGATTTCAAAGTTCTTCTTGTTTCAAAAAAAGAATCGAACAAAATGAACAAAAAGCACTGGCAAAGTTTATTTTAAAAAGTAAAAGTGAAGAATGAGAGAGAAACTGGCTTACAAGTGAGTTTGGGCTGAGTAAAAGAGGAAATGGCAAGATTAAAGAACACCTGAGAGAAAGTGCAGTGAGCGATCATGTGGAAAGGCAAGACACCGAGCTCTTTTTGGCATCTGTGTCCTTTTAGGCTGGCCACATCTCAAGGAAAACTAGGAGAGAACTTTTACATATGGGTCATGCAAGGTGGTCCTGGGATCCCACAGCTAGGGAATGACCAAGTCTAGGCTGTTCTATTGAAAACCTGATCAAGTTCTCATGAAGAGTCCATGTGCAGGGCTTGGGAAATGTGCTCTCAGACATGCCCTAACCCACTATGTTCCTTCCTACTACAAATAAAGTAGAAATTAAAACCCATGGTCAGTAAAACCTGTGTCAATACCTCAGCTTTTTCACAAATTTGATGAATGCTTTTCATCTCTTACTATTTTTTAAATATAGCAGCATTTTTTTTTAAAGTAAGATAGTCTGCATGTACTATTAACTTGCCCTGTTTACTCTTGTGAAAGAATATGACTATTATGGCATCTCCAGCTGGTTGAAGGCAGTTGTCCTCTCTAAATAGACATCTAAAAGAATATCCCAACTGAACTCTTTCCTGACGATTCACATACAGTGTTAACACCAGACCCATAAAACAAGAGAAAAGAAAAAGACATTTTATATATATATATATATATATATATATATATATATATATATATTAAAGAGCATTTTACTTCATAGATACTATGTTCAAATGCTTGATAAGATGGAGCTGAATAATCGTAATTTTTCTCCTCAACCAATACTTAGTGGCAGTTGGTCATTAATAGTCAGCCCTGTTCTGAACATTACAAACAATGCAGTTATGATTTCCTCAAATGTCTGACTTCATTAATATATTCACCCAACAAACAGAGAGCCTGCTGTGTTCAAAATTGTGTGGTCTTGAGACTCAGTGATAGAAGCAAATAGACTTGACTGTTTAATCTTTGTTCAAAATGGATTAATATGCAGTTAACATAAATTTACATGTGAATAATGGAATAAGACTTTTAAAAATAATAGATTAAATAAAGTAATTAATGTAAAAATGCTTCATTTAAAGTTCACCTTTGCCATTTTCTTATGGTAGTAGAAATCTGGAGAAATTAACATGTGCCTAAATGATGTATTAAAATGAAGTAGGATATGGAATCTGGGGAGTATGGGAACAATAAATAAAGACATATATATTATATACATATATATACACACATGCATATATAGTACAATTGCGAATGTGGGACCACGATTCTCCACTCACACAAATCTGGGCAATGCCTCAAAGCCAATCCCATGACCTTTGTTCTAAGGCTCACTATCTAGAGGCAGAGCTAAAAATAACAAAGACTCTTTAGCCCATCTTGGAATTCCAAAATTCCAAATCAGAACAGTACTACATTGTCTTTTCTTCTCTTATATCTTATTAAAGGTTCATACATACGGACCTCATCTCATGTATCCAATAACAGAATGAATTATAGGAAAAGACATGCAAAAGAGATACAAATGATGTCTTAGCACCCAGTCAATCACATTGGCAATGGCTCATTCAATTTCCTATTTCTGACTGTAATATTCCCGCCCGAAAGCCCTGGTCCCTGCAAATCTTTGAGAGGAGTTGAAGGAGGAAGTTCTGTATTCTTAGCTACTCCCAGATGAATGGTGGTGTTGACCCTACCTATGCAGAGAGCAAGGAACACTCACCCTGACATTTCTAGTTCAAGGCAATTGAGCCCTTCCTCTGAGGATTTCCTGATGAACCACACAGGTGGAAGCAAACTCTGACCTTGAATTATGGTCAGCAGTTTGGCAGTTGTCAAATAAGAAGAAACAAACTTGAGTAAGGGATTAAATGTACAAGTAAGATCTAAATAGAGAGTGCTGTTTTAATTTGCATTTCTCGAATGACTAATGATGTTGAACATTTTCTCATGTATTTGTTTGCCATTTGTATTTCCTTATCTGAGAAGTGTGTATTCATCTCAGCTGCCCAACTCTGGATTGGGTCTCTACCACAGCAAGAATGGCTAGCATTACGAAATTAACCAATAACAAATGCTGGCAAGGCTGTGGAGAAATAGGAACACTTCTCCACTGCTGGTGGGAATGCAGACTGGTGAAACCACTGTGGAAATCAATTTGGAGATTCCTCAGAAATTAGCTCTAGAGGTCCCATTCAACCCAACTATTCCCCTTCTGGGTATTTTCCCAGAAGATCTAAAAACATCATATCACAGTGATATATGTGC
>NW_004955411.1:18660484-18664494 GCF_000276665.1 Chinchilla lanigera
CTTTTGCCGCTGAGCTAAATCCCCAGCCCCAATGAGAATTATTAATAAGGGCCATGTCCAGGATAGTAACCAAGACCCCCAACTCCAGATATTTGTCTCAAACATTCATGATTCATATAGCACTTCGTGGATCTTGGAAGCATGGCCAGCCAGTTTTGGTGCCATTTCTTTTACTGTTTTATACCTATTAACAAAAAAACCACTTTCTTCATTTAGGGACAAACATTCCTGTTTTCAGCTGTTAGGAGATCTAGTCCTCTCAGATGTTGTACACCCACTCCTGCTAGTGAGTCCATGGTCTGGATGGTAGGCAATACTCTGGGCAAATTTGTCTAGGCTGTCTGTCAAGTTCTTAGATGACCATTGATTACAAGAGAAAAATATGATTAGCTTTAAGATCTCAAATAGTCACTATACATTGTCTTTATTAGATGTAGCATTTTAATAATCCAGGATGATACCCAAAGAAACAGGAAAGACCCCAAAAATGCCACATTATAACTTCAAACTGGAACCTTAAGTATAGTAAACAAGACAGCAGCGAGTATAGTTACACAATTTATTTAGAGGGAACAAATTGTTTTATATATCTGGTTTACCATGGTGGTTGATGTTTTACTTTTTTGAGAAGAAACTTGAGGTCATTCATAGATCAACAGGTATATGAATTTGTGGTCATTCTTCATCTTCTTATGTCTCAGGTGATTTGAGTTTAACCCTGGAAAGCTGAACCCGACTGTGTATTCCCTGTATTTTAATGGCAGAAGGGTGGGAAAGGGTCTTTTCATTTGGGTGAAATTTGGTCCTAGGGTCCAACCTCCTTCCAGGTTTTAATTAGGACCTTGTCTACAGCCATACCACCCTGAACACACCTGATCTCACCTAATTAGGACCTACTCACCATGGTGGATTTGGGGATGGATAATCATTGTTAATTCCTGGGAGTGAAAGGATCTTATTTCCATATTCCTGAAAGGCCTGTGGGAAAGTTCCTAGATGGGTCATATGTTGAAAGAGCTGGAAGGTTTCAGCGTCAGGGAGCAGATCTGATATCAAAAAGGGCCTCCCATAAAGTATCTTAAATGGGCTGAGATTAAGTTTGGACATGGAGGTTCACTGGGACAGTTAGAAAGAGAGTTATCCACTTATGATGTGTTTATTGATAAAACTTGGCTAAGGTTTGTTTGAGAGTTTGATTGGCTCTCTCAACCTCTCCTGATGATTGGAGTCTCCACACTGTGTGGAGATAATACTTAATTCCCTCCCACTTCTGTGGCAGCTCTCTATGTGATTTGTGATATGAAAGAAGATCCATTATCACTCTGGATACATGTAGGTAATCCAGACCTAGAAATTACTTCTCTAAGGAGAATTTTTACCACCTCTAGAGCCCGTTCTGACCTGGTAGAGAAGGTCTTTCTCTACTCAGTAAGTGTATCAATGAGGAGATGCTCATATCCTTTTATATAGGCATATGAGTAAAGTCTATTTGCCAGTCCTCTCAAGGGAAAGCTCCAGGCCTTTGTAATGGTTCAAGCACTAAGGGAGGATGAGTCTGTGCGTTGTTAAGAGCACAAGCAGTACATGCCTGAGTTATGACATTATGGACATCATGCCCTATAAAGAGCCTACATGTGACAGCAGTGGTGGTATCTCACCCCAGGTGGAAGGCATCACGTGGGGGCTTAATGAGTTTCCACTGCACTCATCTTGGAGAGAACTGTCAGGGTCCTACATACTACCATTGACCCTTTTGAGTTCCTCCATCATTAGGAATCATCTGAAGCTCTTTGGAAAGTATCTTGGTTCTAAATTAAGACCTTGGCATGGGGCCATAAGTAGTTCTGTTGATGGGCCAGAACTGTAACAGATCATGGAGTGGAATCTGCCTTAGAGTTACCCTAGGATACAGGGCCCATGGAAGCTTGATGTCTCTTACAGTGGGTAACTGGTACCTCACATGGGGGATTTACTTCCCCAGTGAGATGGAGAATGTCTAGTCCATGTTTCATTGGAGACTCGTGACTAGTTAAAAGTCCTCTTCCTTTCCAACTGGTTGCAAATGCATATAGGACAAAACGGCATATTGAAGTTGATATATATATTAACCCTCTTGCCCTGGGCAAGTTATAGTGTCCAGTTGAGGGCAGAAGTACCAGGGGGAGAGATCCCTGACTTCAATGACCTGAATGGAGCTGGCTATGGTATATCCTGCACTCCTGATATTTTCCTTTGTGAAATTGCTGCCAACAGTGAACCATGTGTTAGCTGGCCTCCATTAATGGCTGGTCCCTCAGATGGGATGGCTGTCTTCTACTTCATTAGCTACTGAAACTAGTAGACCTAGTATAACTGGATGATACTGTGGTTGGTATCACCTGGTTCAGTAAAGTCCAGATAGACATCAGTCACCTAAGTAAATTACCACAGTATCTGCACCCATCCCTTCCCAAAAATGCTTTTGTTCTTTCTATGTAACATTGCTACATGACTCACTTGCCTATTGGATAAATATTAGCTAGTTACCTAATACTTGTAATATTATTGTTTGATTATAGTTTGACCCATGTTGTACCCACATTGTGACTTTGCCATATAAATTACTCCTGACAAATGACCTTGTTGGCACGTAGCATGTTGGGAATTATATTTCTCTTATATCAATTGTATGTTTTCTTAAATGATCCTCTCTGTAAGAAGTAATTCTAAATTGACAAATGTTGAAAACCTAGTCATATACATAACAGTTCACAATCCTAAAATAGCAGATTGGAGCTGGAGCAAATTGGCAACCAAACAGCTAACTGGTCACAATGCATCAAAGATTAGAAAACCCATGGTTAACATGTTTGAGTGAGAAGTTTTCTAAAAAGAGACAAAATGCACAGAATACAGGGTGCAGAAGAAAGTCACATTTATAGATGAGTGATGTGGATCAGTCAGAAGAGTGTAATTTTTAATTACACCTTCACTTGCATGTGGCAAAACCAATCAAAAGACGTTATTCCTGATACTTCATTTTCATCTGGTAGAAAACCAAGTGAGGAAGTCTGATGCCAAGTTAAGTTATTTACTTTCTTATTGCTAAGAGACACAGTATCTGAAACTCACAACTGTAAGGTGGAAAGGTGTATTTTGGCCTATGATTTATAGAGTTTCAAACCATATTTGACTGGATCCAAGGCAGGTGACATGGCAAAGGGGAATGTAGAGTGAAATAACTCATGCCGTGTTGGTGGGAAGCAGACAGATATTGAGGAAATAGGGAGGAATATACACCTTTCCAGGCCATTCCCCCAGTGAATTCCATATTCCTCCATTCCCCCTCTTCAAACCAGGCTTCACCTCCAAACATCACAGTTAACTACAAGTTCATCAGTAGACTAATCCACTGATAAGTATCATTCTCCTATGATCCAATCATCTCTACAGAACCCCACCTATGAGCACATGAGGCATTGGGAGGACATCTAGATATAAACCACAACACAGGCAAGTGAGTTTTTTATAAAATAAATGTTCAATACTTTATTTGCATGAGGGAAAAGCTGTGCTCTTACCACTGTGTCTTGTTCAGTTCTATGTTCATGACACCAAGAACCTGAAAAGAATCTCCATAGGACTTTCCATCCACTAACACTACTACCCCCCACACACAATTCATTACTTCTATTTACTACATTATATGTCTTGATTTATTTCATCAGTTATATTGCCATTTATGTAGGATTCATTTTTAGTCATTTTAGCCTGTCTCAATTTTTTTTATTTTAAAGTGAGTAGTTAAAAACAAAACAAAACAATAGCAACATACCAACATGACAGACATAAGCAAAACAAAGCAAGAAAATTTAAAATGATACAGGGTTTCAAAACAAAATGATAGGAATTAACAATGGTTGTTATATTACATATTGTTATCTTCAACTACATTGCTCAGATTACCAGATGTAAGAATGAAAGATTGTTCAAACCAATAAAGTGAATAAAAAATCATTATTAAATAAAAC
>NW_004955411.1:18666230-18697153 GCF_000276665.1 Chinchilla lanigera
ACTGGCTGATATTAAGTTATTTGGGATTTTTATAACTTCTTTGTTCAGGTTTGGCAATTCATATGTATCCAGAAATCTGTCCCTTTCCTCTGTATTTTTAGATCCTATGAGAGTAAAGATTTTCAAGTAGGTATTGATGATCTTCTAAATTTCTACAGCATCTGTAGTGATTTCACCCTTTTCATTCCTTATTGCACATATTTCCATTTTTTCTTTCCTTTTTTTGATAAGGTTGGCTAGGGGTTTATCCACTTTATTTATTCTTTCAAAGAACCAACTCATTGAACCATTAATTATTTGTATTGTTTTTTAAGTCTCCATTGTATTGCAGTCTGCCCTGAGTTTTATAATTTCCTGTCTTCTTTGGGGTTTGGGTTTGACTTGCTCTTCTTTTTTAGGAACTTGATGGGCAGCATAAGATTGTCTATTTGTGCTTATGTTTTCCTGAGGTGGGAATTCACTGCTATAAATTTCCCTGTGAGGACTGCTTTTATTGCATTCCACAGGTTCCTGTAAGTTGAATCTACATTTTCATCTTGATTTCTACTTTGATTTCATCTGTGACCAAATAGTTGTTCAGGAGGTGATTATTTAATTTCCACGTGTTTATGGAGTTTTTGTGATTTCTTTTGTTATTAATTTTCAGTTTCATTGAATGATGGCCTGATAGTATGCATGGGATAATTTCAATTCCTTTGCATGTACTTAAACATGTTCTATGTGCCAGCATATGGTCTATTTTAGAGAACATCCCATGTGCATCTGAGAAGAATGTGTATTCTGATGCTGTTGGATGGAACACTCTGTAAAAGTCTACTAAGTGCACTTGTTCACAAATTTGGTTAAGTTCTTTTATTTCTTTGCTGATTATTTTGTCTACTTGATCTATCTCTTTGTGACAATGATGTGTTGAAGTCCCCTGTTACCATTATATTGCTTATTATTTAATTTTACATGTGTTTAAATTTGTCTCATATAGTTGGGTGCTTTTGTATTTGTTGCATAGATGTTTATGGTTGTTATCTCTTCCTCATGAAATTTTCCTCTCACAAGTAGGTAGTGACCTTCTATATCTCTTTTGATGGTTGTTGGTTTGAAGTTCACGTTGTCTGCAAACAGGATAGTTACATCTGCTTTTCTCTGGGTTCCTGTCAGATAGAGGATTATTTTCCATCCTTTAATTTTCAGTCTGTGAATTTCCTTTTGAGTTAAATGTATTTCTTGCATACAGCATATTGTTGGATTTTGTTTCTTGATGCACTGTGCCAGTATGCTTCTCTAGACTGGTGAATTGAGAGCATTTACACTGATAGTTATAACTGATATGTACTGGCTTATCTTTGGTGTGTTATTTTCCTGCTCTTGTTTCCTCCTTTTTCCCTCTGCTTAATTGCTGGCTTTGCTTATCAGTTCCTTTCTGTTGTTGTTCTTAAAGTTGTGGTCTTTTTTACCTCTTTCTAGCATATCTTTTAGAACTTTTTGTAGGACTGGCACTCAGGAATTTCTTCAGTTGTTGTTTGGACGGTAGTATTTTTATTTCTCCATTATTTTGAAGGATAGTTTTGCAAGGTACATCAATCTGGGTTGGAAGTTGTTTTCTTTCAGAACCTGAAATAGGTCACTCCAAGCTCTTCTTGACTTGATGGTTTGTGTTGAGAAATCTGTCATGATTCTGATGGGCTTTCGTTTATACGTGATCTATTTCTTTCTCTAACAGCTTTTAATATTCTGATCTTTGTTAAATTTCTGGAATCTTTATCACTGTATGTCTGGGTGTATTTACTTTGGTTATGGCTAATTTTAGTTCCAAATGCTTCACTGTTCTGTATATCTAATTCTTTTTCCATGCCTCAGAAATTTTCTGCTATTTTTTCTGCAAATGGTCTTTTTATGTCATTTCTGCTGACATCTTCTGCTTCATTGTGACCTATTAACCATACATTGTTTTTCTTTGCTTCATCTTGCAATTGTTGAATTGTTATTCTTGGTTCCTTGCTAATTTTAAGAGAGCCTTCCTTTTACATTCATTAGTGGCAATGCTGTCTTCAAGGTCTGAGAGTCTATCTTCAGCTTTATTCAATCAATTTTGCCAACTTTTGATGGAATTTTTAATTTCTGGTTTATCTGTTTGAATCTGTTTCATGCATTGTAGTTCTTTTTTACATTGTCCACTCAAGGTTCTATGAGTTTTCTGTGCTCCTCTTTTTTGTTATCAATGTCTTCTCTGGATATGCTGAGCAATTCTTTTATTATTGTTGTCATTTCTTTTTTTACCTCAGAGATTATCTCTGATCTGATGTCTTTTATGGCCCGATGGAGTTGTTTCTTTACTTCACTTGCTATCACTGCAGAAATTTCAGATATATCACTTCCAGGCTCTTTCTTCTGTGTTGATGTCTCTTGGACTTGTTCTGGGAGGGGTAGAGGTATAAGATTGGATTCTATTCCTTCATTTTGTCATTTTTGAAGATCCAGAGGTTCCCTGGTGCTCAGCCTACCTCTCAGGATGGTGTTGGAATAGTGGGATGAGGATGTGAACGTCCTCAGTGCTCAGCATTCCTCCTGTGCTGGTGTTTAGGGGCAAGGTAGGATTGCAGATGCTCCTGAAACTTTCTTGCATTCATTTGACTCCCAGGCATGTGTGAGAGTTCCAGGGGAGGCTCACTGGAGTTCCTGCAGCTGTCCAGGGTTCAGCTAGCTTCCACAAGGATGAGGAGGGTGTGGATCAGCATCACTGAGTCTTCAGATGTTGCCCAGGACCCAGCCCAGTTCCCATGCTGGTAGGGGAGGGGAAAGGGTGGAGTCCCCAAGGCTGCTGACTCTGTGTGATGTTCAGCTTTGCTCCTTTGGTGGAGCAGGTGGTGATGGGATTGGCTGCTGAGGCCCCCAAAGGTGTCTGGGGCTCTGCCTACATCACATGCTGGTCAGGGTTCCTGAAGATGTCTCGTGTTAAGCCTGGCTCCTGCAGGGATGCTCTACATTCTTTATTATCTATGTCAATAACACTTCTTAACCACAATGAAGTCATTTTCAACCTAGGAAAGACTGTTAAAAGCAATATGTTCCTAGATTGTAACAATTGGATGTGAACTTATTCTGTGTGTAGCTCTAAGGAAGAAAGCAAATGGAAATTTTCCATTGATCAGAAGGCACCACTGATGTGACTCTGGAGACTCATTTGCAAAGGCATTTAGAGGATTTAGGTATCACACACCAATTTGAGCTGCAAGGTCCATTTTAGATGACTGAAATGTCCACAAAAGAGTCCACTAAAGAGAATTGGTTATCAAAGATGATCAGACCAGGCACTACTTTATTTATTATTAATGGACATGTAAATTTGATAGAAATAACATGATATATAATTGTATTATGTTGCATTTTATTTTATCTTATTTTTGTTTTCCCTAGTCATTCCAACTATAACTTAAGTCATTTGGACAAGAATAACATGCTAGTACTTACGTAGAAATATAGACAGTAACAATGTAATTATATATCTCTGATAATTGTGGAATTTATTGCAGAACTGAAGATATATTCATATTTTGAAAAAGCAACTTATTCTATAGTCAGTAATTATTTTTTTCATGAAACAAAGAAATATAAAAAGACTTTATGTAATCTGAGCAATTTATATCATTTGGTCTTTCATTTCAAGGGAAATCTTAAAGAAAAATGTGTATTCAAACTTTCTTAGAAGAGGAATATTTTAATTCCTTTGATGTGGAGGCAGTATTACCAGTTTCTGAAGTTCTAGAGACTTTTTCTATAGAGTCTTTCTAGGTTCTTTCTGTTCTAACAAAGAATTTGACAAAACAGACACAAAAGGTAATGAAGTTTTCTGTTTATTAAAGGTAGGAAATGAAACACTCTTCATAGAGCAAGTATAGACCAATCAAAAGTAGGAAAAGAAGTACAGTTTGCATGGTAAGTGTGGACCATTGTGCAGTTTGAATACAGTAACCAAGAGCTTAAAGGAAGTTGGCTTTTGAGGCTTTCACCTGTCAGACCATCAGTGTGGGGCTGGGGATTTAGCTCAGCGGCAAAAGCGCCTGCCTGGCAAGTGCAAGGTCATGAGTTCGGTTCCCGGTACCAGAGAAAAACCAAAAAAAAAAAAAAACCCAGACCATCAGTGTAGGCCACTCTATTTAAAATCTCTGGAGTTCTCATGAGCAGAATAGAAGGAAGCATTTTCTAATTGGCTCTAGGTACTGGGCTTGGACAGATGTCCCCTGGATCTCCATGACTGACAAGACAAACCCACTTGCCCATTTAGTTTCTTCACCCTAATCTCCTGCTTGATCTCCCATCCTCCAAAGACATAAATCCCCATAATTCTTTCTGGGGTGCTTCGGGTGAAGAGGTTTCCATCTGCATACAGGTATTTCCTGCTGAAAGGGGCTGTTGGTTATATCTAATGGGGATTACATGCTTTACATCTACCATGAGATGTTATGGCTTTGTGGCTAGGTGGAAGAAAAAAAAAAAAAAAACACGTATCAGTGGGATAGAAAAAAGAAACATAAGTAAAAAATCATTTTAAAAATGAAAATTGCAGCTTCTCTACTTAAGACCAGTTTGAACTTTTATTTTTCCTTTGCTCCTGTCCTGGAATGCAATAAGTCTAGACAAACTCCATTCATGCGCAAATGAATCAGTCATTCCCTTTTTACTTGCAAATATTTTTCTGTCCAATGTGAATAGATCACCTTTTAGTCTGTAAAATCAGCTTTTCTCTATGAATAGACCATTACTGTTCTGTAGATAAACCGTCCTCTCCCATATCACAAACTAAGACCAAGATGACACATTGGCAAATTATAGTTCTACCACCAAAAACACGTAAATATTCCCAGCTCCAAACTGTTGCACCCATTTCTCTGGAGAGGGGGATCTCAATCCTATTTCTTTAACTCAATACTAAAATTTTTGCTGAACAAACACTTCTCAAGACTCTAACTAATGTATCCTAAAAATTCTTTTCCTGGGACTGGAGTCAGTGAACCTGCAGTCCTAATCTATGGGTGGAGTGGTATAGGTTGATTATTACAGCTTCTGTAACTTCCAGGAATCCTGTCCAATGACAATTTTGTTCAAAATAACAATGAATGGAAAATTATAGAACAAAATATGATTTTTCTCCCTCTATCTTCATGCTGTGTTTATTTTCTGTAATATTTTAAATTAGTTTTCTTTTCATTTTGTTGATTAGAACATCCAGTAAAATGTTAAACAGTACTCACAATAATGTGAATCTCATTTGTGAAATTTTGATACTATATCTTTTAGTATCATTTTTGGTGAAACTTTTATTAAATGTGTCTACTTATACAATGCAAAGCTCTATATTCTAAAACATACTAATAAATATTGAATTTAAGAAGAAAAGAGAAAACAAACAACAAGTAAAAAAACATGGTTCTACATTCCTCTTTACTTTGTGACTTCAAGAAGGTTAGGGCAGGGCTGGGGATTTAGCTCAGCGGCAAAGCGCCTGCCTGGCAAGCGCAAGGTCGTGAGTTTGGTTCCCGGTACTGGAGAAAAACCAAAAAAAAAAACAAAAAAAAAAAAAAAGAAGGTTAGGGCAATTAGAAATACAATTGGGAGTTAATTTTGTATAAACCTAAATTAATCAAATCTCCCAAAATTGAAGAGCAAATGTGAGGATAACAGAAGGACAAATTTTAGAGAATGTTTATTAGACATAATAGTAAGAAAAAGCTCTTGGTGGATGCACAACATGAGAGGAAATAATTGAAAAAGTTTTCTTTGATTTGGCCTTTTTTTGTCTTTTTCTGTTTGTTTGTTTTTTTTTTTCTTGTACTGGGGATTGAACTCAGGACCTTGCATTTGTCAAGCAGGTACTTATTCCACTGCACATTACCCTGACCTCATTAGGCCTTAGAAAGCCAAGCAGAGTGTGTGGGCTTGTTTCAAAGGAAGTAAGTTCGAAACAGTTTAAAAAGTAACTGATTAACTTGCATGTCTAATATTTTCTCTAGTCCACTTGAAGTCTAGGTCCAGAGGTAGCTACAGGAACTGTCAACTAATTTAACATCTTCTTCCTAGGAAGAAATATCCTTATCGCCCACTTTATTGTAGCCTTTATTTTCCTTCTTGTGTTTAGCTTTGTATCTCTTAATTTGACTTTGTTGCTTGAATTAACTCTTAACCTGGTGAACTGGTTACTTTTCTCTTGTTGCTGAGACAAAATACCCAAAGCGCAAAATGAAGGAAGGAAAGGATTATTTAGCTCACAGTCTGTGGAGGTTTCAGTCCATACTGGGCTGGTTCCAAGGCAGAGTGGTACATGGCAGAGGGCAAGCGTTCATGGCTGCAGAATACAGAAAAAGCAACAAGAGCAGAAAGGGAGGAGCCCTAGCAAGCAGCCTCTTTCACTCCCTTACATTGTATGCAAACTGCCTACCCCAGGGTGGGTGTAGCATTCACTCCCATAGTCCCAGCATTGGATCATGGATCAATCACCAATCCTAGAAGCCCACCCCATGACTGCATGAGGATTTGGGGGGAACATGCAGACACAAATCATGACACCTAGGATATCTCATACTATTTTTTATCTTACCCTTAAACCTCTCTGACTGCCTACATACAATAAACTGCTGTATAATTTTGGTCCATTACTGCTGTTGCAAAATCTCCTGGGAAAGTTTAATTTATTTGCATGAATATTTTTTACTAAGTTGTTTGTAATGTTGCAGAAGTCACCAGTTTATACTGAAACATTTAATCATTTATACATTTCAGTACCATATTGTGTAACAAGTACTTTGGCTACATCAATATTTAGCAATGTTTCGATTTATTATATTATTATTATATTAGGTGTCCACTATACTCTATAACATTACAACAGCTTCCTTGATACAATGCAAAGTAACATTTAATTATATTAATAGCTCACAAGAAATTTAGGAGGAAAATGTAACTCCCAACCTTCTAGATGTCATGTATGGCAAGTTTGTGTTCCTGAATAGGTTGCTAACTAGTCCGCTTCTTTGAGAAAGTTCTATAGAGGAAAGTCATGAGGGTTGGGTATAACATGAGTCAAATTATAACTAACTGATATGATTATAAGTATAGCTACATAGCTAATATTGATACAATAGTAACAAGGATATATGAATGACATTGTTAACTTTGGTCAATAATCTATAGTCTTAGTTTTGTTTTTAGACTTAGTTTTAGTAGTCTTAGTCTAAGTGACTGGGAGAGGATGGATCAGCCCTGATGAGATAATGATTTACCTATACGAAAAATGTCAAAAGTGTGGTACCAATAATTCCAAACTTCCAGTTATCCCTTAGGGAAGTATGTAAATCTTTCCATTCTGATTTTAATCTTCAGATGCACCTCCAGCCTTAGTTTTGATATGTTTTCATCTTCTGCACTGATATCTTCAAGGGCCTACCCCAGACTGTCTATAATAGTTCTACCTAACTTAACTATCTGTAATAAAATCTCTATAAAGTTGGAGATTTGGAAGTCCTGAAGCCTGGAGTAGCTAAACTTAATAATGCTATTTTTAGATAAACCTCTTAAGGAAATGTAATGTAACTATATTTGTAATATTACACATTTTGGAAATCAATCTTTTAAATAAAGATTGAGATTTCTGAAAACATTTGGAAACCAGATATTTTCCTTACCTTTTCTTATAGTCCTGGGCAAAATAATTTCAGTTTTCTGTGCTTTAACTTTGCGATTTAAAAGGAAAAATTTATGTCATCCTAAAGTTGCTTCTAAATGTACTGCTTTATTACGAGTTTAATATCATCTGCAGAATGAGTAGAGTCTCATCAACTAAAAATCTTGTCAACTAAAAGTCTTCTCATTGAGGTACAAGGGATGTGTACTTATGGCCTGGGTGAAGAAATAAAAAGGGAGGAAGAGTGGTGAAAGATTTCCATGAAGGAAACGTGTATACCTTCTTTTCAAAAAAGAGAAAACATTTTTAGTTGTTTGTTTTGTTTTGTTTTGTTTTGTTCTTTTTAGACAAAGTCTCATTGTTTAGTTCAGGCTAGCCTTGAGTTCACTATGAACCCAGGCTGGCCTCAAACACAAAGTGATCCTCCCGCCTAAGCCTCCTGAGTGCTGGAATTACAGGTGTGCACAACCATGCCCAGCTATAATTTAAATGTGGACATGGAAAAAATTACTGCTCTGAAGAGTAAATAAATTTGTTGATTTTTCAAAGCTCATGATCCTAGGAGAAAGGTAGAGGACAGCTTACTATTTGTCCTCTGAAATATGGTAAAGCAACTAGTATAGTGCAGTTTCAAATTATGGTGAGCACATGGTCGGCACTCAAAATTCAGAGAAGTATACTGTGCAAATTAACAGTAGAAGGCACGTAATACAATAATATAGATAAAATTCTTGGAATACATTACATCTACTCTAAGACTATTTATAGTTTTGTTTTTTTTTTTACTATTATCCATCATCCATAATTTCTTTTAGTGTCAGAAAAGTAGGAGGAAAGCTGTCACTATATTTTTTAGGGAAAAAGATGAATTTTTTGACAAGACAGTCTTTATCTGTAATTTTCGATCCTTCTGCATCTCTTGCATTTACATAGAGCTGTTCATACTTTTAGATAAAGAGCAAATATATATATAATAATTTTCTCTAGCTACTGAAATGTCTATTAAAGGTTTTCATTTCATTTAAAAGTTACTTTTTTCTTAATGCTAAAGTTATGTTTTCTATTATGTGCCAGACATGATTTCCTTAACTCCATCTTCAGTTTTCAAATTTAGAATTTACTCATCTACCCCAAGGTATAAAATCCATATAAATAAGCAATGCAATTTTTCATTACCTAAAACATTTAAAAAATCAACTAATTTTTAGTTTATTGAAACATAGAAAAATATGTCCAATAAAAAGTTATACTATTTTTCATACATTTTATTTTGACATCTCTTGAAATTCCCAGAATTATGCTGTAGAATTAAGTATAAAGCATAAGATCAATATTGCTTATTATAAGTAATGAAATCATTATCTAAATTATCCAGTTTCTATACAGAGAGATAAAATATAACTTTGTATAATTATGTATGTTCTACATAGAAGAATCTATGTTTCTAACATACAAAGAATTAGGAGGAAAGCAAGAAGATAGGGTCATAAAATACATCTTTAAAAAGCAAGGAATGCAAGCATGTATTGCAAACATATATGAAAAGAAAAGAGAGGGGATCAAGGAATGGATGGATTGAAAGAAGGAGGGTGGCAAGGGAAAAAGATGAAGAAAGGAATTAAGATGTGTATGTACATGTACTAACTCCACACAAGGAATACAAATATTATGTACTACAATTATGTACTCAAGAAAAAATGGAAAAAAGAACAGATCAAGAGTCTGTTCTAGTAAAGAACTTTTAATACTTAAATTTAGAATGTTGACATTGTAGTCAGATTTTTATTTGTTCACATTTGTGTGGACTGGACATTTCTAAAACAAAAGCAAATAAAATGAAAACATTATTACTTCCTCACCATAATAATTTAAATTACAAAATAAGCTTTAAATTAAATATCCCTTTGTAAATTTGACATTGGGATGTGGTAATGTATTTAAATGTGATAATCTTTAGGCAGAGAAAAGCTGAGGGTTTTATTTATAGTAAAATTTTTCAGTTCAAGAAAATTTCCCCATATCATGAGAATATGAACTGTATTATTCTATGTTAAAAGGGACTTTTGTTTATCTTTTCTATTTATCTTCCCTTTGCCATATAATATTGTGAATTTCTACCATCTATAATAATTACCTAATATAATAAAATATTCCTTTGAAGACTTTTAAGGGTGTCAGGATGAAGAAGGCCAATTTGCTGGAACAAAATTATTTTCATTCCTCTTTACCTTTCAGCTAAGGAAGGAATTATAAATTTTTCAAGTTCTTCAGAAAATAACTTTAGATTCAAAACTAAGATCAAGTTCACACTTTGAAAATCACATGAGTGTGACACAATTACTGGTTCTCATTGCTCTCTGGCACGTCTTGGAGAAGACTAGATGATACCTAAAGCAAAGACATGGATTTAAAACAAAGTTTAAGTGTAGGGCCTGACAACTTTGTACACTTCTAGGAAGAAAAATAATCTTGTGATAGAAAAATATGTAAAAAGTGAATTTAGAGTGAGAGATCAGACTATAAATTTGGATTTGAAAGAAGAGTTGAAATTCAGCAATTTTTGTCTGAAATATTTTAACTATAATTGGACCTCATAAAAGTAAAGACTCTAGAATTACATTTATTCCCACATGGTATGATTTCTCAATTGATGGTAGAAGGAAATTCATCTGCTTGGCCTATTGTTCTTACACTTTGAATGGTATTGATATTCCCCAATGATCACTTGGATTCTGGCTGTGAATCTTGTAATTTTCTTTGGCTTTGCCTCACAAAAAGTGAAGTATAAAAGAGAAAAGCATTTCTTTGGATGACATTGAAATATATTTTTAAAATGTAGATGCAGATCTTTTGTGTTGTCCTTAAAGAAATTTTAAAGATTCCTAAAGTTTTAAAGGAAACCAAGAATTTATGTTTGCCTTCCTTTGGTTTTTGCCAAGCAGGATAATGAAATTGATTTGACTGATATTGCTAGGTCTTATAATTCACTGTGAAACAAATATTATATAACATCAAAAGAACAAAAACATGGGCACCTCAGGAAAAGCTTTAATGTGTACAAAAACCATTTGACTTTCTATAAGCCTTTTCCAAGTGTCTTCTCTCATTTTTACCTAAATAATCTCCTTCAACCCAAGTCAGAGAAACAAAGCAGCTGGTATTCAGGGTATTTCAAAGCATAGTTTAATTATTTTTGTATATTTCTTACTCAAAAGCTAAATGAACATTATGACCTTTTTCCTATAAAACATTAAATCTCCGCAATCTCTTATGTTATGAATAAGCCACAGTTGTTAGTTTTGCAATGGAGAAAGATCTTAATCAAATCATACTTTCTAGATTTATATTTTAAAAAATAAAAAGTAAAGGAATATGAACGTGATATTTGTTGCCTCCATTAAATATAGGTGAACTCTATTGACAAATTCAATATCTTCAATAAACATCTGTCTAGACTTACGATCTTTCCACATGAGTGCAGTAAGACCTACAGACTTCATTCAGGCAGATACAGTGTGTGGCTCTGAGTGGAATCAGACTTCTTCTCAGATTTTTCTTCTTATTAAGTGAATGGTGAAAATTTTTAGGGCAAGTCCAAAAACCATATATACATGTCTGTATTTGTATTGCATGGTTTTCAGATACCTCAATGAATTAATTTCAATGTACCCATTGCAATAGAACTTAAACATTAGGAAGGCAAAAGCTGAAGTGTAATTTTGAGCATAAGTTTGCCTGATTTTACTTTTAAAAATATTTTATTAGTGCATATTAGTTACACTGAATAGTGGTGCTAGTATTGACATATTTGTACATAGGGATACTGTGGTTTTTTTTCATTTTTACCCTCTCAATATTCCCCTAGTCCTTTCTCTTCCTTCCATAATCCTGTTTCTTTTCTCTAATAGTGTCCTTCCTACTTTTCTATCATCTTTCTAAAAGTAATTTTTAAAAATCCCATCTTGAAGAGACAACATCCAATATTTGACTTTTAGTCTCTGGCTTATTTTGCCTAAAACATCAATTTTCCAGAAAATAATATGATTTCATTCTCATTTATGACTGAAAAAACATTCCAAGGTGTATGTATGCCACATTTTCTTTATCTATTTGTGTGTTGATGGACAGCTAGACTGCTTCCATACTTCAATTTGTATCAATTCCACAACAATAAACATAGGTATGGAGATGTCACTATAGCATGCTGACTTTAATTCTTTGGGGAACATACTGAAGAGTAGGTTGAGATACATACTAAAGACACAGAAAATCTATTCAGTAAAAAAAAAAAAAAAAAGGAAAATTTCCAAATCTTGTAAAGTTGTGGACATCCAACTATAGGTGGCATATAGAACCCAAACAGACATGACCAGCTAAAATGTCCAGTACAAAAGAGAACAAATTATCTATCTATCTATCTATCTATCTATCTATCTATCTATCTATCTATCTACCTATCTGTCTGTTTACTTATCTACTTATCTACCTATCTTCTATCAACTTATCTATGTGTTTCTCATGTATCTGGTGATGTTGGAAGAAAATCCAAAGCCTTGTGCATTGTAAACTAGCTCTCTAACCTGAGCTGTCAATAGCAAGGATGGGCATGTTGACATCCCAGCTATCTGGGAGACTGAGGCAAGAAATCTCAAATGAAAGCCAACTTGGACAATATCACAATTTAGTGAAATCTTGTTTCAAACTAATTTTTCTTTTAAAAAAGGGCTAAAGAAGTAGCTTAGTGAGAAAGGCCTGTATTCAGTCCCCCATTCTGCCAAATGCAAACAAAGAAAGGCATTGATACTTTCTGACCTGTATTAACTAAACATTGATTAGTAATAATAGATTTTACAGGTATACTCATAGATTTGATCAGGCATACTAAATTTCCTTCTACTAATCAAATATTCCAAATTGAATAGTAGAGATTATTCAGATTTTCCAGTAGAGATTTTACTCTGAAAATTCATATTTATTTACTGGGAGAAATGTGAGAAAATGATGATGATAAATTTACAAAATAAAATCTAACAGCAAAAGAAACACATCAGTGAAAAGCATTCTAAGAAATGGGAAAAAATTACAAAATAAAAGCAATAATGGCTTAATATCCAAAATATGCCACAAAACATCCTTACAATTCAATACCAAAGCATCCCACAAATTATTTAGAAGTTGTCAAAGGATTTGAATAGGTAATTCTTCAAAGTCAAAGAAGCAACATATACAGTTATGCAAAGATATTGTTTCCATCTCTTTGGTCTGCTATAAGAAATTACCATAAATTGAAATAGCTTAAACAAAAAAAAACACATTTATTTCTCATACTTATGAAATGCTGGAATCCCAATATCACGGTTCTGGCACATTTTTGTTAATGGTTCACTTCCTGTTCCAGACATCTTCATATAATTTCATACAATGGAAAGAAGGTGATGTAGCACTCTGGCCTCAGGTACAATAGTACTGTACCATTTCCACATACTCATTTTAAGAGATCACAATGTTTCCTTCATGATACTAATCATTGGGCAAATAAAAATCAAAACCACGGTGAATTATTATCTCTTATAGGATGGTGTTAACCTTTTTTTTTTTTTAAATCAAACTAGCTTTTCTATCAAACTACCTTTTTTATCAAAAAAAGGTTAACAGCTGTTTAAAATGTTGAGAATTTGTAATACATATTTCTTTGTTAGGAATGTAAAATGATACAGATTCTATGGGAAAATGTATGAGGTTTCCTTTAAAAAAATTAAAAAGAGAACTATATTGTAATGCAGAGAGTCTGTGTTTTAGTTTTTGTCTAAAAGAACTTAAATCTGAGTCGCAGAGAGATAACTCTAACATTAACTGCCATGTTATTCACAATAACCAAGATATGGAAACAAGATGTCCATCAAAAGAATGGATAAAAAAAATATGATATGTAAATATCATGGAATGTTGTTCAGCCTTAAAAATAAAAGGTAATTCTAGTGAATGGCACAACATAGATAAATGTAGAAGATACAATGCTATGCAAAATAAGCCACTTCCAAAAGGATAATTCCTGCCTGATTCCATTTCTGTCAGTCATCTTAAAAGAGTCAAACTCATAGAAGCAGAGAATAGATTTACCACAGAAAGGGGGACAGAGAAAAGTTCTACTCAACAATCATAAAGTTTCAGTTATGCCTGAAGAATAAAATCTATACAATTGGTGTTTATAATTATGCCTTTAGTTAATAAATATCTGTTTGCATTTAAAGTTTGTTAAGAATTAGATTCCATATTGATTTTCTTACATAATAAAAAGTTGACTAGTATGTACGTATTTGTTTATGTATTTATTTATTTGAGAGAGTCTTCCTAGTGTACATAGTTCTAGGTGTAGCTGAACTCACTCTGTAGCCCAGACTGCCCTTAAACTCCCTATGAAACTCTTATCTCAGTCTCCCCAGTGCTGGAATTAAGGGGTGTGCCTTCATGCTTGGCTTCCTTTATTGATTGAATAATTTTTTGGGTAATATTTCTTATTCTTTGTGATGGTTAATAACAATGCTTATACTTTTAAAAACCAGGGGTGAATTCCTCCGTTATGTGTAATCACTTTATAAGCACAAGACCCCTAATATTTTCTCTTTGGAGGTTAATCTATTGTTTAGTTCCTGGAATTCAAGTTCATTATTATAATACAAGCAATGCATGGTACATATATATGTATAATTTAAGTTAGCATTACCCAGTTTGTGGATTTAATAAAAGGTGGAACTTTACTTTTAATAATGAAATAAATTTCACAAAAAACACAGATTAGAATTTTCAAAAGTCTTTCATCTACATGTATGGTCTGGGAAGGCTAGTTTTGATAATTTCCCATAGGATCTTCTGTGTTGACAGAATGATCATACTTACCTTCATCTTCTTTTTACATTACCAACTGTTGAACCTATTACCAATGTCAGCAGTAAGTTTCAGTGAAAATTTCTCAGCAAGATCGTGGACTTCGTCTTCCAAAATAAAACAAAAAACCTCAAGGGTTTAAAAATCCACTTCAAGAGAACTGAATGTAGAAAACACTGTAAGTGTGGAACGAGCCACACTTTTTCTTACCCTAAATGAAACGCAGTCTCAGATTCCACAAAGATAAAGCAAATACTGATGACCTCACCTCAAGTTTGCTTCAAAGAAAGGCTTGTGTTGTTCATGATTTTCTCTTTTAATTCAGAAGCAGTAACCAAGGACATAAAGGATAAATGAAGGTGTACTTTTAATATATGAATTTAGCATCATGAAATGTGTAAGGAATTTATTTTTGAAGTGCAACCACACTTCTTGTGTTTTTATTTTTCACAAAGTTGTGAAATTGCACTTTGGTTTTGTTTTTTTTTTTCTATTTTTTTCTTTTAAAAAGAATAAAAATTTCCAAAAAAAGCAATAAAAATGATACAGAATTTCAAAACACAATGGTAGGAAAGCAACAATGGTTGTCATAGTACATACTGTTATCTTCAAAGTAGTTGTTCAGATTACCAGCTACAGCCATACAAACTGATCAGAAAAGTAAGCATTAACTGTTCCTTTCAACAAACCAATAAAAATTTGTATCGGTCTAGTTTCTTTCTAACAGTCATTGTCTCTTTGTTATGATGCACTGTTTCCAAGAAATTCCTTTATCTTGTCCTACTCCATATTAAATCCAAGCAGATTGCCCTCATTCCTTTCTGTAGAGGGCCAGTGTTATCCAAATTAAGTAAAACATGATTTTTTAATCTTTTGGTACAGGTTCTCACTATGTTGTCAAAGCTGGCCTTGAACCCGAGAGTCTCCTACTCCAGTTTCCAGAGTAGCTGAGATTATGGCTATAAACCAACATACTCTAGAAAATAATCATATAAAAAACATTTTTAAACATTACTATAGGGATATGCCAGAAACCACATTTCATTAACATTATATATTTTGAAGTACAAAGTGAAAATCACACAGGCTTCATTAAGGCTCAAACTATTGCTGCAGTGTGTTCTACCGTGAGTCTGAGGGGTACATTGCTCCCTTATAAGATTTCAAGATTTATATGTTTTCTGTCATTCTTCCTTTCTCTCCCTCTCTCTCTCCCTCTCTCTCTCTCTCTCTCTCTCTCTCTCTCTCTCTCTCTCTCTTACACACACTCACACACACACACCCTTTTAAAACTAATTATGAAATTCCTTAACAGCATCCCATGTCATTCAAGTTCACATAATTTATCCTTCCCAGGATGCTGTTTATAACTGCTATTTTCTCTATTAGTTGATAGACCATTGTATGTGGAATAGAATGAAATGTGACAAGAGGCTTTACATAGTCAGAAAAAAAATAATGTGTATGGTTCAAACTAATATTTTGTTAATGAACGTGACTCAGGCTGTCCTTCCATGGAAAAATCCGTACTGAGAAGAGTGGAAATTCTGTCCCTTTCTGTGGTTAAAGTTTTAGTCTGGATGAGCCTGGTAGAGCAATGGATACCGGACAATAAATAGCATATTGATTTACCATCCTTTTAATCAGAGAATATGTATTTTTATAAACATGAAGAGATAAAAATATTTATTCTATTTTAAAAAATGAAGTAACCATAATTGGCCAGCTGGGTTATTCACACATTCACAGATTCACTCCTTCGCAGCTTGATTTTTCACACATTTCAGGAAGATTAGAAAATGAGGTTAATGTTTTAAACGCTTGAGCATTTTGTTATTGTAAAGCCTAAATTCTAGAAGAGTCTTCCAAACTCAGAAATACTAAGTTCACAAAATATAATTTGCTATTTGAAAAACATTTTTTTCCTATAACCATGAAATTCTCTTAGTACATAAAGCAGTTTGGCTAATGTTAAACAATGTAATTTTTTTTCCGAAAGTGACTTGAAAAACTGGCAGTTAATTGAAATCTATATTTTTATTACAGTTATTAAACTATATAACTTAGCTGAATTACAATTACAAACTACAATTCTTATTTAAAATTGTTAGTTATTTCATAATGGAATCATTTGTTAGACAATCTGTTATACAAGTTTCTGGTAACTGTATGTTTTTGCTTTTTGCAGTGCTGTGGATTGAACCCAGGGCCTTTCTCATGCAAGACAAATACTCTGGCACTGAGCTATATCGTACATCCTATCTGTATAGTTGGCATAAATCGATGTTAGTTCTAGACATATTTTATTCTTTATAGTGTTTTCAGAGGCATTGTTGAGGTAAAGTTTCATAACATTTTAGGTTCAACATACCAACACAACACACATAGATTATATTTTTTAAAGATTAGATTTGACTGCAAAGGTTGTAAAAGCTAAGAGTGGTTTAAACAAAATAAAAGTCTATTAAGTAAAAAGTTGAGCCATCTTTGGCTGGAATAGTAGCTCAGAAAGTATCAATGGCAGAATCTCTTTTTTTAAAAAAATTAGTTTCTCATCCTCAAAGGCAAATTACTCTCAGAGTACAACATGGCTGCTTTAGTTCCAGATATTATACGTGTATTATAACCCAGAAACAAAGATCAGAACAGATAATGGTTCTGTGTATTTAAGAACTCCAACTAGAATGTCTACAGAGACTAACAGCTGCATTTTATACTCTGGACCTGTTACATGACCTTGCATTAGTGCAAAGACTTAAATTCTAACCTGTGTCTGTCACTTAAAAATCAGACTGTGCCTATTACTAGAAAAGAAAAGGAATATGGATTTGTGGGAAAGGAGATGGATCTCTGCCACAAGAAATAAACCTGTAGTCTTCTGAGGGAAAAGGCCTACTTTCCATTAGCAGCGTTCTCCCAACTGTGACAACATAGTTGTATGGAATTTGTAGCTATGAAGATGATAGAATTATTATCAAAGGCAGTGGTCATTTTCCAAAAGGTTGTCCTGGCTTCCTACTGATTGTGGCTTATCGGTGTCTGCTGTGTGGAAAACCTGTGATACATCCTTCTGTTGCAGATCTGTGCTGGGATAATTCACAGATAGCCATAGTGAAGGGAGTTGGTGAAGATACTCCTCAGGACAGGAAGGCTTACCTATTTAGGATTTAGAAAGCAGAGAGGAAAATGGAGGATGAGCCAAGGGTGGAAACACTTCCTTCCTTCTGCATCCTTTCCGGAGAATATTGAGGATGTCTCAACCTGCCCGGTGGTAGCAGTACACTCAGTACTTCTTAATCTTAGAATTCGAACATTATGTAAATGATCCTTGTTCTAAAACCTATTATTCTATCATTTGTACAGATTTCCATTAATCTAATTTCTTGCCATGTTTATGTAAGATATTGATTAGATATTTAAGATTTTAAATTTCCTTTTTCCAGAATCCTAATTCATTGAAAAAGTTGTATTTGTAATTACAGGTTTCTTATTATAAAAAGATGGTTATATTTTCAAACATTTATCTTGTCTGGGAATTTTGTGTCTCTCCTTTTCTTTTATCTCTATTTAAAGGAGTAGTCAGAGTATATTTATTGGCTCAAGGAGTGGATATAGTGGGGTAAAAGCCAAAAATCCTATAAGGCATCCTGGCTTTACTATTAAGATGCCTTAGAGTGAAAATGAAAGGATTCAATAATATAGATGAAACATCTCACTGAAAAAAAACCTATGAAATAGAATTATAGGGTATAGAAAAAATTTTTAAGCAAAAGCAGAAAAGGGAGAAGAGTTTTCTTTCAAGTACAAAGACGATCCCTTGAGAATTTTGCAATAAGGTTGCAGCTCTGTGCTGTTCTTTTAAAATTCTATTGTGGGTACAGAGTGACTCCAGAGAAGCCCGAGCACCCCAAGAGCAGTGGGCATGAAGCCCAGGTTCCTTTTAGCGTTCCAAGGGGCTGGCCAGAATCCAGGGGAGAATGGGATGATGGGATGATGCAGGTGCATCCTCCGAGGCGCTTCCTGTTTCCTGAGCCCAGCCTGCAAGTGGAAGAGTTTCTGGCCTGACTGAGCCAAGCAGCTTGGGATGGGAAACTTCTCAAGTCAATGCTTGTAGGCAGTTTCTAGTGGTCCACCTTAAAAGCTCTGGCATGCATAAGCTTTCTACAATCTGGACCTAAGTCTGGCAAAAGAGAATTTTGAATTAAAACTAGGATATAAAATATTTAAGTAGAAATCAATTATGTTATATGGATTATATTATCCTAGTAGCCATCTAATTAATATTAAGAGTGTCCAATGATTTTGAAAGGCCGTTTTTATTGAAATCAATCATCAGTAGCTTTCATCCATTTGGCAACTTCTGAGCAATCGTACTACGTTCTTTGTGTTTTTCCCCGATATCTTTTCTAGCATCGGGATGGCTGTTATTTTTCTCCCGAATCTCCTCTTCCTTGCTAAAGATCACAATAAAGTCCCAATCTACCTCACACTGCAGGTTTGAAAATCTATTTATCATTGCTTTCAAGAACTGCAGCTTTCGCATGTCAGTTTTAAAGTGATGATGGAGAAGTAGGTGCAAAACTCCTGAAATTCTTGCCTGAAAAAGCTTAGGTCTATCAACGCAACTGCTAACAAAAGGAAAGTAATCTTCAGAGCAATCTCAGAAAATTTATGTGAAAACATGCTTAAAATAAAGAAATAATATGATTTTCTGAGAGACAGAAATGAGACGATGGATTGGTGGTTACATTTCTTGAGACCACATGAGATTGCTCTTGACCCAAAACAGTATGTTCACAGGTTGTGATTAGAGTGGCTCTCTCAGTGTCTGATGCAGGAAATCATTTCTGCTCTACACTTGAAGACTTCACACCGGCGTTATGACTACAAAAGCCTTCACCTAAGCCAGGTTAATAAGCATTTTCATATGAAATATGAACATTTTATTCTTATGAATAAAAGGGAAGTTTATTATAGAAAATTTGAAAAATATAAAAAGTATAGAAAAATATGGTCCAATCACTTGGCAAGTAGCTATTAAGATTTTATATAAATTCTCTTGGATATTTTTCTTACAAATACAAACCCATATTGACTCTTTAACAATAGGATATTCTAAGAAATGCTATAACTCCTTTTAAGATTGTCCTCAAGAAATTCAATTATATAGAAATGGTACAATATATAAGGGGAGAAATTTAGATTGTTTTAAGTTTTAGATTATAGAAAGAGAATCTAATTAAAAATGAAAATGGCTAATGTTTGATTTGGTCTCCAGGAAAAAAAAAAAAAGCAGGAAATGAAAGCAAGAATATTTTCTTTATCTGGAATGAGATAAAGAAGAAGAGAGGAAAAATTCACTGGGCTAACAAATGGCCATAGGAAGACTAGAAATTGAATGAGTACAGTTAAAATTAGTTTTGTATTTCTACTGTTTGTATCATTAAGAAATTCAATTACTCCTCAATAATTATGATTATTTAAGCTACTTTAGTATTTAACAACTTGAAAATGATAACTTTTTTTTTTTTGGTACTGAGAATCAAACTCAGGGCCTCACCCTCGCCAGGTGGGTGCTGTGCCACAGAGCTACATCCCTGGCCCCCAAATAGTAAATTTTATATAGGAGTGACACAGCAGAAACTCATTGCATGCAAAATTATATGTGCACACACGCATACACACGTGTTTATTTTTCACCTCACATGAGCTCTGCAGTTGCATACTCTTAAGAATTCCTACTGTCTGTGCATCTCTTCTTGTTTGTTGTACTTCTTATTCAGTAAAGATCTCATAAAAGTGACAATTCAATGAACTTCTTCAATTTTTTTTTCAATTAGATTGCCTCTCAGCACTGTGGGAGGAAGTTTGGAAGGAAGCCATTTGTTCCATCTACCCTGAGAGCTTGGTCTTTATTTTCCTAACCCTATAAGATTTTATCTAGTGTGAGAGAGCAAAAAATGTAATTTTCCAGAGTATACAGAAGAGGATAAATTTGCAAACAAGAAACCAAGTGAGAAGAACTTGAGAAAGCCTTTCTTTTCTCCAAAGTGATTATTCACATTTTTGGCAAGCAAGTGATAGACATGACATAATTTACATTCAGATAGAGACATTTGGTTCACTTTTATAGATTTTTCAACAAAGAAAATGCAACTGTTGCTTCTATATGTGAAGAGAACATTAATTCTTCATTGATGATAGAAATATTGCTTTCAAAATATTTCAGTCACAATTTTAGAATTTGTTAATTGTTTCAAAGTGTTTTTTTGTATTTTAACTCTGTGGTTTTTTTTTTGGGGGGGGGAGGTTACCGGGAATCGAACTCAAGACCTTGTACTAGCCAGGCAGGCACTTGTGCAACTGAGCTATATCCCCAGCCCTGTATTTTAACTCTGATCCTTATGAGACTGTACGGTAGTATGCTACGTGGTGAATGAAATAAACAAAAAGTCAATAGGAGCAGTCACATAAGTGTGATCAATATAATTGTTGTTTCATACTTAACTTGCAGGTAAATAGTATGGATGAACAGCACCCTTTAGTAAACTAAAATATGGGAATTAAATTAGAGGACTTTGAGATACTGTCTCTGAGCAGAACAAGCACCATCAGGGAGAAAATGTCATCTGCCATATCATAACAGCTTTTATGAACATGAAGCTTTAGATAAGAAGAACAGCCTTGTCCCCTAAAGATCTAGGGTGTGTAAAGTATTTATGGGAAAGACATAGTCTCATAAGAATTGGTGCAGTAAGTCAAATATATACCTTAATAAGTTGGGGACATACTACTTTTCATGCTTTCCTAGGAATTTACATCTAGCTAAGGAATGTTTTCATTCTTCCTTGAAAGCTCAACATTTTTTAGGGTAGAGAAACCAGTATGCCTCCCAAGCCGCTGTGTATTTCTAAATGAGTGAAACACAGAAGAGGATACGAAAGGGGATTCTTATGCACTGGCTGGAGCATATGTAATAACTTTTAGATGAGAGTCATATATAGACTGTAAAGAGCATTTCTGCGAAAGTTAAGGAGGGAGCAGTACGGTTTCTAAGCCAGACATGTGAGGGCGAGTAGCAGTGCACTTCAGGTGAATGCTTTCCCACATTTTTCATTGGTTAGAGAGAAAAAAGGCTTTATTTTGAGAGATTTGTACAGGATATAACATAATTAGTCAACCATTTCACTCCCCCTTTTACCCTTCTAATTCCACTCTACCATAGTTTCACATTTTCAGAGGAGATTTCAATGTGTAATAGCCTTGTGAATTGTAAGTATCCTTGTCTGCATCTTACATGAAGACCTGACTGGAGAGTAGAGATAGGGGTGCACTTGATCCTTCTAGTGGCAAATTCCATCTCATTCTAAATATCACTTTCTTAGAGGAATATTGTGGCTTTTTCTGTGGAATACTGAACTGTGTCCATTCTTTGTTTCTCTGGAATATTTAAACATTATTTTCATCTGTATATTCACAGCAGTAATTCTATCTCCCTGTATAAGCTTTAGGTTCCATCTGTTCTATCAGTGGAAAATCTTTGGGAACTCATTGACTAGCACTGACATGAAGATTCTTTTTACATCTGTGGAATGAATTTTGATATAGATACACACTCAGTGTATTTTTTCAAGAAATCAGGGAGGAGAAATTCATTTTGTGAGTCTATACCTTTCTATCTCCTTTGTATGACTGATGCTGTAAGATTTTTTGCAAGTATCTACTTAGCTCAGTTGGGAAGAAGAGAACTACTTAAGGAGTGATTTTGGTGGCTAAGGTAGACGACTCAGTGCAGTCTTCTATGGCCTGTACATTAGAATTTAATTTCTTTTCTTCCCCTGAAGTTCATTAGTTAAGAGACAAACCATTTTGAGGTGACTTGAAAGCTTGAGAAGTATATGAAAGTATATAGACGTTAAACTAGTCTTATATACTATTCTAATCAAAGAAACAGGGTAAGAGAAATAAATGTCTTGGGGGAAAGATAGATAGACACATAAAACCTAAGAGCAATTGTGGAACAATTAATGATAGAAAGAGGAACAGGTAGCAGAGAAGAGAAACTAGCAAGGGACAAGGACAGGTATTCTGTCCAGACCCACGCCGCACTGTGATGCTGCCTGTGTGCACATGGTTATCCCTACTCAGGACACCTAAGTGTTATGAGCACACAGATGAGAAATGCAACAAGCAGCTCAAAGATTCACTCACTGGTGTTGTTAGAGACATTCTAAATTAAAAGATTTTGTTCTTTTTCAGAATCAAAAACCACAGCAAGGTGGGAAAAAAGAATAGGTGGATATTGCTTCATAACTTTAATTTTTCTAGAAGCAAATACCACTTGCAAAAATCTTCAAAGTGTCTGATGATATTTAACTTTCTTTTTTGTGCAGAACTGGTCAGAGATCAGATTATCCAAAATAAGAAGCAAGAAAATAATTTCAAGTGACATTGAAAATTGAATAATTTGTCTTTTGGAAGCCATTTGAGAATCAGATGAAGACAGACACCAAAATGTCAATGCCTCAGATTTAAAAAGCATGAGGATATATTTTAGTCCCAAGAATCTTCATTAATATAAATTGGTATATTAGATTTTTAAATTGGAATACAAGATACAGATTTGAGTCTTTAAATGAAAATGTTCTTGGAATTAATTACAATGTTATATTTGCTGATAGATTGCTTTGAAACATTATAAAAAACAAAAAGAGTCACAAGCTTCATATAATTGATCTGTTCACTGGAAACCGCTTGAAGTCAAATTTTTCCATTGAGATTAGTTGCAAACCTCAAGGATACTATTATTCTTACTTTTAGATATTTCTGGAATATGTCTTTAAGTTTTCTTTATAAAAGTATTACTATAAGGTAAACTTCAATTAGACATACCTAAAGTCTGTTTTACAAAGTGAAATTAAAATTAAAAAGAAAGAAATTTGTTCGTTATTCAGTAATCAAATTTGCACGGTGATGACAAGCTTTATTTGAAGTGAAATGAAAATTCTTTAGGTGCCTAAGTATTTATAATATGTATTGACACCATTTGTGTACATATGATGTTTTACTGAAGTAGATAATGCAAACGCATTATAAGCCAAACCTTTCTACACACTTCATTAATTTTTACAATATCTTTTTTTGCATTTATGCTTTAAGTTTCCATCTGTTTGCTTGCTTTAGTCATGGTTTCAGGTAGCAGTTAAGTTAACCATTTAGTTTAACCAAAAGCATCTGTGTGGACAAGCCTTTCTTTCTTCTGTTTATTTAATGAACTGCATTCCCATCCTCTACTCCCATCTAGAGCACCCTTCCCTCTACATCACTGCTACCCTTCATCTGGAATGATCCCACCGTGCTTGATGAGTATCTATTCTTAAAATACTGATGTTTTCCTACATACATTTCTAATATATGCAAATGGTATTTTTCTATACATCTGATTGACATTTTATGAAGCAGTGTCTTTCACACTTCTTATATTGGTGTGGTGGATTAACTAAAGATCAACTTGTAACACGAAGCTGAACTGAATCAGTGTGGTTCTGGGAGTGGAAATCCCACCTGAAGACTGCTGTCAGTAGTATAGAAAGAGAACTGGAGGGGAAGATGGCATTCTTGCTCCTCCTGGAGACACTTGTCACACTGATTTTCCTGATATGAACTCAGATGTTCTCATCTTCGGAGGATGATGTCACTGAGGATGGCCGTGGTCCTCTTCGAGGAAGCTCTCGTCCTTACCTTGAGCATCACTTCCTGGCTCCAGTGTAGATCCTTCATCCTGCTTGCACAGGTCCTTCATCCCACAGGAGCAGACTTTCTAGCTTCCACCACTGACCTTTTGGGCTTCCCAGAGTGGATCCCTGATACTGCCTTGCGTAAAACATTGCTGTATACTTGTGGAAGACATTGCCACGGGCTCTAGGTCTTCTGCTGGACTCATGCAGAACATTGCTGTGGGATCCAGGCCCTCTGCTAGATCCTTTGGGTCCCTACTGCATGGACAGATCTCCTGCACTCTTCTACATTTGACTTTTTTGTGTGAATACTATAAAATAATACATAAATTAAGTGTCCTGTATTCAATCTATTCCCTTGAATAGATTTCAAGGGAAATCTTCCCTGACTATGACAATTGCAGTATGTGTATATAATCACCCTGTGGTAAACATGTTGATTTTCTAGTATATCACAACAAAATTTCTGTGATAAAATCTGTGATATGGTCCTTTTTTGAATTGTGTGATTTCTCTGAGATTTATGCACAGGTGTGAAACTCCTGAGTCACTGGGTGTTATGCTTTACATCCTAAATATTCCTCATTCTTATGTATTTAGCTCTGGGCTTTTGAGACTTGACTGATTCATGTAGTTCCTATTTTCATCAGCAGATTACTCCACTGAGGAGTGCATGCTGAAGTGCTTTTAGGAGGTGAGGCCTTGCTGATGGAGGATGGTATCCTGAGGATTGACCTGGAAGGGTACATTGTTGTCCTTGGTCTTCCCTTCTCTCTCTGCTTCCTGAACATGATTTGAGCAGCTTTATCCATCACACCCTTCCACTAGGCCATTCCTGCCTTAGAGCCCCATCTATGGATTGAAATTTTGAAATCATTAGCCAAAATACAGGTTGGGGTTTTCTTTTCTTTTAGTCTCTTTTATTCATCTTATCTTATTTTTCTGTTGGGTTTCTGTGCTCTTGTTGATTTGATGGTATACATATATGACAGATGTTCATTGCTTGTCACATGAAGACACTGTAAATAGATTTTGCAGAACATTGTAATCTGCTCAGTTTGGCTATGGTTCAATTCTGTGTTTACACATTTAGAGACCAAAGTATTTTAGTTATGGGTTTTGCTATGGTTACCCTGACTTTTCAAAAACTGTTCTACCAGTATTAAAGAGCCATCTTTGTCTCACATATACTTTTTTCTGAGGTTCTTTAAGATATTAAGTTTATACCCAGCTGTCTTCCCCTGATATATCCCTCTCGTGTATTTAGGTGTCATCGCTATGGAACATATTATTAAATCTTAATTTTGCTGTTGAATGCAATATGAATCTCTTTTTGTTTGATATATTATTATGTATTTTACAGTAGATGCACTTGAGTGTGTAATTAATTGCACTGAGCTTCATCTAATGTGGTTTAAAGGTTACTTTACCTAGTGATGAGTGCTAGAGACAGCCAGTCTGTTCTGTTTCTTTGATATTTAAAGAGGAAAAGAAAAACGAGCCCCAGAGCACAGAAGTCAGGCATTAAGATTTCAGACAAGCCCATTTGCTATTACCGCACCACGCAACTACTATGGTCAGGGATTTATATGTAACATTTTAAGAAAGAAGCACTTAGGTAAGAGACAATCCAACAGCCCTGGGGGTTTTGACAGTGAGACATGTATAACTGCTTCTCTCATCACTAGATTCTCAACCCAACAGGGCTTTTGTGCTGCTGTGAAATTATAACAACCACTTTTTGCCCACTAGTGGTCATGAGTATTGCTATTGTTGTCAATTTATATAGAAAAAAGAAGGAAGCAATTTTGCCTGCCTTGTGTTGTGAGGAGGAAACCGTAGAATTTATAACCTCTACGCAACTGATGGTGTCTTTAACATCTCCCCACTTCTGCCTTATAATGCTACCTGTCTTCTCAGCCCAGGTGGCTGCCTTCTAGATGGAATTTTCACAAAGATTTCATACAAACGTTATTTCAGTATGTTTTCTTCTGCAGATACCATCAGGCTGATTTTTGGAGATGAATCCAATAGTACCTGATTTTCTAGTATACTGATTACCTCCTTTCTTATTGCATCATTGCTTTTATTGTTGTTGTTTTATTTTCCCCCTTTACAACAGGCAATAGACAGTAATCTTTTGTTCTCTGGATAGTTAAACTTGCCCTTGTCATAGGTCTCCCTATTCTGGATCCTCCTCTTTCAATTTAGCCTTAATTTTGTATGTTTGCTTCTTTTACCACATGGTCATAAACCAGTCATCTCCCTTGACTGTCCCATTCACATCCTGTAGCTGTTACATGTACTACACACAAAGGCCCTAGAGGGTGTAAAGAAGGGAAAGTGGGTAGAAAATGTTTCCTCACTTCAACACAGATTCTATGTCCATTATCCAAAATGAAGCTACCAAATTATTTAATGTTGTTCCTCAATGCTCTTATGCACATTGGGCTGCCGAAAAAATAGTGAGGGCATTATTTAGAAAATAATAATCTCAAGGCTTTAACAGTTCTTTAATTATCTAAAAATATTTTAAAGAGACAGATTGAATACAATTCCCATCAGGTACTTGCGCTTTTCTATGAATTGCCTAAACTTATAAGGCAATGAATTATTAATATATTAAAAGTAATTAAACTCAATATAGAGGAAATAAAATAATGATTTAACTGATTTTTACATTTCCTTTGAAGAATTCTTTTAAAGCACAGAAAAAGTCATTACTGAACTTAGTTATGTATTTAGATATTAATTAAGAAGCTCCAAAATGTGTTCATGGTAGACCTATAAATTATTTAAATATTTTATGGTGTGGAAGTGCATAAATCTATGATATCCATTGAAAGCATGCTATTTTAAAAAGTCATATCAATTTTTTTATTTATTATCTAAGAAAATTATTATTTAGAAATATAGTATCTTATATTGAGAAGGAAAATAAAATGGCAGTAATTCATAGGTTGAAACCCAAACCCCAGTATTTCAAAATGTGGCTGAACTTAGAAGTAGAATATTAAAGAGATGACTAGCATAAAAATAGGGAAGGTCCTAACTCAACTCTGCTGGTGTTTGTCTAAGGAGAGGAAATTTGGAGTGTATAGAAAAGAGGCCATGAGAAGACCCAGAAGGAATGTGAGTGTCTGCAAGCCAAGGAAAGCTCCCTGAGAAGAAAATAGATCTTCTCACTCTTTGACCTTGGACTTCAAGCCTCCAGAACTATGAGAAAATAAACTTTCACTGTTTCAGCCATTCAGTCTATATATTTTGTTACACAGCCCAAACATCCTGGTACAACTCAAGCTTCCTAGTACAACTTACCACCATTTCTAGGTTTTCTTTAGTTTGTTTATTTTGTTGTTGTTATTGTTCATGTAAAAGCTCAAATACATGCTAGTATTTATGACATTGTTCATATGTTTTATGTTTGTGTGTAGATTTGTAGCAGTCTGTTTTGCTTCTGCATGCATGCTGTATTTTTTTGTGTTTATATTCTTATTCCCATAACCTATTATACTATTTGATTGATACCATCCATCCAAATAATGCTTATGGCCTATTTTACAAAAAGCTCTGAATGAATCATTTTAACATATATTAACCATTCAAAAATAAAGTATGTTTCTATTATATTTTAGCCAGTCAGAGAGAAAAATAATTTGATCCCTGGGTTAACTTCATGTAAGCTAACCTTGCCAGGATCTAAAATATTTCATAATTCCTTGTTTGAATGAATAACAAAATCATGTCACAATATTTTTTAAGACATAGTACATTCATGAACTTATTCAAATTTTAGGCTTACAAATTATAAAGTATGTGATATAAAAATTCAAATATTATAGCTAATAAACTACAAAGCTTTAACACATTCCTACATCAATAAACTATAATAAAACACCAAGTAAATGGAAAATTAGTGATTCAGCATAACCCTGTACAGTAAGATTTTAAAGCATGTAGCATCTTATTATGATATGATCATTGTTAAATTGAACTTTTCTCTTTTTACCCGTTTCTTCCATGACTTCTGTAATTTAAAAAGCAGATTGATAAAAACAAGAATTGGTTGTGATTTAGTCTAAAATCATTTGCATTCAGGTACTTAAAATGTGACTTTCCCAGTTAGTGTTAGAGGATAGGTGTTTTCCTAATATAATTACATTGTTAGATATTAAGTTCCTGACAGGAAAGGAAATGATAAGTGTCAGTATGTCTGGAAATATAATCTTTCTGATTCAGAAGCCCATACTGCAATGTGAAGAAGAAAACTTTCAAGAGGAACTTCAAAAACAGTCTTTACACATTGATTTATTCTAGTCCACTATTAAGAAATACCTGATTACTTAGTGTCCATTTTAGAGCACGCTAAATGTTCCTCTTGGGGGAAATGCAAGATTTTCAGTAACATAGCTAGATGCTAAGTAAGAAAGAATTTCAGTTATTATAGTTTTCAGTGTGCTTGTAAAGACACTTCTGTAAAGCCATAAAAGTAATCCTGCCTTCAGCAAACTAAATAGTTCTTTCCAGGAGAATGAGAAGCTTAATTATTATTCTCTAAACTGCTTAATTTTTAGCTACTTTAACAAGTAGGGTAAAAATAAGTTCATGTTGAAGGATATCTGGTCTCTTATCACAACTGACAATTAACAGTATCTTGGAGTTTGATACAGCTGTTCTCATGAACATTCATTTTCTGCATAACTGGAAAAGATAATAAAAACTGTAATTTGTTTATTATATAAAGACAAAAATGTTTTTGCTCAAGAATAATTATAACTCCAGGATTGTTTTTGAAAAGCTAGTCAAAAGAACAGTGATAATCCATAATATTGTGTGACCATCACAGTCATCCCATAGGGCATTATTGTGGGTTACCATCATCTGTTCCATACTTTTGTAATGAAATCATGTACTTAATCATAAGGGTAGCTGGCTGTGCATCTCAATAGCTGTACCTGAGGGATACAGAAAACAATCTTCGTGTTCACTCAATACAACAAATGGCAAGGTGTGTACATCTCTGCAAAAGTGTCAAATTGTGATTCTTACCCACATAATGTTCTGAGTATTGCGTATGTATGACTGAGAATCAGTGAGGATGAAATACACCAACATCATCTTTTGGTCCTGCAAACAACTAATTTGTCACAATGGAATCTGGGTGTGGCTCACAGTAGCTATTCAGGGGGAAAATAAGAACCCACCTTCACCCACTTTGCAGATGAAGGGCAAGGTGTGCACAGGAGCTCCAAATCGGCAACAGTTGACTTTTATCCATGAAAGACTCATTGTTGAATTTCTTGCATTTAAGATTTGTTTTACAAAAACAAAAGTTTTCTTTCAATTTTTCTTGTAGAAGTAGCCCAGTTTAGTAAAATGGCACATGAAAATTCTGGTCACTATAGCTGCAGACAGTATATTCCAAAAAAAGCCTTCAAAATATGGTATAAAAATATATGCCTTGCTAGATGCAAGACATATATTTTCAATTTAGAAATTTGCCATGGAACTCAGCCACAGGTATTTATTCATAGAGTAATATAAAAAAACTCATAAATTTAAATTAAGAATTCATCAATAGAACTCTTTCTAAATACATGTGTGTTTTGTATACACTTCAGTATTCTCCTTTAACCCAAAATTGCTGTGAGGCCCTTAGTACACTCATTAACTCATTACTTTTGTTCCTTGTATGATGTTACTGAAACTCAGGCACTAAACTTTCTGTCTCTTTAGTAGAGCAGAAACATCAGATTAATATTTAAATTATTATAAATTTTAACTAAATAGTTTGTTTCTTCTGTAAATAGTGTCATTTTTTTCTGCAAAATTAAGTGTTGTTTTTTTCAGATCTTAACATGAATATTTTGTTTGTTTGTTTTGTTTTGTTTTTGTTTTTCTCCAGTACCAGGAATGGAACTCATGGCCTCTTTCTTCCCCGGCAGGAAATGTGCCTCTGAGCTAAATCCCGAACCCCCTAGATCTTAACATGAATATTAAATTGATTTTCCCAGCCATGATTTTATTGGCTGTCCTACCATTTTGATGTATCATAAATGGATATGTTAAACACAAAAACAAAACAATGCTTGTTATTGTAGAATTCAATAGTACATGCATGGTTTCTTTATAGAATGACACTGGGTTATTTCCAGAAATTGCTACCAAGGCCTTCAGAATATGTTTATGAATATTTCATTAAATTTTTGTAGTAAAATATGTTGTTATTAAAGTTTTATCAGCTTTGAAATAATTTTAGTGTATAATCTTTAAAGAAATTTGTGGAAAAGACACTGCATATTGCACTACCTTTTTTATTTTAAAAAATGAAAGAAGGAAAATATATTAACAAACAGATGTCCATTTACAAAATAGTCTAAGAGCATTACAAACAAAACAGAGTTACAGACAAAGTTGTAGGAAATTAACAATGGCTGTTGTATTACATATTGATATCTTCAAAGTGGTTTCTCAGGAAAACAAATAGAGACATACAAGATTGATCAAACAAGTAATCATTAACTGTTCCTTTCTGTACAGCAATAGAAGACACTAGTACAACTATGTTAGCTATCCTGTATACACATACTTACATAGTTTCCCCTTCTTTCCCTTCTCTTTTCCTACAC
>NW_004955411.1:18699524-18700497 GCF_000276665.1 Chinchilla lanigera
TTTGAGGAGTGTTGGTATTCAATCTTCTCTGAATTTCTTGTAAAATTCTGCTATGAATCCATCAGGGCCTGGGCTTTTCTTTGTCAGGAAGTTTTTAATCACATTTTCAGTCTCATTAATTGATCCTGGGTTTTTCAGGATTTTTATATCTTCTTGACTCAACCTTGGTAATTCATACATACTTAGGAATTTTTCCATTTCTTCTAAGTTTCCTATTCTATGGGACTAAAGATTTTCAAAGGAGGCATTAATGATCTTCTGAATTTCTGTAGAATCAGTAGTAATTTCATCCTTTTTATTCCTTATTGCATGAATTTGATTTCTTTCCTTTCTTGTTTTGATAAAGTTGACTAGGAGTTTATCAATTTTATTTATTCTATCAAAGAACCAACTCTCTGATTCATTTATTTTTTGCATTTTTTTTCATATCAATTGCATTAATTTCTGCCTGGATCTTTATAATCTCCTCTCTTCATTCGGCTTTGGTCTTGGCTTGTTCATCTTTTCTAAAAGTTTGAGGTGCAGCATTAGGCTATTTATTTATTCTCTTTCTGTTTTCCTTATGTATGTGTTCACCCCCATAAATTTCTCTCTGAGGACTGCTTTCATTGCATCCCACACATTCTGATAAGTTGTATTTACATTTTCAATTCTTTGTAGGTATTTTTAAATTTCTTCTTCGACCCATTGGTTATTCAGGAGGTTGTTGTTTAATTTCCAAAAGTTTACGGAGTTTTGGGAGTTCCTTTTGTCATTAATTTCCAATTTCATTGCACTGTGTTCCCAATAATATGCATGGGATAATTTCAATTCTTTTGCATTTCGGTAGGTATGCTCTATGGGCTAGAATGTGGTCTATTTTAGAGAAAGTCCCACGTGCAGCTGAGAAAAATGTGTATTCTGATGTTGTGGAATGGAACACTCTGTATACATCTACTAAGTCCATTTATTCACAGATTTGGTTCAGATCTGT
>NW_004955411.1:18701553-18730728 GCF_000276665.1 Chinchilla lanigera
TCATTTCCCTGTATGTCAGGTTCTGTTTCCATGCTTGGGAAATGTCCTGGTATTATTTCCACAAATATTCTTTTTATGTTGTTTGTGTTGCCTTCTGCTGATTTGTTGACTCCTATTAGTCATACAATATTCTCCTTTGCTTCATCTTGTAGCTGTTGAATTAATTTTTCCTGGTTCCCTGTTGATTTTAAAAGATCATTTCTTTCAAGTTTGCTTGCTGCCATGCTGTCTTCAAAATCTGAAATTCTATCTTTGGCTTCATTCAAGCAGTTTTTCAGCTTTCAATGGAAACTGTTCTCCTGGATATCTCTTTGAATCTGGTTCACGCGTTCTACATCATTCTTATATTTTTTATTTAACATTTCTGTCCATGGACTATCTTCATCTATTTTTTTATGTTTCTTCTTTAGATGTGCTGAGAAATTCTTTTATTATTATTGTCATTTCATTATTTTCTGATCTGATCTCTTCTATGGCCTGATGGAGTTGTTTCTTTACTTCCATTGCAATCATTTCAGCAATTTCAGGTGTATATTTACCAAGTTCTCTTATGTCAATGTCTCCTCGAATTGTTCTGAGTGGGATGGAGTTTTGAGATTGTGTTTTAGCCCTTTGTCTTGTTCTGTTTCATCCCGGATGCAGAAAGCTCAGTCTCCCTCTTCCCTGGCAGCTCAACAAAGGCTGCTGGTTTTCCTGGTGGTCAGGATTGCCCCTCAGCATCTTCTGAGATGTTTTGCTTATTCTGGATTTTTTTGGCTGATAGTAAAGTACATCTAATACTCCCAGGTCTCAGATGCGGACCGGGATGCCAGTTGATGGCAGTCAGTCTGATCCAGTGACTCTTTGTCGTTCAACGCACATGTATGACCCAGGATCATGTTGCCATGGTGGCTCAATTCCAGACCAGTGGACCAGTGACCCAAGGCAATTCAGGGTACAGGCAAACCCAGACATGAATTGCAGTTTCGATAGTTTGAGGACCACCTGATTCTGAGCCTCCAGTCTGCACAGGAGTTTGACAGGACTGCACCAACAATGCTCACAGACTGCCCGTGTTTGCCATCCCCAGGAGGACAGGGCACAGGCAAAGCACAAACACAAGCCGTGGTGCCACAGCTCCCAGTGCCCCTGGTGCAGTACCTCACTCTGCACTGAGCATTCAGAGAGAGGGCCAACACGTGAACCCCAGTGACAGCAGTTCGTAGACCTTCTAAGTGAGGATCTCTGGTCCACACCAGGTGCATGGAGGACGGAGACTCAGACTGGAATAGCAGCCAGGTTCTTGGTCAGCTGCTTTGCCCCCAAGAAGTACATTGGAATTTCCTGGCTCTCCCCACTGCATTTAGCTGGGAACCATTCTGTCAGTGGGTCACAGCTAGCCTGAATCTGCATCTCCAGTCAGTACAGAATGTGCAGAAGGGTCAGATGGGGGCTGCACCAACAGCTCTCACAGACTGCCTGTGTCTGGGACCCCCAGGTGGTCGAGGCACAGGCAAAGCTCAAATATATACCGTGGTGCCACAGCTTCCAGAGCCCCTGGTTCAGTACCTCATTCCGCACTGGGCATGTGCAGAAAGGGCCCACACATGAGCCCTAGTGAGAACAGTTTGTGGGTCTTCTGAGTGAGGATCTCCAGTCTGCCTGTTACACTACCTTCAAGAAAACCAGTATTAATATATTTATATATTGCTTTCCAATTGTCTTTCAGGAAAGTCTTTAAAAGTAGTTGTGATGATACTGCCCATGTCCGGACAGTTATAAAGTAAGTCTATCTGTGCAGACTTAATTTGATCTTATAAAGAGTGAAAATCAGTGCTTTGAGATTGTTGATTTATAATGGTTTGGTGCTGAAATTCTTTTTAACATGTTATATTTACAATACTGTCGGATGTGCAAGTACATACTTCAATATAGTTTTTAATTTACATGGAGTTATTACTTTTAATTCTGTATGGAATATCCCTTTAGCCTTGCTAGTGAGTTTTCCTGGCAAAAAGTAATTCTCAACTTCCTGTTACCTGTCTTTTATTTTGCTCTTTAATTCATTTCTATTTTGAGTTTTTCATACAAGAAAAACAAATAGATATGTAAGCTTGTGTGCCTGATTTATTTGACTTAACATTATGGTTTCAAGGTTCATCAGAACAAGACAAGTTTCCGTTTATCATCTTCATAATATGTGCATTCAACCAGGCATGGTAGCATACTCCTGCAATCTCAGCACACAGGAGGTTGATGCAAGAGGATCATTGCAAGTTTGGGACCAGCCTGGGCTACAAAGTGAGCTCAAGGCTAGCGGGAACTGCATAGTGAGACTCTGTCTCAAAATGACCATAATAATAATAATAGTAATAATAATAATAATAATAATGATAATAATAATAATAATAATAATGTGTGCATTTAACTCTGCATGTTGGGAACTAAGATAATGTATCCAAACTGGTATCTGAGCTTGTTGATGGAATGATTCATTTAAAAGAAAATGAAACAAGCAAGAAAAACCTTAACAATTAAATCATGCATGATTTAACTTGATGAAGACACTTACCTTGAAATCAACAAGTTTTTGTTAAGACACTACCACATCTCTTCAAAATGCTGAAGAATCAAAGCATCCTATTAAAATGGACTCTCCAAAGCAGAATGTCTGTTTTGTTGAATTTCCCTCAAGTTGAATTTCTTTGATATTCTGCTGTGACTAACCTGAGGTTGCACAATTTTGATAGGATTATCATGTAAAACATACTGAGTTTTTTTAGGGCATCATTTTATGTGATTATTACAATCACTAATATTGGCATGTCAAGTTGAAGGGGTTAAACATGGCTAGCACAGTAGTAAAATACCGTCCTGAGTGTGTCTGTGGATGACTGACATATAGGTCAGCAAATTGGGGGAGAAAAGCCACACCAGATGTGGGTGGCACCAAGCAATAGGCTTGCAGGCTGTGTGGGATAAAAAACAGAGAGAAGTGGGAAGTGCGCCTATTTATGACACATTACAGCTTTTGCATTCAACTTTGGACTTGGGTTTCCAGTCTCTTCAGGATCCAGACATAGACTGACTCCAGTGACTTTACAGTGAACTCCAGGCCTTTGAGCTTAGATTGGTGCTCCATCCTTCATTACTCTTTTCTGTGCCTTCCATCTTTTTAGGCAGCTACTGGGTTCTTCGGTTCTCCAGCAAGCAAATGGCCACTGTGGACTCTTCTGTCTCTGATCTTACAAACCTACGTAAAAATCCCCTTGCATAATTTTACATAAAATTTGTATCAGTTTTGTTCCTCTAGGGAGCCTTAAGTAATACAATTATAATGAGTGTATCTCATTACCAATGATGTTAACCTTCATAACTTGATTAAGGTGATATCTGCTGAGTTTCTCCATTATAAACTTGCTGTATTTCCTCTTGTAGTTATTGCGAGAAATATTTTGCTATGAAAATCTTGTCCAATTCTTACTGTCTGACACTTGCATGTATCAGCGGATTTCTCTGAAATAGTTATTACTGTGTTATTTACGAAATGGTAATTTTCTGCTTTTCTCTTTTGTATTTATTCATTTAGATTCTACAGAAATCTACATCAGTCCTTTCTTTTCTTTGTTTCATAGATTCATTCATTTATATCACTATTGGTTTGTGAGCATTGTATATATATATATATATATATATATATATATATATATATATATAATATTTTTTGAGACAGATTCTACCATGTAGTTCAGGCTGGCCCTAAATTCACTATGTAGCCCTCTGCTGCACTGATGAACAATTTTAGAAACCAAGATTTGGAACTAGATATCCTCATTATTTTAGTCTGCATTGCCTTTTGACTCTCTCAGTAAATACAGCAAGGAAATCTAAATATGTAAATTAAGTCTCAGCCTATATATATACAAATATATCTGTACTTCTGTATCTATTGTGAGTTTGCAGTAAATGCAAGAGCACACTATTTATTTTGGAAGTATTTTACCCTTTGTCCTTTATATTTAATTTCTTTCTCTGATAATGGGAAACTTTACTTTTCTTATGCAAAACATATTTAGTAATCTATTTGTTGTGCATAATATAGTTAGCTTTAATGATACTACAGAAGAAATGGAAATTTAGAGGACTAGTTCATAACCTTTTTAGAAACTATCATGATGTACCAACCACAGTACCACATCAACTCTACTCTCTAGTGTATTTCACAGCCGAAGCCCTCCATGTGAATACAACAATTTGGTCAGGGCCACTCAACCATTGACAAGGTTTCAGGTGACAAGATTAAACTTTGCACAGTAGCTGAAACATGTACCATTAATACCAACTAAAAATAAAATATATTTAAAAGCGCAGTAACAACATGCTCAACAAATAATTTGTGGTTGATTTTCTCAAGTAATATCTGTAGATGGGTTAAATACTGAGTTACTAAGCTTCCCACTATCTACTCAATATATGAGAATCTCTCTGATAATAATGACATGTGGAAAAATGCTTGCATGTTTCATGTATCATAAGGTATGCTTTATAATAAGGAAAATAACAGTTAAATTTTAAGAACATTTTCTTGTTTGAGTCCCTGTCTGGACAGTTATAAAGTGAATCTTCTGTCCTCCATGGCAGCATAAAAAAAAAAAAAACAAGCTGCTACCTTTAAAAAAATGGTTTGTTGTTAGTACTAACCAAGTGATCATGCAGTTTTTATTAATAAAGTCACAATTGAGTCTCAGTAGAAACCTCCAGTTCTCCAAGATTCATAGAAATGCCTTCATTGTTTATCCCAAGGAGTGAGTGTACTTGGAAACCAGCTTAACCTTAAATATATTGCATTGAAAATGATTCCAGAAAGCTCTTTAGTTAATGTTGATTTTGCAACATGATCATGATTTGGCCATCATGAGAAATGAATCAAAGTAAACCTTCAGTGGTTTATCCATTTTTAGATCAAAATGAATGAATTGCATATATGTTAGAGAACCTTTGTTATTTTGTTGTGGTCTACCACACTTGTTCTGAGAAATCCTACGGATCATTTTTTGTCAACAAATGATGATTATCTCTTTCTTCATTATGAATAGAAAAAATTTTTAAATTAATGACATGGTTTTAGGAGAGAAACATCAAAAGAAACAAATATTCACTTTCACTAAATTAAGGCATTTTACATGGCTTTTTAGACAGAACAAAATGAACAAAGCCCTTCTAAAAATTATAAAAGCAATATTTACATATGTAAATATATATTGAAATTTTATGCCTATTTCTTTTACTTTGAGTAATCTAAGAGAGATTTGTGTTACTTTTTGTTTTGTTTTGTAACAGGTCTTGCTATGTAATGTAATTCAGGCTGGCCTTGAACTCATTAAGCAACCAGCCTGGCCTCAAACTCCCAGTGATCCCCCTACCTCCACCTCCTCAGTGCTGGGATTACAGGTATGCATCACCACTCTGCTACTCTTTTTTTTAAAGAATGTTACTTTTGTTTAAACTGCTTGTTGCTTTGCTAATTTGAAGACTTTTTTTTAGTGTAATTCAGAAACATCTAAATTGTTCTGATTAAGGCAAGGTTTATGTTTAGTTTGCAGAACAACACTTATTTGATTCTCGGTTTGTCTCAAAATTAAGTGAATAGAAATGCATGGATATAGTATAAAGTACATGAAAATCCCTTGGGAATACTATCAACAGAAAATGCAGTGCCATGTTCTGTGTAGGTATACTGTTTTATACAACAACATTAAGGAAACTTTAGTACAGTTAGGAAATTGTCTGCAACTCAGATGAGGTAAGTGATGAATACTTCTCCACTCTACATTGCCTTCATTTTTCTTTTTTGTGGTTCTGGGAATCAAATCTGGGGTCTCATGCATGCTAGGCAAGCACTCCTCTAGCACTAAACTGCATTCCCAGCCATATATCACCTTTTAAATTCTGCACAAGATATTAAGAAAACATCACTGATTAATTTGACAATAAAATGACCCCCCAAAATAATACAAGCACCACATACACACTTTACATGTTTATAATTATACATGTGTGTGCTTGCTTCCAAAAGTTTTTAGTGCATTAACTATATTCTAGAAATGATAAATATAGTAGGAGGTTGATTATCTCCAAAATCAAAACTAACAAGGTTTGTTTTTTCACAGAGTCAAAATTCCAGAGGGGAAATCAGGCACTAAGCAAACAAAAAATAAATTAACAACATAATAACTGAGAGTATAAGTTCCCTGAAGTAAATTTTCACATAATGGTAAAGAGAGGAGGAGCATCCAGGTATGGGGTAGTAAAAGATGTCTGAAAAAATGATGTTTGAATTATATGATGAATATAAATAGGAACCAATTATATATAGACCCAAAGGAAGCACAGTTTTGAAAGGAGAAATAACAGGAGAAAATAAACAGGTGGAAGACTGGGATTTCCACAAAAGGGAAAGTAAATCAATGCAGCTAGAAAATGGAAAACTACTAAAGGAATATGTAAAATGTTGGAGGTAGAGGCAAAAGCTGGAGCCAGCAGAAATTAATAACAGTAAGGAATTGTAGTGGTGTAACAGTGCGCTACTGAATAACTTAAAGTAGAAGAAATATGTTAAGATTTATTTAAAGTGCATCCTTGTCATATCTGTGAATGACATTTCATTAATAAATTAGCTTTAAAAACTAAAAAGAAGCTAGCCAGTAGGTACGGTGTGATTGCATGCCTATCAGTTCTCTTCTTCTTCCTTTCGTTAGTACAGTGCTGAATTCAGCTGAACAAATAGCTCACAGCTTGAGACTGCATTTCTTAGCATTCACTGCAAGTAGATAAGGTAAATTGTGTGTAGAAGTTGTGGCTCACATCATTTAAGAAGGAAATGATGCCCCATCTCATTTCTTTAGTGATAGAAACACGGAGATTTGGTAATAGTCTCCATGAAAACAAGGGAAACCTCTGGAATGAAATAAACTTTATCCTTGGATGGTTTTTTGGATCAGAACAGTTTATCTGTCTTGGACTTCTTGTCTATTTCTGGATTATTACAGTAAAACTATTTTTCTCCAAACACTATTATTTTGAGTCTCTTGTTGTTATCAACCTAATCTGCACTTATGAAAGTACCACAAAATAACTGTTATCAAGATTTTAATGGACATATTTACTAGTAAGGCACTTTTCCTAATTTTCAAAGGAGAAATAAAGCTTATAATTTCTGTTTTTCTTCTTTAAGTTGTTAGAAGGTTATTTAATAGCTATATATCTTTCATTTGGGTTATATCTTTTCCAGGACAGTGACTGAACATTCAGGTAGGATCTCCAGTAAATACATGGAAGGTGGCACCATGTCTGTAGGATGTCTATTTCTGTAGCACATTGTAGTGACTTAATGTATTAACCTAAATTTCCTCAGATGCTGTTTCCTCAACCATGTATTTCACAACAATTTTTTTTGAACTGTCACTCCCCAGTGGCTTCTTCTGAATGCAAAACAGTCAACTTGCCTCAGGCTTCCTAGAAACCTACTGTATTACATGGCTTAAATAATTCCAGTTTGGTTTTATTTTTGCCACACAGAATAATGCTATAAGGCAATAAAAAACGCTTGGGGTGAAATTCTACACTCTTTGAGTGCCTGAAAAATATGTAGAACATATAGAGAGGTCACAGGACTCTCCTAGCTCCATTTAAATTGTGTTTAGAAAACTGTCTTATATTTGAATTTCAGTGAGAAGGAAGACAGAGAAAGATCACATTATTGCTAAAAACAAGTCTATGACTAGGAAGCTGATCTATTTTAAACCAGGAATAATATCTTTTCAAACTGAGAAAAATGCTTAAGAAATAAAATGTACAGAAACTCCTAAGTTCCCATACTGATTTTTGCTCTTTCCAATCTTTTGTGAGAGTATGCTTAAAGCAGACTCCAGCAAAAGTATAGAAGGCTTGAAGCTTGAATCTTCACAGCTACCCAAGGCTCTGCAACACTTATATAAAATGCATATAGGCGACTAATTGGCAGGGATGAGAGCCAGGAGCTTGGGTGGCATTGCTTTCCATAAGGAGCAGATGGAGTCCCCACCTGGGGAGTTGTAATACACACTTAATTGAAATGAAGTCACAGTCACCCAGCAGAGAACGCATTTGGAGTGAGCCATACTCATGATTCCACAGTCTATTGTTTTACTTTGGATTTTCATTCCCTTTTTTGGTGTTAACTGCATAAATATTGCATATGAATGAACTTTCCATATTTTCATCTTCAGAGGATACTACAAACATCCCAAAAATCTTTTAAAAAGTTAAAGGAGCCAAAGTGTGTGAAGATAATAAACTACACACAACGGATACCGGGAATATTTTGAGGAAGTACAACCTTTTGGTTGATTGGTTTTCTGAGGAATTGAGTGATGATCAATTACATGCTGATAGGAGAGGGGCTCTTCACAAACTCTGATAAACCTAAAATAGGAGCTCAAAGAACATAAGATTTAGTTAGAATGTATTTAAAAATCCTTTTTGCTTTAATTCTCATTGTCACTTTTTTCTGTATATTTCTTGCATAAGTGGAGAAATTAGTTGTCTGTATGATAATAAAGTTCTTTAAGCACCTCTTGGTAACTGTTTTTGAAGACAAATAGTCATTTGTACTATTGCAATCCAGTTCAGTAGACACTTCAAGCTATCCCAGATCAAGCAGATTGCCAAGTATTAGAAATTTAGAGATGACAAGATTACCTCAGTCATTTAGCAGCTCACAGACATTCAAATCACCACCCAAGCCTCTTGATAAGCTTCTTATTCTCCTGAATGGACTTGATTTCTACCATTCTGTTGACCATTTTCTAGTTTAAAATTCTTTAAGAGCAATCTTTGCCTTCTCAAAGAGAGCTGAAGCATCTGTAATAACACCTAAGGTCCTGCATATTCATTCTCATGTTTAAAAAGAAAATTAGTCCTTGCATGATGACTCTAAGGTGATGTAAGGAAGAATCAAGGATGAGACGTTATGAGAACAGACTCAAAGAAGGCACTGTGTCACGTTCTTCTGGAGATGGAAGGAGACTCATAAAGTCAATTCTGCTATAATGCTATCTATCCACTTCTAAAAATTGTCGTGGGATGCAAAACTGCAAAATTATCAAGACATTCAATATTCAAACACTTCCTCAGCTATATATAGAAAAGGTGGTGAGAACTTAATAATCTTAGCAAAATTTTAACATACAAAATGTTTTAAAAATCCATAAATACCAGGCAAACATGGCACTTTAAATATACCTGAAATTTGCTTGTGGAAGCAAATGATTGAAGAGTAGCAGTTTTTAAGTTATTAGAAGGAGCTAGAAAGTGGATTCACAAACTGGCAACACAAAACAGGGATGTATGTGGCTAATAACACTATGGTGATTGAGGTATTTGGTAGATGTTTAAAATTTGGCATTTGGTAGCACCCCTGAAATCTGTATTCAGCTGTATTCAGCTGTATTCAGCTTTCTGATCTCAAGTAGGGTTTCTGCTACAGGCTGCTCCATAGAAATAAATGTGAAATTTGCATCTTGTTTAGATTATTTCCTAATATATCAATCGTACTGGAAGTAATTTATGTTTTCAAAAGTAGAGTAGAACTACCTGTATTTTGTAATTTCACATATTTAAACAATTCTGTGAGCTACCTGCTCATGAATTTATAACACGTATTTAAAAATTAGGAATAAAAGGCTGAAGATTCTAAAGCTAGCTCAGAATAGTACATGAGATCCTTTCCTATCAATGACCACAGGTCAATCAATTTACAAGTGTCCTGATGGCTATTAGAGTGCTTGAAGGAGGAGTAGTGACCAGGGGTGGGGGATATATGAGTTCTATCATGCAGGACATGGCAAAGTAGTGCCTTCAAGGCCATGTAGCAACAGAAGAGCACCGCAACATCCAGAAGAGTGTATGTCCTGTAACCCTAATTGTGCCTAGACTTATTCTATTTTCAACTAAGTAGAAAGAGAAATCAGTTATTTGCAGAGGTATTTTTGTCATCTGCAGCTATGAATGAATGCAGCACTGTTTTGCAAGATATATACACATTTTATTCATGTATTTTTACATAAACATTACAAAGGTGATCCTTGGCACCAACCCAGAGGACGTATTAATTGAAGTGTACAGAACTGAGTCTGCAAAGCTGCTTGAAAGCTATGCCTGCAGTTGCAGCCAGGACAATATGACCTTGGCTATTAAGAAGAAGAGGAGAAACCAGGACTTGTGAAAATTACTTTATGTTCCTTAATCCCTTAATATATAACTATAATACCTGGCTTAATGTGATGGTATGTTTTCTTTACATATTTATCAGAATGGAATTATTTTGAAAATATGTTTGAAACATGAGTAGTGACTAAGAAAATTAATATTATAAGGGATGGAACTGAGTGGTAAAATTTTAAAAAACAGAAAAGCAAATAAAACAGACAAATTGTCCATATTCACGTTAACTGTCTTTTCTCCACTGGTGATGAGATAATCAGGGAGTGGATATACCATATACAGAGCTAATATCAAAGGGATTTCTTCAAAATTTCATTTCTTGATGAATATTTCTCCTTGAAATTATTACATGCTGAAAAATTACACAAGATATTAAAAATATCATTTTAGAAACTGTTACTCACTGATTTTGTTTTAATTTAAAGGAATTACTTCCTGTGTCCCCCAAAGAACTTGCATGTCAAAACCATATATACAGTGTGATGGAAGGGAACAAAAATTAATAAAAGCAAAACTAGTCTCTGTCTTACAAAATGTACTTCCATAATATATCCCCCACTTTTTAAATAATGATGGTTATTGTTGTTTTCTCTTACATATTATTTTGCTGTAAATACTATTATTTCAGTACTTACTAGCTCCTTTTAGAAATGAACCTGTAGTTCACCAGGAAGACCGACTGTGCCTAGCTTCCCTAGAAATAACTCCTAGTATATTCTCAGCCTTGAGCATTGCAAATGTGGCAGCAGGAAAAAAGTGGAGTATTGTGCAACAAATAACATTTAGTCTTCTGTGTTTTGAGCTATCCAAGCTTTCTGGGACCAAAATGGAATCCAGCAGCAAAAGATTCCATCAAGGACATAAAAATGAGGTTCATGCCTGTTCTTTCAGGCATGGAAATAAAAGATGTCACGCCCAAGGGATTTTCAAAATACTTTCTAATATCCTTAAAAGCAAGTAAGGTTACAATGATATGATATGGCTATCAGGCAGCCATTTAAATCAGCTTATACTACACGATAGTTATAGTGCAAAAACAAAACTTATAAACAGTCCCTTGTGATTTCAAGCTTGTCTAAGAAGCTTTGGAGATAAATACAACAGATACCACCCCATACACACATTAACACCTAGAATTATCAGGAACTCTACATATAAAACAATAAATTCTTTAAATTTAGCATTGTAACCATGAATGCATGGAGACTAAATTATAGGCACATAGTTAAAAAATTCTTGAGACTTCCTACATGTGAAAAGTCACTATTTAAAATAAATGAACAAGTAAAAAAGCCTCAGTACCATTCTGGTAACTACTGCTGGGGATTGTGAGTGCTTATCAATTTCCTTTACCACCTTTTTATTTAGCTTTCTAGAAACAGGGAATAATGAATCTTAGCAACTGTTACAGTCCACGCTCCTTGTTGGATTGCTGTAGATGCTAAGAACAAGGAGAGACGCCTTGCTTTATGACACATAATGATTAATTGTAGAGCTAGGATTAGAAGCCAGAAGCAAAGCGATTCCCTAGATTCTCTAGTGTATTAAACTCAATTTTACCAGGTTAGACAGAACAGTTTTGACAGTTAACATTACATTAAAAATCAATAAGGAATTGATAGCTAAAAACCTTGGACCTCACAATGGGGAATGAAGAGCCCATCAAAAGTCACCAGCTCCCCTGCACTTCTGTCTCACGTATTTGCAACATAAGGAGAGAGTTGATAAAATATTAATATTGTGAAATATTTGGGGTTACAAAAGCAGGTTGAAAAAACACTCAGATGTGAATGTGTATCAGCTCTTTCTTGTTGAGGTTAGGTTCCATTCCAGACTCTCTCCTGCTGGGAGAGGGAGCAAAGAGTCCGTCATAAGGAATTATCTAGCAGCAGGATCCAGCTGGATATATAACTCTGCTGCTAAATTGAAGACAGCGTTAGAGCCCAGTTCCTACTTTGTTGGCCTCCTGTCTTACTGATCAGTGGGATATTTAAATAAAAAGAACTTGGAATTTTCCCAAATGTGGAAAACTCCTTTGCTTCTTTGATAGCAGAGATTCCATTGTTTCTATAGCTTCTGCAGCTGCATGGCATCTGAGTGGTGAAGTAGTGGTCCAGGGATAAACAGTTTTAGAGAAGCCTTTTAATAGGTAGCACCTTTTCCAGATGGATAATTGTGCCATGTGTTTGTATACAAAGTGTCCACTGGTGAAATATTTGCTTTCTAACACTTCCCTACCCATTAACACTATTACCACCTCTATCAAACTTCTCAGACATCCTGGCTCAAATGTTCCCATTTTGGTAAAATTTCTCTTACGTGCTTTGGGTAGAAGTCGTCTCTCCTTTATTTGTGATACTCTGGAACTCTGCCCTTGACTCTACTGTGAAATTCATCCTCATGCATTGTACTTGGCGCTTTGTCTATGCCATATGAACAGGGGCCAAGTCCTCTCTGTATTTGGAACTCCAGATTCTAGAATGGCACTTGGTTTATAACAGTTTTCAACATATTTGTGCTGCTTGAGTGAATAAAATGTTGTAACTTCATTCAGTCTGTATTGAATTTGCCTTTATGTACCTGGTTTTACTCTATCCAACTTCATCTCTTCTTTAAAAAAAAAATCTGTAAAAGGAGTTTTGCTGAAACAAAACACTTGTTCTATAAAACCCATAAATGGTAATTTGTTATTTATTATGGTTTGGAAATTTAGGTACTGGGGGTAATGGTATTTAATATAATAACACACAAACAAAAGCAATCACCATGTTCTTCTCAAATTTGTGAGAAACATGCAAATAAATAAATACATGTGTTCTGCTTCAGACAGTGATAGGTGCTACCCAGGAAAATAAAGGAAAAGCAGCAGCTATAAGAACAGAAGGCTAGACTGTTATTTTATATAAAAGGTCAAAGAAGATCTCATTTTTCAAATGACAGTTGAATAGAGACAAAAAAGTGAAAGTTAAGTGGATGTAAGGGGAAAGAACATACTGGAAAGTGAAAATAGTAGTTGTAAATGCCTTGTGATAGAAAGTGGTTGATATGTTGGAAGAAAAGCATGAAGACTAATCTGGCCAGAGGCAACTGGCTTTGAAGGACTATAAGTCTGATGAAGTCAGAGACCATGGGACAGAGAAGGTATTATTGTAGATCAGGAGCATACGAAGAATTAGGGGAGGGTTTTTAATAAAGGAGTAATGAGATTTTGTTGATATTTTAGAAAAGAGTTCTTTCTAGCTGCCATCTGAGAAACAGTCCACAGTTAAAAGGAGAGAAGGACAGAAACAAGAAGAGCACATACTAAATGCTTTTGTTTGTTAGTGCTGAGATAACAAAGCACTGCAGACCAAGTAGCTTGAATAACAGTATCCTGGAGACTAAAAGTCTGAATTCAAGGTGTTAATTGCACTGGTTCCGACTGAAAATTGGGAAAAAACTTGTTCCATGCTGATCTTCTAGTCTCTGTTGGATTGCTGGCAATATTTGCTATTCTGTGGCTTATACAAGCAGATTCATCACCCTAATCTCTTCCTTTATCTTCCTATGAAACCTACTTTGTGTGCTTATCTGTCTATTCAAATTTCCACTTTATGTAAAGACATCAGCTGTATTAGATTAAGGCCAACCAAACTGATTTCATCTTAATCCAACAACATCTAAAAAGACCCTATTTCAAATAAGGTCATCTCAACACTATGGGCTGGGTTTTAACACATTCTTTTGGGACAATACAATTCAATCTACACTAGTGATTTACCAAAATTGTACAATCTAAAGATAATGGTGACTTTGACTACAGCAAAATAAAAGAATTAGTCTGTAGTGAGATTATTTTGAATATAGAGTCGGGACTTTTGCTGATTAACTGGATGTGAAGAATAAAGAAAAAAGGAATGAAAAGCAAAGTTCAGGATTTTTGCTCTGAGTAAATGTTCTTTTCTGCAACTGAGAAGACTCAAGTGAGAAGCAGATGTGTAGAGGAAAGTCAAACAATTTTGGGGGGGCATGTTATTATGTGAACATTGAGAAGTGATAAGATTTCTAAAAAGAGAATTAATAAAGTATTGGATACACATCTGGCTTATAAAAATTTATAGCTGCCAAAGCTTGAAATCATCTTCGTCCAGCCAATAGTTATTATAAATGAAATCAGTATTTTTCAAAGTATTCATTTTAAAAATAAAATAAAACACCTTGTTCCAAGAACAGTGAAACATGTAGTGATAGAAATAAGAAAAAAAATACAAATCTTAGCTCTTTTGATTTCCAAACTAACATTTTTTCCATTCTATGACCAGGCTTTCATCAGCATTTTTAGTTCCACATGCAGCTAGTAAGCAGCAGTTGGTAGCATAATGCAACAAAATTGTTAAAAAATTACAAGTCTGTGCCCAGCAGTTGGGTGACAAAGATTTCTGCTTAAGGTCCTTGTTCACTAATTTATTTTCACAAAATGTATGGATACAACTAGGTGCTTAAAACTATTGCAAGGTAGAATTATTTTGGAAATTTAACAGTTTCTTTCTTTCTCTCACATATTTTCAGCATTCTGATACTGGAGTTGAGGCTGAGACTGTGCTACCTTAAAGCACAAAAACTGAATGTTCATGAATCAACCAGCTGCTCCACTCCTGTCTGCCCTCATGTTACCTTGCAGCTGCCTCAGTCCCTGTTGAGTCCAAGAGAGTATGCTATTCCTTTGAAGATTTGGTTGAGATCAACCATCTATGTTTGGCACTAAATTTACACTTCAAGAGATTCTGAAAGATATGATCAGTGTGTTGATCTTCTGCTAGTTTTGAGCAAGGTTTGATTTTTGTATATTGAAAGTCCCTGAAATTTTCCTGTGGGTTATTTTCATTTTGCAAAGAATATTTATCAAAGAATATCTTGGTTACTTTTCTCTCATTGCTAAAACAAAATACCTGATGCCCAAAAGTAAGAAAGGAAAGGTTTATTTAGCTCACAGTTTGTGGAGATTTCAGTCCATACTTGGCTGGCTCCAAGGCAGAGTGGCACATGGCAGAGGGGAACAGCTCATGGCTGTGGAAGACAGTAAAGCAAGAAAGCACAAAAGGCAAGCAGCCTCTTTCCCTCCCTTACATTGTATGCAAACTACTTGCCCCAGGGCGGGTGTAGCACTCACACCCATCCTCCCAGCATTGGATCATAGATCAATCACAAATCCTACAAGCCTGCCCGATAACTGCATGAGGATTTGAGGGGACATGCAGACACAAACCATAACAGTTATTTATAATATACATATATACTTTACATATTTATACTGAGCATGTGATTTCAAAACCATGCAGTATTCTTTGATATCTTCTTTGAAACTATTTTATCTACTGTAGACTGATATTTTACTGTAATTGTGATGCTAACTTTAATCAGCATGGTAGTAGTTTTTAGTTAAAAATGTAATAAATAATAGAGTAAATTTAAAGTATATAAAAATGTCGTGTCCACCAAAAGTTTATGTGATGCAGTGATTGTGATTGTGGACCCAATGGAAGATGGCGAGGGTTAGTGGTAGTTTCATTATTTGCCTATAGATAGATAGGCACTATGCAGCCAAGGCAAATTTCAGAAACAACGTACAGAACAGATTTGCCATGCTTTGATATATTTTCATAGCCACCTAACATAAGAGTCAAACCTCTTTCAAAAGCAACCACTAAATTTGTTAAACGTTATGCCCTATATAGCTTTGAAGTGAAAAATTCCACCCACAACCAAAGGAGAAAAAGAAGAACAGTTAAAAGTATACCTTGTGTCATATAATTGGATTCATTTTGTTGTAAGTATTATTGATCATATTTCTGAGATCAGTTTTGTACATAAAAAAATCTGTATCATGTACAAGTTATAAATATAGATGGGTATTTATATTAAATTCTGTTTTAATAAAAAGTTGCACTTTGTATTAAAATGCAGCACAAGGAATTTCATGAGAAGGCAACGTGGGCTACTTACTTGTGAATGTATTACTTTCTAGGTATTTATTAGGAAAAATATTGAAAAATGGGTATGCACCCATTACTTAGCTAAAAAAGAAATGATTAAGATAAAACACTTGCAATTTTTCTGTTTCACTGATAAATTCTATTAGCCAAGAATGAAATCCATGTTTTTTGTTTTTAAGGGCTAATAGGTGTGTTGCAGATTATAGCACCCTGAAGCATATTGTTGCAAATGCAGTAATGTAAGTAATCCTTTGCACTCACTAAGGCAGCCAAGGTATGAGGCCAAGTGGATAGAAAAACCAGGCAAAATAGTTTGCAAGCACCTTACATTTCTAATGATTTTAAAAAACAGAAGAGATTTTCTTCTCTCCCAGGTGGCTTGGTTATGACCCCAGTAGAAAACTAGAATGGAATTCTCAAATGCCTTTCCATCTGGCTTTTCACTTGGTGATTTGCAAATCAAATCAGAAGCTAATGTGCAGTAGAGATGACCATATTCATCACCTGTAATGTCCAGTAGAGGGCAGTGAAAAGGCAGGACTGTGATATGAGACCAATCTCCTCTCTTTAATAATTAAAAAAAAAATTTTTTTAAAGGCTGGAATTATTTTTTTCAAGGGCAAATTCGACTATGAGATTTGACATTAATTCTTCAAATGCAACATGAAACGGTCATTACTGCTATTTTCAAATGTTGATTCTTTAGATTATGGCTGCCTCTCACAATGCATTCTCTCAATAGTAAAGGAATCAAATTCCTGTAAGATAATTGCTATATTTAGTCTACATTTGTTCTCATTGATAGTTCATTGTGTATTAAATTATTATAGTCCTTTGATATTTTCTTTTAAATTGGAATGCTAAAACTGTGACTCTAAATTTTAGCTGTTTTTATTTTCTGAGTGATAATATTTATTGAATACTGTTAAGTTCAAAACTTTACTCAAATATCCCTTTTAAATGCACTAAATGTTTATGTTTCAATATAACTTGATTTCTATATTACAAATAAATGTATAACAGATACCGACAAATGACTCTTTGTGACAATTTTTCTTTTCTGTCCTATAAATTTTAAAATTTGTGAAGATGTTAAAATAAGAAAGGTTAAGAAAAGATCCTAAATGTAATTGCATTTCAAAATATTGCCAAGAAATTTAAAAGGTTAGCCATAGTACTGGGAGGACACTTTAAATAAATTATGGGTAGAGAATATTAAAAAAGGTATATTGTATGATCATTCATGCTGTCCTCTGCCTTTCCTGAAACAAGGCTTACGAGCTAATGGCAATCTGCTTTGCTTCACGCTGGCCTTTCCTCTTCATAATTAAGACTAACATACACAGTGCTCCACATGCTTTGTACAGCCCTTTGGAGTGACAGCAAATACCCCGGGAGACAAAAAAAAAAGTATGTGTGGATGGTATTAACAAACATAACTTGCCAGAAATTCTGAACTTCAACGTTTCTGCAATTTTGCATTAAGGACCAGTCAGGGTTTAGTGGGCATTTCCAACTTGTTCTAATTTTGTCAAATTCACAACATTTGTTATCTTTGGAAAGGTAGAAAAGAAAAAACAGCGAGGCTTTTGACTTATATGTGCCTTTCTGTTGAAGAAAAGCTCGGTCTCTATTTTTGATTTGAATGTCATCTAATTCTAAATGTCTCTGGAACTTGCGTGGGCATCGGGCTGCATCTGCTGACCATGTACAGCTGTGCACATGGTGGTGCTTGCTGGCAATCTGTCCTCTCTGTATGTGTGATGCCGTTTTTGAAAATGAAAACTGAGCATCCAGCATCCAGGTGCGGTGGCACACACCTGTAATCCCAGTACTCAGGAGGCTGAGGCACGAGGATGGTTGTGAGCTCGAGATCTACCTGGGCTGTAAAGTGAGTTCAAGGCCAGCCTGAACTGCACAGTGAGACCCTGTCTCAAAAAGAAAAAAAAGAAAAAAAAATGCCAAAATGAAAACTGAGAGCCTCAAGAGTGCTACCTTTAACTGTCTATTCCACAAAATGATTAGTTATCATCCCAGTGGTGGTTTGATTTCTCTAAGTCATATTTGGAAGCTGCTAAGATATACTTAAATGCAAACACCGAGGTATGGAAGCACTTAGATACTGGAGACAGCAGCACGGCAGCAGCAACCGAGCATTTTTATCTCAGGCCCTCTACAGCAAGGCAGCAGGACAGAGCCTTTAACTTAGGGGAACATCAGCGAAAGTGTGGCCCACATGAGGGTGCATGCTGTAACTGGCTGACAGATGACACTTGGCTTGTATCGGAATACTGACTGCAAAGCAACAGAGAGACAGAAAATAAGCTCTCATTTCTTCCTTTGAAATTGGGTCCAGCTTCGGACTACTGTTCTGTGTTGGCTTGGATTTTGAATACATAAAAGTAGACAGGATTTAATTTATATCTGTTAATGGATTTCTCTCTCTCTCTCTCTCTCTCTCTCTCTTCCAACTTCTTCAGTGTGTAGCGTGCCTCATTCACTCCAGTCAGAAAATATCATCTCTACTTTTTCAGAGACAATGTTTGTAAATCGTATATACACCTGTATTCATTCATTTATTCATACATTCTTGCAAAACATCCTACTATGGCCCAGTATTTCTTAGTTACCTGGGATATGTCAGGGAACAAACAGACAGAAATTCTGACCACCCTGGAGCTTACATACCAATGCATTGGGACAGAAGATAAGCATGTATTGTATATATATGAAGATGGTATGCAGGCCACATAACAAACTAAAGCAGGAATAGAAGAGTATTTGCCAACTTAGGCTTAGGGGAAAATTTCACTTTTAGATAATGTGATAATGAAAGGTGAAATTGTTACAGGGGAAAGAAAAAAGCCTTTGTATGTATGCATGTGAGTGTGTGCATGAGTATGTGTGTGTGTGTAGGACTTGGCAAAGACATTGGTCTGGGTTTGTGAATGAATTTATTTATTGTAGAATTGGGTTCTTCCAAAGCAATCACAGCGTCATACCACACAATTGTCCTCTTTTGTCTCTTGCTCCCTCTATTTATTTCTTCATTTAAGAAATATTCATGAATATCTGTTTTGTGTTCTGTTCCAGTCACTGGTAAGAGTGAGTAAAACTGAGTCCTTTGGGGAAGCATTGTTTTCAAGGAGTGTCTAGGTAAGGGTCCATTCTTGCTTAAAGTTGTTTCCTATATTATTTGAAGGAGGTTATATATTTCCTTCCTGTTGCTCAACATTCCTTAAAATATCATAGATCTGTGAAAGACATTCTGGTCACTTAATTATTTTGCTATGTTTAAATATATGAAAGCCTCCTGCTCCTGAGATGGAGGTAAGATACCTCCAAGATCATTTGATGAGCTGGAGAAAGTCCAAATCTCTATACAGGTGTCTAGGTCCAGATTCTCTTAAGTTTTCCAAACCACAGAGGTTGTATTTCCTGCCCTGACCTGTTGGCCCATTTGTATCTCTTGTGCCAAGACTCCCAACACCTCATGGGCCTGGCTCTTTTGTCCCTCCTCCCTTCTTCACTCTGGGATTGCCTTCAGCACCTCGAATTCCCCTCAGTCCACGGAGCAGAGCACTCAGGCGCTACTTATTGCTATCTCCCCAGTTCAGCTCCAAGCCTTATTTTGCATGTGTAAGACCTATACAGGGCCTCAGCTAAAATAAAATGGGCTTCAGTTATATTAGTGGCATAGGCCTTTCCTTTGGAAGGCTTCCTTTAGAGGAAATTTTAATTGTGAATAAAACAGTTTTTCTTCATAATAAAATATCATTAACTCAGTGGTTGTTAGTTGAAATCAGTAAATTCCTTTCCCTCATGCATTTGCATTTCTGATCTTTTATCAAGCACATTCACAACCACTAACAACATGGTCAGCCTTTCCAGTCAGCCTCCTTTGTAGTCTCTGGCACCCTTCTTTTGCCCTGGGCTGGTGGTGTTCCCACTCTGCTCTGATCGTTGCTGCTTACTAGGAAACTGAATGCCTCAGCTGTGACCCACTCTGTTTACTTTGAAATGAGCCACTTTTCCTATTGATGAGGCCTCAAAGTTCAGGGAATGAATGCCTTGGACAGCCAGTCACAGTATGAACTCAGCCTTTGTCTGATTTCTCTTCTCCACCTTGACCAAGAGGTTTCCCTTTTCCATATGCTCCTAGGACATACGGGCTTTTCTGCTATTTCACTCTCGAATAAACTCTTTCATGACTCCTGCAATAGGGCCTCAAGGTTTGGAATCCAGCTCCAATGAAAAGACCCAAAACTTACTTGGATTATAGTGCTTAACTAAGATAATGATAACTAAGAAAAATGTGCAATAAATCAAACCACAAAAAAAGAAGGAAGAAAGGAACAAATATTTTCTCATTCATTTTCTGGTAGATCCAAAGGTGACAGGAGATTATTTCTTTTTTTTTTTTTTTTTTTTTTTTTTTTTTTTTTTTTTTTCGGTTTTTCTCCGGTACCGGGAACCAAACTCACGACCTTGCGCTTGCCAGGCAGGCGCTTTGCCGCTGAGCTAAATCCCCAGCCACGACAGGAGATTATTTCTGATTTAAATTCAGGATTAGGATTTCTGTATCCAGGATTATGGAGACAGGGTCAAGTAGAGTGAGGGTTACTTTGTGAACCTGCCACAAGGAAGGGAAAGCACACTTCCCAGTAGTGCTTCTTCTTGCTTTTGGTATAAACAAAGTCACACGTCCAATATTTACTAATTGGAATTTCATTGTATTAATGATATTTAGTCTCTTTATGAGGCACAATCAGATGTAAAAAAGTAGTATTTCAGTTTTTGCATGCTCTTATCCCTTCTTAAAACAGCTTCAGGTAAGTTTCCTTTCAGAGCAACTGTAAACATTTTCCAAGTAGTGAATATGTAAATGATGTACCTCAATATTGTGCTTCTACTTGCTACCCAGTTCAGATCTCCCTCTCTGAGTACGCTTCCTCCACACAGGCCCCTCAGCACCACCATCACTGTTGAGAACACTACTCATCTCCCTGCTTGACTGTTCATGAAGGGTGGGACAGATCTAGAAGAAAGAATAGCATAGGGGTTTCATGTTCTAGTTCCTGAGGGCTAATCACTTCTGTTCTCTCCTTGGAACTGTGCTCCAAGAACCATGGCAAAGGGAAGAAAGGTGTGAGGGAGGGCAGTGGGGTCAGTTTCATCACTGTCCATGTTACGTCTTTAACAACAAACGTCTTCTGGTATCTGTGAAACACTAGGCAGTTACCTGTTCTACTATTTGGATCATTCAAAGAGACAGAGCAGTCATGTCAATCTCCCTCAGTAGAGGGAAGTCTCACTTCCTTTCTCTGACCCTTCCCTTTGTTGCTTCCTGCCAAGACAGTAGTTAGACTCTACTCCCAGCTTCTGTCCTATGAGTCGGATGAACCAGCTTCTCCCTTTGCGCTTCCCATTCTGTCACTGTACCCTCCCCAGCAGCCATCATCAGGCCATTAACTTCAAATTAGCAAATCTGGACTGCTGATGTCATAGGCCACATCTTACAGGACCTAGTGAGTCAGGAGAAGAAGAGAGATTTCAGAAGATAATCTTTTACCACACATATCCCCTGATATTGTCCAAATTATAAAAGGAATATATTTGCATAGTGTATGTGTGAGCAAAGATATGCACCAAAAGTAAGGTATTCTTCATGGCGGAAGAAAGAAATGCAAAGAATCTGTCCCGTGAATTGTGAACCTCATTAAATCTAGTGGGTCGGGCAGAAAATGAAGCATGTAGGTTGCTTCCTAGGGTCCTAGTAAAGAAACATTAAAAGGATGTCATGATTCACTCATGTTGAGAAGAACCTTTAAAAAAGATCTCAAGTCTGTATATTTAGCCCCCTCAAATTCTTTCTCTATGTTTGTGGTATCCCAGCTCCATAGAATTGTTACCACACTAAAGCTAGTTAATGCAATCAGGAGGACACATTTCACTGTCCTCCACGAGGCAAAATACATTCTCAACCCCCCTGACAGAAAAAGTTATGTCTTGGTTCCCTTGAGAAATCTGACAACTTTGAATTGCTTTTTGGAAGCATATTATGCCTGGTGATTATATTCTCCAAAGCACTGGTCAAATACTTGATATTGGTAAATTTGAAACAATTTACCAAGTTTCAGTTTCTTAGTGAATCATAAAAAAAGAACAAATAGCCTCTATATTTCATTAGGCAATCTTGGGGACCTAGAGGCAATTAAATGTTTCAGTGATATTTATTGCTAAAGATAGGTTGGCAATTTTTTGATGTTTCAGTGCATATATAGGTGCAAGAACTAAAAGAAATGAAATTGTTTTGTTTTACTATCTTGATATTTATTATGAAGCTTTCATTTAATTAATCCAGAAATGTGGATTGGTGAATGATATAAAGAGTGGAATGACATTCTCTATCTTTATTTTAAGTGTAAATAATATCACTTATAATTTAAGGTAAAATAATATTAGTTTTCATATCCAAAAAGAAAGATATTCATGGTTTTATTCTTAGAAATAGATTGTGCCCACAATTTATTGTTTCATAAAAGAGCAGAGCTTTCTAGGAGATAACTAAAAATTTTAAACATGAAGGAAACTGACATTAAGAGAGAGATGCAATGCAATTCCTTTTATAAAATATTTCTTTTGGTTTTTAATAGCCTGAAACATATAATAAATGTGAAACTTCACATCTCGATTTCACACTAGCCAAACAAACAGAATAATAATTAGCATAAGGTCATTGATTAAAATTGAATTCAAAGTCTAATATATTGCTTAGCGTGTTTTTATTACCTAGGAAAAGATAACCCACTAGGATGTAGCAGAGACATGATCACATTGTGTCTTTCAATTTGGCGTTAAAACAATTATCATGTTAGTATTGTCTATCACACAAAGAAACAGCTTAAATGATGCATTTAATATTTCTCCTCATGGTCTCTATTCAGTCATTAATAAAATTTTATTGTATCATTATCAAGACTAAAGCCCATTGTATTTATATTTTAAGATATAACCACATTCATAGAATTTGCCAAGTATCTCTTTATAATCTTGCTACTCCTCTAAATTTACAGGAGTTTTATTGCAAGTATATTCATAAAATTATGTATTTTATTTACTTCATGGACTTGTAAACTAAAGGAACTGAGTTCCATCATTTTATAGGTTGGTGCCATGTATTGGAATTATGTGCTTTTCTAGATAAGAAGGAAACTAAAAGATTGATTTAATTCCTTTAGCACCTGACCCACAGGATTATGTCCCTAGAATTCAGGAGTTTTCAGACAAGCGAAGGCTATGTAGTTAGAACTTCCAGGCAAAAAGAAAGGAACAATGAAAAGAGATTTAAAAAGAAAGGAACAATGAAAAGAGATTTAACATTGTTGTAGTTTGGGGTTTTGCAAGGGGAAACAATACAATTTAGGACACATATTTTATAAGAGTATTTTATAATATTCACCCAAAGAGTCATATACAAGAAAGTACAGGAAATCTGTCCACACAGTAAGACTAAAGAATCCATTTGAGGACCTGGATCATATGGCAGTGTCATGCAGGAATCCATCTGAAGACCTAGAGCCCATAACAATGCCCCCCGCAAGTCCAGCTGGAGGGTTATAGTCCATGAAAATGTCTCTTTCAGGCCTTTTTCACAGATCTACTCTGGGAAGGCCCAAAGGTAAGTGGTGGAAGCTAGAAAGTCTGTGCCAGTGGGATGAAGGATCTGTGCTAGCAGGCTGAGGGAACTGCACTGCAGTGAAAAAGTGATGTTCAAAGTAAGAATCAGAGACCCCCTGAAAAGCACCACAGCCGTCCTCAGTAACAGTGAGGTTTTGGGCTCCTTTGTTGATGAGAACAACCATGTTTCCATCAGGGAAGCCAAGGCAACAAGCTTCTTCTAGAGACAAAGCATGACATCATATTCCCCTCTGGAGCTAGGGAGCGGTACTCAAAGTGAAGACTAGAGCTCTCCTAAAGTGAACTGAAGCTATTTTCAGTGACAGTAAGGTCCTGAGCTCCTTTGACAATGAGAACAGCTGATTTCATGAGGAAAGCCAGCATGACAAGCTCCTTCAGGAAAACCAACAGCTCTTACAACTTTCCAACAGCTTCTAAACTTCTTCCTCTTGAGTTCTGCCTCTTATGCTGCCAACAACAATCCTCAGGTGGGCCTCCCACACCCAGTACCACAGTGGTTCATTTTAGCTGGGTGTTCCAAGTTGACCACCATTCATCAATTCACCACAAACATCAATAGGAGTATAATAGAGTATTAGGTTTCAGATCTTCTCATCTCTCTATGGAATAACACAAAGAGATGTTTGTATTGTTTTGGTTACCTCAAGGAAGATACAATGCACAACTAAATAGATACTTCTTGTTAAAATGACTTTATGTATTACTTTTGGTGGAAGTAAGTCCTGAGCACCCTGTTTGAGCATTGAAAATATATAGGTTTGCAAACAGAGAAAAATTTTAAAAGGCAAGGGTATAAGTCAACTTTCTCAAGCATTATTTTACTTTATTTCATTTTAACTATTTGTTTATTTATTTATTTAGTTTTGGAGACAGGTTCTCACATTTTTGGGTAGGTTTGCCTTGAACTCACTATGTAGTTCAAACTTGTGATGATCCTGTTGCCTCAGCCTCCCAAGTGGTGGGATTATAGGCATGTGTACTGCGCCTGGCTAACTTTTTGAATTTAAATACAAAGTTAAACACAATTTTTTTCTCTTGTGGGAGGAAAACTTAGATATTGTATGTTATTTATATCCTGGTCATTAAGAACAAAATAACAATGAAGACTATTGAAATAGCAAGATCTAGAATATAGCACAGAATACTAATCGGCACATTTATTGTTTGGGGACTTTATAAAGAATGTTGCAGAATACTTTTTATATTCATGTCAAAGCTAAATAACTAGATTTTCATCAATCCCATAAACATTTATTAGAAATATCTTCTGGATTTGTTTGGGTCATTGGGAACCTGGTTCCATATCTAAGGTCTTGATCCAGGGCTCTGATGGGGAAGTTTTATGGAGAAAGTGCGTGGTGAAGCAATTGCTTAGTTCATGCTGGGCAGGAAGTAGAGAAAGGGAGCAGTGTCAAAGAGGAACAGTACACAGAGACCAACATCAGGTCTCTGTGACCCATCCAGACACATCTTGGATGATGTTTTATGAATTTACTAGGTATTTTTTAATCCAATAAAGTTGACATATCAAGATTAACTATAACACAAAGTAACCATTTAGCTTGTTTTTTATATATACATTATAATAGAAGAACATAAAATCCTCAAGCCAAAGGTAAGATTTGTCACTCACAATAAAACAGTAGTCAACGCAAGATTTTGACAGCAGATCATGCCCTAGTCATCACAGATAATTCTACAGTGGCTATGCCTCACAGGAGAGGAACCCCTAACTTATGAGATTAAAGCTTTTATGGGGTTTTGGAAATCTTTTCAGCCTTCTTTCTCTCTCAATATTTTTTTTCACTCGATATTAATCACTCATTAACCTGCAATATAAGAAATTAGTTCTCATGAGGATAAGAAGACTTTAGTTGACACATAAATATAACCATCACACATCCCTATCCCGGAATATGTCACAGGATCTCTCTTCTTGGAGGAACTATTCACAGAACTCAGCACTCAAGAAAGCCTAGGCAAAGCAGGGACACAAGAAACCCATGGAAATCTTCTCCCTGTACTTTTCTGATCCTGCATATGATCAGATGATGGCACAAACCCTCTTATATTGATAATATGAGGAAAGTTAACTGATAATTTGTCCTTGTCACACAGGATGTTCTTCATATCTGACCTTTTTTGGTAGTTAGATTCTTTATAACCAAGGTTGTAAAAGATTTGTCTACAATAAGCTAAGTAGAAACAGTTTATTCAGAGAATTAAAATACTTTTCACTCTTATCTCAGTGGATGGTAGCCTTAATTTGATTCCTTTATATTTCACCACATTTCTTTATATATAAAAAACACTACTTTTGCTTTTCTAACTCATAAGTTTCTATTTTAAGAAATAATAAAGTGAACTACATAGTTCACAAGTATATTTCCATGAGTTATGACAGAAGCATATTTCTGTATTCACCAAGGGATAGAATATTTCCAGTACCAAGGAAATTCCATTGGGCTCTGAGCCCTACTCCAACATCCTGACCCCAGAAGAGGCCACAGATTTTCCAAAACAAACATCTTTCCTGAACTTCTATGCTCATCTCTGACGGTTACCTTCACTGAGAACACCTTGCTTAAATGGATATTAATTTCTCTCCTTATAATATATATCACAAAGCCTGGAAAATAATAAATGTCTCACTTCATCATGATATGATCCTACCAACTGCCTACTTTATTTGACCTATAGCAAAGGACTTGTATTAGTCATTTTCCCATTCTTCAGGCAAAAGACCTGACACAATTTAAAGGAGGAGGCTGCAGACAGGAGGTCCTCACTCAGAAGACCTGTGAGCTGCTTTCACCGGGGTTTGCATGTGGGCCCTCCCTGTGCATGCCCTGCCCACTGAGTGAGGTACTAGAGCAGGTGCTTCATGAGCTGCTAGCACCACAGTTCGAGTCTGGGGTTTCTTTACTTGTGCCCTGACCTCCTGGAGATCACAGACACAAAGGGTCTGTGATCACCATAAGTAAAGCACATGTCTGGCTCCTGTGCACATCCTGAACTTACTGAAGACATAGAATCAGGAAGGCCAAGACCCACTGACATCACAGTTTGCAGCTGAATGCCACCAAGAGAATCAGATATTTCCCATCTACTTCCTGGGGATACAGCAGGTGACCCACGACCCCGCCAATGTTACAGTCTGAGTTTTCGCTCTCCTTGTGCCCACTGCAGAGAGGAGATCCTCACTCAGAAGGCCTGAGAACTGCTTTCACCAGGGTTTGCATGTGGGTCCTCCCTGTGTGTGCCCTGCCCACTGAGTGAGGTACTAGAGCAGGTGCTCTATGAGCTGCTGGCACCGCAGTTCAGGTCTGGGCCTTACTTGCACCCTGACCTCCTGGAGTTCACAGACATCAGTGGTCTGTGATGACCATCAGTGCAGCTGGTGTTTAGCTCCTGTGTGTGTCCTGAACTGCCTGGAGACACAGAATCAGGTGGTCCACTAATTGCTGACCTTGCAGTTTGTGTCTGGGTTTTGCCTGTATACGCTGAACTGCCTGGGGACACAGGACCACTGGTCTTGGATTGCACCACCAATGCAACCTGATTCTGGGTCATAGATGTGCCCTGATCTGTGAGGAGATACTGGATCAGATGGTCTGCCATCAGCCGACATCACAGTTCATGTCTGAGACCTGGAATAACTAGATACACTTCACCATCTGCCAGAAAACCCAAGAATAAGCAGTGCATCTCAGCAGACACTGAGGGGAAAGCCTAATCACCAAGAAACCCAGGGATACTACCGGCCTTTGATGAGATGCCAGGGAAGAGGGAGACTGAGTGTTCTGCATCTGGTATCAAACTTGTCAAGATGAAGGACTAAAATACAACCTCAGAACTCCACTCCACTCAGAACAAGTCCAGGAGACACTGACATAGGAGAACTTGGTAAACACACACCTGAAATTACTGAAATGATTGCAATGGAAGGAAAGAAACAACTCCATAAGGCCATAGAAGTGATCAGATCAGAAATAATCTCTCAGGCAAAAAATGAAATGACAATAATAATGAAAGAACCGCTCAGCACATCTAAAGAAGAAGCACACAAAAAAATAGATGAACATAGAATGTTCATCAATGGATGAACAATGCATGGAAATGTTAAATGAAAAATACAGGAATGAATTAGAACACATGAAACAGATTCAAAGAGACATCTAGGAAATCAAAGCTTCCACTGAAAGCTGCCAAAACTGCTTGAATGAAGCTGAACACAGAAATTCTGGTGTTGAAGAAACCATGGCAGCTAGTGATTGTGAAAGAAAGGATCTCTTAAAATCAACAAGGAACCAGGAAAAATAAATTCAACAGCTGCAAGATGAGGCAAAGGGGAATAAGGTATGACTAGTAGGAGTCAATGAAACAGCAGAAGGCAACACAAATGATATAAAAGAATATTTGTGGAAATAATACCAGAAAATTTCCCAAGCATAGAAACAGAAACTGATATACAGGTAAATGATGCATATAGAACTCTAACTGGTCATAACCAAAATAGAACTACATCTAGACATATAATAGTCAAGATCCCAGATCTTCAGCAAAGGAAGAGAATATTAAAAGCTGTTAAAGAAAAGAAACAGATTACCTATAAAGGAAAGCCCATCAGAATCATGGCAGACTTCTCAGCACAAACTATCCAATCAAGATGAGGTTGCAGTGAAGTATTACAGGTCCTAAGACAGAACAGCTTCCAACCAAGACTGATGTACCCTGCCAAACTATCCCTGAAATTTAACGGAGAAATAAAATATTTTCACTACAAAGAACAATTGAAGAACTTCATGAGTGCCAAACCATTGTTCCAAAGAGTACTAAACAATATTCTAGACAGAGAAAAAAAAATGACAGCAATTTCAAGAACAACAATAGAAAAGAGCCCTCAAGTAGAACAAGCAATTAAGTGGGAAGAAAAAGCAGGAAACCAACAGCAAGTAAATAACATGACAATGATAAGACAACACATATCAGTTATAACCATAAATGTAAATGGTCTCAGTTCACCAGTCAAAAGAAATAGACTGGCAGAGTGGATTAAGAAACAAAATCCAACAATATGCTGTATACAAGAAACACATTTTACTCAAAAGGAAATCCATAGACTGAAAGTCAAAAGATGGAAAATAAACCTCCATGCAATAGGAACCCAGAAAAAAGCAGGGGTAGCTATTCTGTCTGCAGACCATGTGAACTTTAAACTGAGAACAATCAAAAGAGATAAAGAAGGTCACTGCATACT
>NW_004955411.1:18731563-18733790 GCF_000276665.1 Chinchilla lanigera
AGGAGGGCTGGGGATTTAGCTCAGCGGCACAGCGCCTGCTTGGCAAGTGCAAGGTTGTGAGTTCGATTCCTGGTACCAGAAAAAAACAAACAAACAAAAAAACAGGAAAGGAAAGAACTCAAATTCATGAAAGAAGGAATAAAAATGAAAATTACTATACATTCCACAGAAATTCAGAAGATCATTAATACCTACTTTGAAAATGTTTCCTCCCATACTATAGAAAACAGAAGAAATGGACAGATTCCTAGATATGTACCAATTTCTAAGACTGAGTCAAGAAGATATAAAAATCCTGAACAACCCAATCTCAATTAATGAGATTGAAAATATGATTAAAACTTACTGACAAAGAAAAGCCCAGACCCTAATGGAATCACAGGAGAATTTTAGAAGAAATTCAGGGGCTGGGGATTTAGCTCAGCAGCAGAGTGTCTGCCCAGTAAGCACGAGGTCATGAGTTGGATTCCCAGTACTGGAAAAAAAAAAAAAGAAAGAAATTCAAGAAGATGTAATACCAACACTCCTCAAACTCTTCAATGAAATTGAAAAGGAAGCAATTCTTCCTAATTCATTTATGGAGGCAAGTATTATAGAGATACCAAAACCAGGGAAAGACCAAACCAAGAAAGAGAACTACAGACCAACTTCCCTAATGAACACAGATGCAAAGATACTCAATAAAATATTAGCAATAGAATGTAGCAAATTATCAAGATAATCATACATCATGACCAAGACGGATTCATTCCAGGAATGCAGGGTTGGTTCAATATTCACAAATCTATAAATTTTATACACCATAATAATGAAGCCAAAGACAAAAACCACATGAACATCTCAATAGATGCAGAAAAAGCTTTTGACAAAGTCCAACATACATTCATAATAAAAACTCTACAGAAAATAGGAATACATGGTCTTTAACTTAACCTGATCCAAGCATCTATGACAAACCAACAGCCAACATCATACTAAATGGACAAAAACTGAAAGCTTTTACTTTAAAATCTGGAACAAGACAAGGATGTCCATTGTCACCACTCCTGTTCAACATAGTTCTGGAAACATTAGCCAGAGCAATTAGACAAAAGAGAGAAATAAAAGGAATAAGGATAGAAAAGGAAGAAGTAAAAGTATAACTATTTGCAGATAACATCATACTTTACATGAAAGATGCCAAAAACTCCAAAAAAAAAGATTCCTTAAATTAATCAACAAATTCTGCAGTGTAGCTTGATACACAATTAACACCCCAAAATCAATAGCATTCCTATACAGAAACAACAAACAGACTAACAGAGAAATTAAGGACATCATACCTTTCACAATAGCATCCAAGAAACTGAAGTATTTAGGAATCAATCTAACAAAAGAAGCAAAAGATCTATTCAATGGAAACTACAGGACTCTGAAAAAAGAGATTGAAGAGGATCTCAATAAATAGAAAAATATTTCACCAACATTATGAAAATGGCTATACTACCAAAATTGTTGTACAGATTCAATGCAATTTCCATTAAACTACCATCAGCATACCTCACAAATCTAGGGAAAACATTCCTTAAATTCATCTGGAAGCAGAAGAGACCCAGAATAGCAAAAGCAACTCGGGCAACAAGGACAAGTCAGGTGGAATTACAATCCCTGACCTGAAATTATACTACAAAGCCACTGTAATATAATCAACATGGTACTGGCTACAAAATACACCAGAGGATCAATGGAACAGACTAGAGGACACAGACACAACCACAAACACACTCAGCTAACTAATCTTTGATAAAGGGGCCAAACAAACTCACTGGAAGAACAACAGCCTCTTTAATAAATGGTGCTGGAAAAATTGGCTTGCCATCTCACAAAGACTGAAAATAGAGCCAAATCTACCACCATGCACCAAACTCAAGTCAAAATGGATCACAGATCTCAATATTAAAACAGACACACTAAATCTACTGGAAGAGAAAGTAGGTAAAAACCTTGAAAACATAGGGGTAGGCAGAGGTCATGAACAAAGACCAGTCTGCCCATGAGATACTTCAAAAAATCAACAACTGAGAACTCATCCTACTGAAAAGTTTCTGCACATCTAAAGAAATCACCAGCAGAGTAAAAAGAAAACCCACAAATTGGGACAAAAGTTAGCTGACTGTCCCTCAAACAAAGGTCTTCTGTCTCGAACATATCAAGAATTAAAAAACAACCCCCCACCAAATTCAAAGAC
>NW_004955411.1:18733997-18792696 GCF_000276665.1 Chinchilla lanigera
TGGCAAGGCTGTGGAGAAATAGGAACTAGTCTCCACTGCTGGTGGGAATGCAGACTGGTGAAGCCACTGTGGAAATCAGTTTGGAGATTCCTCAGCAAATTAGGTCTAGAGGTCCCATTCAATCCAGCTATTCCCCTTCTGGGTGTTTTCCCAGAAGATCGGAAAACAGCAAAACAGAGTGATACATGTGCACTCATGTTCATAGTGGTATAATTTGTAATTGCTACATTGTGGAAGCAACACAAATGTCCATCAGCTGACGACTGGATAAAAAAAAAACTTGTAGTACTTTTATATAATGGAGTATTACTCAGCTATAAAGAAAGATAAACTTGAGGCTTTTATAGGTAAATTGTCACAACTAGAGACTATACTCATAAGTGAAATAAATCAGACCTGCATGTGTAAGCATCATATTGTCTCACTAGTATAAGACCTGAAAGAGTGAATAAAAACTTGGAAGTATGACAGACATCGTGAAATGAAAGGAAAGTGCTCAAAAGTAAAGGGCAACTGGAGTGTTTGAAAAGAGACGTGAAAGACGGGGAAATTATGTATGTATATACAGGTAACATAGCTGTACTGCTGTCTTCTATTCTACAGAAAGGAACATGTAATGATTACTTGTTTGATCAATCTTGTATGTCTCTGTTTTCCTGAGAAACCACTTTGAAGATATCAATGAGTAATACAACAACCATGGTTAATTTCCTACATCTTTGTCTGTAATTCTGATTTGTTTGTATTGTTCTTATGCTATTTTGTAATTGGGTGTCTGTTTGTTAATATATTTTCCTTCTTTTATTTTTTTGAAATAAAAAAATAAAGGAGGAGACATATTTTTTGGCATATATTTCAGAGGATTCAGTCCATAGTTGGTTGCCATCAAGGCATAAAAGGCATGGTAAAGAGAAAAGCCATCCCTGGAACCCAAGAAGCAGAGAAAGATTGGAGGAGACAGAGATAAGCATATATGCTTCCAGGTCATGCCCCAGTGATCCACCTCCTCTGATCCGGCTCTACCTCTGAACACAAGCCTTTAGAGGGCCATTTGAGATCTAAAGTATATGATTCTGTCCTGGTCCCCAACAGTCTCATGTCCATGTCATTATGTAATGTGAATTTGATCATGGTCCAGCTCTAAGAAACAAGAAAGTTTCACCAATGCTGAAAAGTCCCAATCCAGAGTCTCCTCTGAGACTCAAGGCAAATTCCTAGCTGTGAACTCCAATAAAAATGAGAGAAGGAAGTTGAACACTTCCAACAAGAAATAGCAGAGGGTAAACATTCCCATTTTGAAAGGGAGGAACTGCAAAATAGAAAATAATTTGACTAAAGCAACACTAAAACCTGAAAGGGAAGATATTTTACATGCTGTAAACAGAACACTCTTCCCTTTGTAAAATGTTATATACTTTTCCTCCCTACCAACCAATCTACTGCCCATATTATTATATTTATCTTTATAGAGGTTTACAAGGTAGCCTGTAGCAATATTTTGTCTCTAACTGCATTTATACTTCATAATTCACACATTAATTTCCTTTTTAATTTTTATTTTTATTGATTACCTTTATGTATTTATTTCATTGCATTTTTCAATGACCAGCTTTTTTACTTAATTATATATACTATCCCTATGTTTTTTCAATTTACCATTTTTTGCTGTTGTCTTCATTAATAATTACCCTATCTTTGTTTTTATTTACTAAATTTTCAAATGATTGAATGCTTAGAAATCAGTAGTTTACGTTAAGAATATTTTTCTGAATATATTCTTAAAATTCTCCAAAGGTTTTGATATACTAGATTCCTATTTTCATCATTTTGTAAACAGTTTATAAGTGTAACTTTTATTTCTTCTTTGACATGGTAATTTTTCTGATGTTTTTTTCACAATATCCTATCAGCTTGGGTTTTAGAACGAATTTTTATTACAAACCAGTTTCATTAAATATATTATTCAGGATGCATATAACCATATTTACTTGGATTCATATAACATTTCAAAGACTGATAGTGGTACACCTGAATAAATTAATAAAGCTTATAGAAGTTTAAGAATTATATATATACAAAAATTTACTTTGGCATTCTTGAAAGGTGACCGGCTTAATTTATGCTTTTCTGATAGCAGTTATAGAAGCTTCTAATGATTTCTTGGCATTTTATGCTCTGATGACACCTTGTCTACCTAGACTATAAAATGAAGAGAACCTGGAAAAATTCACCAAATATATTTTTGCTTCAGATATATAGGAGAGTTTAAAACAACAACAACAATTAGAAGTAAGGAGCATTCCCTGGCTAACATCTCAATAGCAAATATGAAAAAACAGAATGCAATAATTTTGATAGTGAGAGATAACTGGATGCTGTTCAAGCCCAGTGACAGTCGTTGGATACAGTCTGAAGGAGAACGTGGTAAAAGGTTTCTTTTCTCTCCAAGCAGGTGGGGATTCATCCAGCCACTGGAGTTTTCTAGCTATCAACTTAATTATAGATTGGTACACCTAATTATAGATTGCGCATTGATTCTAAACTATTTGAGGACTTAAAAACACTGTGAAACCAGTACAATAAGAAAATCAGAAATGTAGAACTATGAAAGGAGGAGGTAGATGTTACATATATGAAAAATAGAAAAAAAAATAAGTCATGAAAATTCAAGAATATGTAGTCCTTCCTAGGTTCTATTATATTTTGAAGGGGTAGCATTTATTAGAAAAGATCAAGGAAAAACTCAGAATGACGCTTATAAGATCAGTAAAATACAATGATTGAAATTGAAAATTCATAAGAAACTGTGACACTCAGGAAAGCCTGAAAATAAATGAGGAAAAATATGAAAATAAGAGAGAAAAAAAATTAAAGAACTGTAAAGCATGTCTGGTTTTTTGATTATTAAAAAGAAATGAGCCAAAAGCATACACCACCCCATCAGCAGCAGAATTAAGTAGTTCTTTCTGTTTTCAGAAGGAGCAACAGTAAGCAAAGACTAGTGCACTATGGCCTTTGAAAGATAACCCTTTCTGATTGCTTTAGACTGAGAAATACATAGTGTAAGGAATTGAGAGTAAAAGTGAAAAAAATAAAAGTAATAGTAACAGGAACAGTAAGAGTTATAGTAATTAACAGTAAGAGGAATTAAAGAGAGAATGGTGGCTTGGTTTATTTTTCTACATTAAATAGAAGTCTGGAAAGAAATTATATAGCAAAAGCTGAGATAGAGGAAACAAGTTAATTATTAGTAGAAGTCATAACTTGAGTCTGTACAGTTAAAATATGCACATTATAAACTGGTCTTTCCCTCTGATGCTGGACAGCTTTAGTGAGGGTAATAATCTAGTAGTTACAGCTATGTTTTGCTTTTCTCTCTCTCTTCCCTGTTCAATTCATTTACATCACTGACTAGAATGTTCTTTTGATTTGGATGTGCTGATCTTTATTATTTATCTTCAAATTGTAACAATTCAAACAATGATTTTCTTCCTTGATAGATAGGTATAGCAAGAATAGGCCTGCTTAGATTAGGGAGTGGGAATGAAACATGTAGTCAATATCTCCTACAACAGAGTCCATTTAAGTTATTACATTTTCCAATGACAATTCAATTACTGTGTATGATGTTTCAGATATCTCTCCATAGCACTGGAGAGGGGATGAAGAATAAGAAGCTGACTCTGCGCCCACTTGCTGAATGTATACCCACAATTCAATCACTGAAGATACCTATTTTAGCTGAGGGGCTGAAGGATTGATCATCATTATTACAGGTGGGACTTAGTGAGTGTGATAGACACTGTTCTATGCACTTTATTTTAACTCCTGCAGTAATATCTGAGGCTGTAAGATCTGAATCACTGCACAGATGCTAGAGTTTGATTTAACTCCAAAGGCAGTAAGTAGGACATAACATCTGCATCAGGATAAATGGGCCCATGGTTAAAATTCTCATAAGTGCATTGTTTTAAATAGGAATTATCCTTTGAATTTTTCAGACTCACAAAGATGGAAAACTGTCTTTACAACCTTTTTTATACTTTCTGGAGATTATACAGATTTAACCCACCTGTCTTAGTTATTGCACCTTTTGCTTTTTAAAAGTTATTTTTACTCCCTTACACAAGCACTAATTTAGATCAATCATGAGAATGAGGAAATATAAGGGATTGAATATTTAAATGTCATGGTAAAATATTTTGGCTGAAAGATTAGAATTGCACATCCATTAGTTTTTGAAATATTACAATGATAAAATTTACATATTTTATTTGTAGACTTCAATCATTTTCCCATGTATTATCTCACCTTACTCTCATCAGAATCTTGAGATGAAGTATTTAAGGAATATTTACTCTTATTTTGATGATGCATTTATAGTCTGGAAAATAAAATATTAGGGATGCATGATAGTTTTTTTTCAGCTATGTGATTGGTTGTCATAAAGAAGAGGGATTAGGTAATTTTGTACAGATTCAGAGAGTAAGCCTGGGACTTGTGAAATGAAGTTGTGGGAAGCAAATTTAGTTCAGAGAGAACAACTGGAGCAATTTAAAATATGAAGTTGGCTTCTTTGGTAGTTAGTGCATTTTCCATAGCTAAATTTTTTGTGGGACCTCAGATGAATGTTTTGTGTATGGTGAAGTCAGGCAGGAAAGAGAGTGTTGAGCTCCTCCCCAGTGTATGGCTACGATCCATGGATTGGATTCATGAATAAATTTGTGGCATTTTTCTGGTAGTCAGATACAAACACACTACATTAGTGCTCTCTGCTGCAGCGCAGTACTAATTCCATCGGTAATCTGAAATCTTTAAATCCATGGTTCCATTAGATAATAAAAACCTAGGCCTATATCCAAATGCTGATACAGTTAGATTTCCCCTCTGAGAAATACTGAATCACAGAATCTTAAATATTCTTTCAGTTTTATCCTTACATGGCCAGAAGATTTAGTAGAGCTTTAGAGCTTTATTTTCTGTAGATTGCATTATGAAAGTATAACTTTCCCATGCTATAATATTACACAGAAATATTAAAATTGAAGTGCATGTTTTCAAAGCATTCAGACCTTCTCCAAGCCTGCTCTGTCTTCTCCTCCTTTTTATTTATGCTTGTCTCTCAATGACCCAAAAGTTTGTTATGCAAATTATTACATCATTGAGTCAGAGTATGATATTTACTGTTGGAAATCTTATGCTTCCTAAAACCACAGTAAAACTAGCAGAGTTTCATGTTAAGATAAAAGGGGGGGAAGCTTTATATAACTGACAAGGTCAGAATGTGGTAAATACCCTGTTACCATAATCAGGAGTTGAGTTTTATGAAAGTGATAAGAGATGAGGTCTACTCTTTGGCCTTAAAGATACCTGGGATTTGCTTCAGTTATTAAAGGAAAACAAATGTTGCAAACCATAAAGGTTATATTGATAGTAGAAATGCTAACAAACACTGCATGCATACATGACATGATCAAAATATGTATTGAAGGTTTAAATTTTAAAATGTATAATAGTAAAGGACACACTGCCATTAATACCCATAAAATAATTTCCTTAATTACAACACACTGATCCCATTATTCTGACCATTTTACGAGGCTCTTCTGAAAGTCTTCTTTTGTTTCTTTATGAAGTGTGATAAAAACATGGTGAATTCTTCTGTAGAGAGCCATCCAATGAAGGGTAGGTTTTAAAAAAACTAGTATGTGTCTCCATCAGTCTTATTTATCATACCTGGAGCAAAACAAATTCTAGCTCTTCTCAAAAGTCAAGATAACTCTGAAAGGTAAACTTCCTGAGTTGGTTCAGGGCACTGAGGCAGGCTCAGGAGAGCAACTAGAGAAACTAATGAAAGAAGGCTCCTAGAACTGCTTCAGAAAGTGGCAAGAACAACAGGAAGAAGATGTGTTTGATGTGAGGGGAAATATTTCGAGACATATTAATGGCAATATGGCTATTTTGCAATAATTATTTTTTTAAAGAAATGTAACCATTCACCATTTTTTTTAATCATACCTCATGCAGGGACAGCAGCTTCTAGGACACATTACAGAACTGAAGGGAAAACAATGACCAATAGTGTTGAAATTCCCCACACCATAGCATTATAACATCTCACATGGCAATAATGACTCCAAATGTGGAGTTAGAAAATAAAGAAATTGGTATTAATTACACAAAAGAATGTTTTAGAGTGCTTGGGATAGCCCTGTGTTTAGAGCCCCTGAAAATTTATGTTGGAATCTTTATCCCTAATATGATCATACCAGGAAATGAGCTCTTTGGGAGATGATGAGGTCATGGGTTCAGATCCCTTATAAATGGGACTGTGCCTTTATACATAGTGGCATGGGAGACATTCCCCATCCTTCCAAATGCACAGCTTCCTGCAGGACTCAGGCTCTCACAGATCCCAGCTGCACTGGCCCTCTATTTTTTTACATCCTAACCTCCAGACTTGGGAGAAATACATCTCTCATAATAAGCCCTTCTATGGTATTTTGTTATAGCACGTACAAATGACTAAGGCACTTATGTATTAGGTTCATTCACGAATCTGTAAGAAATACAATATTAGATAAATTGAATATGACTGCCATTTCCAAAAATTGGGAGTTTTGTGGCACTATTTCTTAATCTAGGAAATTAATCCTATATTTAAATATAGGATTTTGTTTTACACATGCTATTTGACTTACAGTGGAGCTTTGTTCCAGTAAAACCATCCTAAATTGAAGATAATATAAGCTCAAAATGTATTGGATAAACTCAGCTATTAAGTACACACACAATAATACTGTAGAATTCTCACTTTTACCTTTGTGTCCATGCAGTTTATCAGAGCTATGGCTTGCTGTCATTTTCCCGCAGTGCTGGAGAATATTACACCACAGATTGCTAGCCTAGGGAAAGAGCAAAATTCAAAACTTGAAGTATACTTTCTATGAAGTGTTTATTGCTTTTACACCATCAAAAATGAAAAATTGTAAGTTGAGCCATCATAAATCGAGGACAATCTGTATCATTTAAAGATTGGAATTAGGAATTTTTGGCAAAAAACATTGTCCTGAATTAAAAACGCAATGAGTTCATGAAACAAACATCAAGGAGACACACACAGGTCTACAACCCTAGTTATAAAAATATTGTAATTACCTATATATAGAAATTGTACATAATAGACGCCTAAAAAGTTATCTTCCAACTGAGAAGTTAATTTTCCCAGCTATTAGCAATAGCACCCAATATTTTTCCATAATTTTTGTATAAGTCATAAAAAGTTCTGAAATTACCAGATATTGCAGTTTGGGGGTTTGCAATGGGAAACAATACAATACAGGACATGTATTTTATAACATTATTTATAATAGTCACCCAAAGAATCATATACAAAAAGAGAATGCAGAAAATCTCTCCACACACTAAAGACCCAAAGAACCCAGCTGAGGGCCTGGATCCTATAGCAATGTCCAATATGAGTTCAACTGAAGACCTAGAGCCCATAACAAGACCTTCCACTAGCCCAGCTGGAGGCCTAGAGCCCATGATAATGTCTCATACAGACCTGTCTCACAAATCTGCGCTGGAAAGTCCAAAGGTAAGTGGTGGAAGCTAGAAAGTCTGTGCCAGCGGGTTAAAGGATCTGTGCTAGCAGGCTGAGGGATCTTTACTGGATCTAGGAAGCAAGGCTCAGAGTAAGAATCAGAGCTCCCCTAAAAAGCACCACAGCCATCCTCAGTAACAGTGAGGTCTTGCACTCCCATCAGGGAAGCCAGTGCAACAAGCTTCTTCAGGAGACTGAGCAGTGCACCATCTTCCCATCCAGAGCCAGGAAGTGATGCTCAGTGTGAGGACCAGAGCTCCCCCAAGCCATTCTCAGGACAATGAGATCTTGAGCTCCTCCTCTGAGGGGAACAGCCAAGTTCATCAGGAATGCAGGTATGAGGAGGTCCTCCAGCAGAATAGCCCAAGAGAACCAGCAGCTCCCTAATAACTTCCCAACACTGTCTAAACAGCTTCTAATAGCACCCAACAGCTTCTCCTCTTATTCTCCAGTTCTGTATTTTATACTGTTGGCAATAATCCTCAGGAGGGTCTCCCGCACCCAGCACCATGCTGGTTCAGTTCAGCTAGATGTTAAAAGCTGACCACCAGCTGTCAATCTACCACAGCAGATGATTATTGTATTCTAATAAACTTAAAATTTCTTGTTCAATTTATATTTTAACATATTGGTTGATTTATAGGGTCAAATTTTGTACCATCAGTTCCATGTGTCTATGCAGCAATTAATACTTGGTGAGAGTTTAGAGGGGATTTTATCTGCTACCTGCTTACTTGAACTACACAATAAGTATGATTATATTAGACATCAAAATTTTATAGTATCAAAAACATGACATCTAGTGTGGTTTCTAGTATATACAATTGAGTTTTTAATATTAAAGTGGCCAGTTTTTGTGATTTCTAAAAGCACATTTAAACCTCATTTAGAAAACCTGATTTTCTGCATTCTAAGCTCCTTGGTCTTTTTCCCATTCTACACAGAGCTCAGGTGGATAGGTGTGTGCTTTGGGTGACCTGAAGTTTGGTCTGAGACTCACTTCTGAAGAAAATGATCTTTGAGTCTAGGAGTTTGAATTGCTTAATTTTTATGATTTAATTTAAATTGTTGTAGAAATGAATTATACAGAAAAATTATGATAACTGTCAACTACACTTTGTATGCCATTTAGCTACTATGAATTCTCTAGTTTATTTTTCAATATCTGAAATAGTTTTACAGAAATAACCTTAAAAAGATGCTTTTTCATTGCAAGATTGGAGTTAAAATAGTTTCATTAAAATGTAGTCGGAAAGAATGAATGTTAATGTTACACCGATCCTCTTAATGTAGTCATCATCATCCTCATCAAGAAGTACTTATTAAGCACCCATTTGCTCTCTATCCAATCTGCAGGAATTACTGGATCCCATGGATTCCATTTGATGTAATTGCTGGTGGACACCTTCACAATTAGATGATTATGCATGTCTTGCAAAGCAGCTGCAGTAAATAAATGTATGAAATATAAAACTTCACTGTATTAGCTTCTTCTTTACCATTGCAGTTAAATAAGTTCTAGCTCTTTCTTTACTGGATAATATGAAGATATGAGATTCTATTATCTCCTCAATGATCTCAAACTTAAGCCAATGAAATAACATCTTTATTTTTCCAATTAATAATTGACTGCTTACCCAGAATAGATTTGCAGTAATGGAATTATTTGTCAGTAGTGCATGACCATAATGTATTCTCCTTAGCATTAAACTGGCAGAATATTTGAAAACTTAGCTCAGTGACTGGTACACAGAGCACAGATAGTCCAGAAGTATTGACCAACATACCACATTTATTTGAAAAGAAATAATTCCTTGCCCTTAAATAGATCTAGTGCTCCAAATATATTCCCATATTTTCTAAGCCTCTTTCAGTATTATCTGTCATTAATGATATTTTAAAATATATCTGAATCAACTTGTTGAGCTTATGTTTTGATAACTGTTTGATGAATTATTCATTTTAAATAAACCAATATAGAAAAATAATATTTTTTTAGTGAACATTTACATTCATTAGATTACATCATGGGTTTTCTGTTTTGATATTTTGAGCGGTGCTTTAAAATTATAATTTGACATTAAACTATATAAGTGCTATCTGCTTTTATAAGATTGAGGAAGGTGCACTCACCTTAATAAGTCATTCAGTACTTAGAAGATTAAAAGACATCATGATATTTTCATTTTCTTTCTATCTGAATATCTTAGTGTCACAAATAAAACAAATGCACTTTTGTTGACTGACAGTAGAAGTCTTAAAAACATATTCCACGGGTAATATTTTATTGACATTCAAAACCATGATAGAAGATATTTATATGTTCTACCACTCTCTCAAAAATAATTTATTCCTAACCTGAGAACTTTATGAGCAGCAACAATATCTACTATTCTCCCACAGGTTATTCTTCACTTTGTAGCTAGAACAACCCTTTTAAGTTTTGGATAAGTTCATGTCTTTTCTTCTAATTTGAGAAGATAAGTCTCCAATAACTTCTGCTATTAGGATAAAGTCCCAATTCTCTTTTAAGGTGTGTAATGCATAATCTGGCTCTCAGTTGCCACTCTAAATTTGTCTTCCACCACTTCTGTCCCTCTTCACTCTACTTCCAATTTTCTTGAACCTACATGAACATAGCAAGTAAGTGCCCATCTTAACCACTAGCACCTGATGTACTTGATTCATCTTTTCATCTTCTATCTGCACAACTTTTATCTTTATTCACACAGAAAGACAAAGCCTTTGGCCAGAGGACAGTCCACCTATAATAGCAGTTGCTATTACTCCTCACCATTGCATTAACTCTTCAGTGCACTTTAAACTGCTTAGACATTATTGGATTTATCAATTCTTTTCCATAAAATGCAACCCTTATGAGAAAGTAGGATTTTTTTTTTGTATACTCCTCTATCCAAACTCAGGAAGAAAATGCATAGTGCAATATATAGCAGTGTCTGTACAGTTTTATAAAGGGTAAGAATGAAGGAAAGAAGAATGGAAAGAAAGAACAAACAAAATGAAGGAAGACTGAAAGAAAGAACCTTTCAGTGGCTCTCTGTTAGGATACTTCAAAGAAAAAGAACCTAACTAATTCCAAAAGTATTATTGTGTGGAGGTTGGGACTTTGGGATATCATTAGGTTATGAGGATAGACTCCTGAATAATTGAGTTTATGCTTTATAAAAGTGGCCCCAGAAAGGTTACTTCTATGAAGTTACAGTGAAAAGATGGCATCTATAAATCAAGAAATGGGACTGCATCAAATATCAAATCTCCTGGGGCCTTGATCAGGAGATTCCCAACCTCAGAAGTGAGGGAAATAAATTATTTTATTCATAAGAACCAAGACTATAGTATTTTGTTATGTTAACTCAAGCAGAGGAAGGCATAGTCATTTATTTAAACTTAAAATATTGAATGTCTTTTTTATATGAAAAGTAATTTTAAAATTGTTCCTTGCACTATATTTTTATTTTTTTTTATTTTTTTTTGGTTTTTCTCCGGTACCGGGAACCAAACTCACGACCTTGCGCTTACCAGGCAGGCGCTTTGCCGCTGAGCTAAATCCCCAGCCCCTCTTTCTACTATAGATGAAGAATGTAATAGTGACATGCATCATTCCCATCTTAAGCACAAATTAAGCTGGTTAATACATAAAAGTAGGGTTTTGTGTTTGTTTTAAATATATTGGAGTTGAGAACCAAAAGAAGTAAGAATGGATTATAGATATAAAACAACAAGCCTCTTGGGGGAGAAAAGAGACCAATAGTGGTTCTCATTTCTGATGAAAAAGCAAGTGAATAAGGAAGCAAACACTGGCAAGGGTAACGATAAATTCGCTAATATTTTATAGATAATGTGGTCACACATTGACTGGTAAAATAGTTGTGAAAAGTGAGCATCCCGGCAACAAAGAGAATCTGCCCCTGCCCCTAACTCTTCTTATAGACCTTCCCTAAATGCTTTTTTTTTTTTTTTTTTTTTCCCCATACCGGTAATCAGACTCACAACCTCATGTTTGCCAGGCAGGCGCTGTGCCCCTGAGCTAAATCCCCAGCCCTGTCACTAAATGCTTACAGAATGAATTTGCATCAGAGAGGCGAAAAAGTGAGAAAGCATAGTAGGCCTAGTCTTACAAGGGTTACTGGAGTCAGATGACAGAACAGGAAAATACAAGAGAAACTCTTTTAGAAAACCCCAGGGTTCACTGGGGAACAAATAGTTTTGTTCATTACCCGCTAACAAAAATATAAGAAACATCATATAGACTCTCCGCAGGTGCTGTGGATTTACACTATAAACATTACAAAACTTAGGGGACCAGGTATGGGAAAGTGAGATGAGAAAGCTTCTGCTTGGCAGAGCATTAACAAAAAATGACTAGAGAGTAAGCCCGTATACCCAGCAATTTAAAATAAAAACAAATTAACAACAACAACAAATCCCTTGAATTTGCACTGTAAACAAGAGACCTCAAGGAGTTTAGAAAATTAGTGCGACAATAAAGATCAGAAAACAATTGCTGGAGTCTCTGACATGTTCTGATTCTACAACAAACAATATTTTGATCACAATATTTTGATTTTAAGTTTTTTGAGATAGATGTTAACCAATAAAATGATAGAACCACCTAAACAACAGATTACCAATCTAGAAGTATATAGATGAAAGAGTACGTCTTTTCATGAGAAAATATTAATTTAGTCATGGCTGTTCTTTTACACAAAACATCCAGCAAAAAATTGAAATAAAGAGAAGTATAAAGTAATAAAATAACACTTTCATCAACAATCAAATCAGTCAATAAAAGCAGACCTAGTGTGCTTCAAATACTGCTCCTTTGATTTTGATTTCAGAATGATTTTGTCAATTCCCCTTAAAATGTTTTTATTTAAAAGAAAAAGTATATGTGTATATATATATATATATATATATATATATATATCTGAAAAATATGCATATCTGGAACATAAAACATAATTAAATACAGAAATATTTTTTCAGTAGTATTTGCTTCATTATATGATATTTTGGAAGACTAACACAATTAATTCCATGACTTTATCATTTTCCTAGTAGTTTGAGGAAAGTACAAATATTTCATGCAACAAAGGGACTATTGTTTAAATAACATTAACTGTTTAAATGTGTGTACCTTAGTATTTATTGAAAAGTGAAATGGAATTTCACATATTGTCCAGATTCTTAATGTCTTGATTTTATTTCTGTTATGAAGTTAAATAATAGAATAACTTAACCCAGCTATTCACCTTCTGGGTATTTTCCCAGAAGAATTAAAGACATCATACCACAGCAATATGTGTGCACCCATGTTCATAGCAGCACAATTTGTTATAGCTAAATCTTGGAAACAACCAAGATGCCCATCCACTGAGGAATGGATAAAAAAGTTGTGGTAATTTTATACAATGGAGTATTACTCAGCTATTAAAAAAGATAAACTCTGGCTTGTGTAGGTAAAGTGGATGCAACTAGAGACCATACTCATAAGTGAAATAAATCGGACCCACATGTGTAAACATCATATTGTCTCCTTGGTGTGGGAAACTGAAATACTAGGTAGAACTCAAAATGTACAATAGATGATAGGAAAGGGAAAGGAATTACTCAAAGGAAGGAATGACTGGGATGAGGGAAAGAAGAAAAAAGAAAGAAGGAAGGCAAAATATAAATATATATATATGAATAGCTACAATGACTGTATTGCTGTTGTCTGATGGTATATTGAAATGAAGTTAATGCTCATAATTTTTTATGTTCTGATCGACTTTGCATGCTTGTGTCTGGTGGTCTGAGCAACTGATTTGAAGGTAACAATATGCAGTGGAATTACAGTGGTGAACTCCTACCATCTTGTCTAGTGAAACTCTCTAATATCTCTAATGTTTTATTGGAGAATTATTTTCTTAATCTCTCTAATGGTTTGAGCAATCTTTCATTCTTACATCTGATAATCTAAGCAATGTAGCTAGGGATAGCGATATGCAACATAACAATCACAGTTGATTTGTATTAATTTGTCTTGAGACCCTGTATCACTTTGAATGTTTTTGCTTTGATTTGTTAATGTTTGTGATACTGGTATGCTGCTACTGTTCTATTTTTTGTTTGTTTGTTTCTCATGTACTACTCTCTTTGAAATAAAAAAAATAATAGAATAAGTTAAATAATAGAATAACCCTATTTAGAAAATATGCTTAGAGTATTGTGGTTTATTGCACTATATTGTTTACATACAAATTCCATCCTTTTCCTTTACATACACCTGAAATATAGCAAATCCAAAATTTATTTATATATGGTATATATATATATATATATATATATATATATATATATATAGTGTTTTTTCCTACACCACTCATTTGGCACAATTATTTGAACTTTTTAAAAATGTAAAGTGTAGTGACTTTATTAACTAAATAACTCAACAATTAAAATGCCCAAATTGTGTTCATTTCTGTCCTCTGAGTTTATTGTATGCCTCTTAGCAAAGTATTTTACTTTGTGTTCTACTTGTAAACAACATTATTATTTTTCTTAATATTATTTTTTGTCTCGTGAAATTAAATGAATTACTATATTTCTGACACTTTATTATCTCTATGGTACAAAAATATTATGTAGCTAATGAGCACATTTTACTGGTTTTGTTGCCTAATCAAATCACCATGCTCTGCATTACATATTTCATAGCATTTTGGGTAATTGTTAGGATTAACAAAGGAACACAAGTAAAATGCAATTTTAGACAGTGTTTGTAGATGACATTCTTTTATGTGCCCCCTCAGAAGAGCTCTGTAGCCAAGACACCTGCGCATTGCTAAATTTTCTAGCAGACAGAGTTTATAAGGCCTCTAAATCTAAAGCACAACTTTGCAGTCTTGAGGTAAAATATTTAGGACTCATCATATCCAAAGGAACCCGAAGGCTAGGAAAAGACAGAATTAAACCAATTCTTTCCTTCCTGCAGCCCAAGACCGTAAAACAGCTAAGGGGATTCCTAGGAATTATAGGCTTTTGTCACCTTTGGATAACAGAGTATAGGGAGCTTGAAAGACCCCTCTATGAACTTATAAAAGAGGCCCAAAAGACAGATACTCACATTTTAACTTGGGAATCTGATTCTCAAACAGCTTTCCAAAAGCTTAAACAAGCTCTCCTAAATGCCCCAGCCCTAAGCCTCCCCAAAGGACACCATTTCAATTTACATGTCGATGAGAGGCGAGGTATGGCTTTGGGAGTACTTACACAGGATCTGGGACCCACTCAACAACCTATAGGGTATCTGAGTCATGAGTTAGACTTTGTAGGAAAGGGATGGACTTCTTGCCTTAGAGCTATGGCAGCTGCAGCTCTCTGAGTGACAGAAGCCTCCAAGATAACTTTAGGTAAAGATCTCACTATAAATACAAGCCTCACAATATGGCAGGACTTCTTTTGTCCAAAGGGAGCCTCTAGCTATCAGACAGCCGACTTCTTAAATACCAGGCTCTACTTCTAGAAAGGCCAGCCATTCAAATAAAGACAGGCTCCTCCTTAAACCTTGCTACCTTTTTGCCAGCCAGTGTTTGATTATATGTCACACTAAAGCATTTCACCCCAGCCCAGAATGCCAGTTTTCAGACACATTTAACCTTCCTAACTACAAAAGGACTTCCTTCAGTCATTGCACCGAGTATCAAAACTAGGGTCATTCTTGTCTGATGCATATCAATGCTTCTTGACAAGAAAAAGAGATTGAGACAGACCTCCATTTTCCAATTTCTACTTAAGTATTTTCATATGTTAACAATTTTGTCTCTATGACTTTGATTTGAACTGATGACCTTGGTGTTGATATTTCTATAACTCAATTAATTGCTGATGAATGGTTTCTTGACTTTTAATCTACCTTTTGAATATTCAGTATAATAGTTCCAGGTAGTGAAGTTGTAATTGTTTCCTACTGATTTCAATGGGAGTGCTTGACTCTGGAGATTGCTTCCTGTGGCAGGACTTGTAAACAGTATAAAAGAAAAACTTTAGGTGTTAAAGATGATTAGAGTTTGAGCTGCTTCTGAGGCTAAGCAGTTTACAGCAGGACCCACACTTTCTGTCATTAATTTGTTATACCATTCATATGCTGCTCACTAAAACCTAAAGTTCTGATCGTGAGTTATCCCTTACTACACCCCCCAGATCCCTTCTTAGCTTGAATCATTCATCCTTCCACTCGCTTCCTACTGCGGACGCAGTCCTAGGAACCCGGCTGCACTGAACGTCTCGCTGCTTTTGGAACAAATGAGAAATTTTTCCTCTCACAGCTTCTATCCCTGCTGTTCTTTCTCTCTGAAAGTACCTTTTGCAGGAATCCTCATATCCAGTCTTTTGTTTCCTTCCTGTCTCTGCTCAAATGCTACATAATATAAAATAATATTATGTAAAATAGCGTCGTTTTCATAAAATTACCAGTCCTCATAATGACATTTTCTATTATTTTCTTTATAGAAGAAATACTTTATTAAACGTATATATTAATATATTTTATATATCACCACTTTACTATGAGAAATGAGCTCCCTGATTGGAGTCCTGAGGGAAGGAAGAACTTTATTCACTGATGAATTCTCGATATGTAAGTTAACATGGTATTTACTTTCAAATATTCCATAAATAAGTTGATAGATAATTATTTTGCTAAAATCAAGTATCTAAAGTTCTCTTTTACCTTTCTCTTCCTCTTTCACTACTTTTATCTCTAAAATATGTCAGAATCAATTAAATAAAATCCTACTTATAAATTCTTTTAATAATTTGACCTATGTTCAAACTATTGGCTTGCCAGGCCTGTACTGGGTGAAAACAAATTTTCTTGAGAAGCATATTAAATATATAACATAATCAACATAAATAGGCAACACAATCTTACTTACATTTTTATAATTTCTAACATAACATGAAAGTAAAGAGAAAACAGTCTGCGGGTCACTGGTGAGACCTCTAAACCATGAGCTTAGAATACGAAAAACATGTAGGGCATATGTTTTGATTATGTCACTTCCTTCTACAAACATTGTTACCAATTTCTCTAATTGCAGCACCTGATGAAAAATGAGTTCTTCCTTTTCTCTCAATTTAACAGGAATTTTTTTTCAAAACTTCCATTTTTTATAATCATTTACTTACTCACAGACACCCCACCCATTCTATTAAATCACTGAGGAAAGCATTCATGCTTTATCATCTCTACATCTCCAGAGTCTCACCTTCGAGTAAATATGTCATTCAGTTCTGTTGGTTTTCATGTTGTAGATCAATTGCCCAGGTTATTGATTAATTAGAATAACTTTATTTCTGAAATTGTTAAACCCAGGCCCAAATAAGAGTTTATTAACTTTTGAAAATAGTTCTCTCCCTTTGGTTATGCTCAATATTCTAAGATTTAAACTACTGCCTGGCCTAGTTTTCAAAATTTCTGTCCTTAGTTTTTTATTTGTTTGTTTTATTTGAATTTTGTTTAATATCCTTCCTTTTCTTGCCTTGCTCACTTTCTCCCTCTTTCCTTTTCTCTCTCCTTCTGTCTCTGTTTCCCCCAACTCCCCTCTCTCCCTCTCTCTCTCCCTCCCTCTCTCCCTTCCTTTCTTCCTTTTCTTCTTTCTTTCTTTCTTTCTTTCTTTCTTTCTTTCTTTCTTTCTTTCTTTCTTTCTTTCTTTTTCTTTCTTTCTTTCTTTCTTTCTTTTTCTCCTCTTTCTTTTCTTTCTTTTTCAATTATTAAACATTATCCAGGATCGTACCTGGGGAGGAAAGTAAAAGATGGCATTCATAGTGTTATCTTCTGCATTACCATTCAAAAGAAGCATCTTTTCTTTCATCCCACCATGCCACCTGCAAAGAGCACTCAGAACCAGACAGTCCTGTCCATGACAATATGGTTGCAGTAAGTACCTGTCAACTTGAGCTGGCTTGCTTTTACATGCAGTGCTGCTGCCTCTGCTGCTGAAGATATTGCTGCTCTTGTTTAAAGTGCTCCCTCAATCAAAACATCTGCTACTTTACACTGCAAAACATTCCCAGCATCTAAACAACACAGAGGGTTTAGCATCATCTTTATCATCCATGTTAGTGCCACATCAATCCTAGTCTCCATAGGCATCATCATTAATTTCCCACAAAAATATCCTGTTGGCTTATTAATAATGAGTTTGTGAAGACCAACTAGTAATTTCTTTTCTCTCTCTACATCAAAAAGCAGTCAAGAAGGCCAAGGATATAGCTCAGTGGTCCAGTGCTTGCCCAACCAGTACAAGGTCCTGAGTTTGAGTCTTGGTACAAAAAAAATTTAAAAAGTAACTAAGAACAATACTTTGTGAGATGTGTTTTTATTTTTTCTATTGAGCCACCTCCAAAGACTGTTGGAGAGCATTCTCACTTTTTGATTTTCCATGTGTTCTCTAGACTTAATACCTTTACCAACTTATATTTGTGAAGCCCAGTAGTGCTATCCAGAGAGGCTGTGTGGGAAAAGGCATCTCAGCCTCTTGCATAATGGACATTTTACTAATCTAGATCTTCAGAATCCCTCAGGTTGAGGAGTGATAAATTCACCAGGAAAACCTCTTAAACTTAGCTATTTTGTCTTTTTTCCTTGGTTGTGAGGTCAGGGACATTCCTCCCTTCAAAAGCATTTGTCCCTTGTCTCAGTCTATTTGGGTTGCTCTATCAGAATAGCACAGACTGGGCATCTTATAAACAAAAGAAATTTATTTTTCACAGAGTATTTTTCTTGGTTGCTTTATTTATTTATTTGTTTTTTGTACTAGGACTCAAACTCAGGACCTTGTGCTTGCCAGGCAGGCACTAAGCCACTGAGCTGTATCTCTGGCCCTCTGGTGTCCAGCAATTCCAAGGCCAAATGGCCAAAAGATACAATTTTGGATGAAAGTCTACATGCTGGCTCATACATAGTCATCTTCTCACTATGACATCTCATGCTGAGGAAGCAAGAGTACTGTCTGGGTCTACTTTAGAAGATCAACACTCTCATTCATGGAGGCGTTAGCCTCAATTTCCCTCCCAGTGCCCTACTTCGTACCTCCTGGTAGCACCACATGGGGGTAGAATTTCAACACACAAATACTGAAAAATATGGCACAGAAATATTGCACAGACATTCAGTCTAGAGAATCCCCTGAAGTAACCTGATTCGCCTTGCTGGTGCAGTGCCTAGGCAGGGGAGCACTGTGGCTAAGAGTGAGTCCCAGGTCTAAACTGGACAGAAGGAGTCCACACCACAGTGCTATCAGAGACTGTGTCGCTGTGCTGCTATTACTTATTCTGTTCAATCCTTTAATCTGTTCCTGTATAAATTAGAGAAAATAATATAACTATTTCATAAGGTATCTGCCACATAATATGGTATTAATAATTTCAATTATTATTATTGAGATTTTTGTAGGGATTAATCTAGCTACCTTCAATCATCTATACATTGGTAAAGGCAAAGAAAATCTATGTTATGGATGGAAAAAAGGATATTTAGTTTTATTTAAATATTAATCTTTTTCTCCCATGCACACATTATTAATCTGATGAGCTGCTGGTTCTCTCCACAGCAGACACCACAAAACTGTGAATAAATTGTGAAGTTCATCCACTGACCTTATTTACTCTACATAACGCTTATGTTGTATTCATATAGAAAATGAGTCACCAGACTGAGGTATATCATTAGAGTTACATACACTTACATACATTTCCTGTGTATTATAAAAGTCACAACAAATCTTTACTGCAGAAAGAAATTAAACTGTAGGACTAGAGAAATAATTTTTACTCCATTTGATGAACTTTAGTTTTTCTAGTTAAAGTAATAGGCAATTAATGAGTTAACCCAAAATATAATTTTAATGAAAAAAACAAAAAGAAAATCTGCATGAAGAATGGAAAAGAGTAAATATGTAGTACAAACTTTGATGCTTTTCTTAATAACTTGTGTTTAAGGTGACAAATGTTCAATTGTGTTTTCTAAGAATTACTTCACTTCAAGTGAACTTTGTGGTATGACATTTTTAATTCTTCTGGAAAGATACCCAGAAGGGGAATAGCTGGGTTAAGTGGGACTTTTAATCCTAGTTTTGTGAGGAATCTCCAGACTGATTTCCACAGTGTTTTCACCAATTGACTCTCCTATCAGCAGTGAAGAAGTGTTACTTTTCCCCCACAGCCTCTCCAGCATTTGTCATTGGTTGATTTCTTGATGATAGCCATTCTTTGTGGGGTGAGGAACAACTGGGATGAGGGAAAGAAGAGAAAGAAAGTACTAAAGCATCTCATATATATATATATATGTGGATCGGTGACATAACTGTACTTTTGGTATCTGATAGTTTGTTGAGGGGAACAGTTATTGATTAGAAGAGTTTTTTTAAAATATATTTTAACCAATTTTGCATGCTTGTATCTGCTAATCTGAGCAATTTATGTGACAATAATTTGCAGTATAACAACCATGGGTGAATTCCTGCAATCCTGTCTAGTGACACTATGTACTGTCTCTAATGTTCTTTTAAATTATTATTTTCTTATTCTCTTTAATGATTTGATCAATTTTCTATTCTTACATCTGGTAATCTGAGCAACTTCATTTAAGACAATAATATGTATTATAATAATCACTGTTAATCCCTATCATTTGGTTTGAAACCCCATATTATTTTTTAATGTCTTTACTTTGTGTTTTTGTATTTTGCTATTATTTTTTTGTACTATTTTCTTTAAAATAAAAAAAAATTAAAAAGAAAAAGTGAACTTTGTGTTTCCCAGTAACCTCAGTTCATGTGTGATAAAACATAGACACAAACCTACATTCAAGGGATTCCTATGTATCTTATAATTGAGTAAAAAGTAGAACAATTCTTTTTTTATTTAATTTTAAAGAGAAATAAAGTAACAAAACAACAACAATGAAAACAAAAACAAAACAACACTAAAACAACAAGAATGATACATGACCTCAAAACAAAATAATAAGAATTAACAGTGGTTACTACATTACCTACTGTTTGTCAGTCTGCCAGACGTAAGAATGTAAGATTGATCAATCAATCAAGTCAGTAACAAGTAATAAAAAGAAAAACATTGGAAATTATACAGAGGTTCACCATACAAGATGGTAGGAATTCTGATGTATAGAAATTCATAATTTATTCTAATTCTCCACTTGCTTCAGAATCACCATCCAACTAGATTTTACAATGTAATAGTGCTTCAAAAGTAAAATTCAAAACTACATGATTGAGAAGATAAAATAGATCTAATTTGGTATGACTTTGGAGTTGGGGTAGAAATTCTGGCCAGTGGAAGTGACTAACTGCATTTAGTGACAGGCTTTTTAGAAACATAAGAAAGCCTGTCCTCAGAACTCTCTCTTGCAAGACAAAGCTGGTTTTCTTTAGTATACTTAGCCTTTAAATCTCACATTATATGGTGGGGAATCAGAGAAAGTATGTTTTACATGTCTTTCATTTAAGGGTTATCACTTTTCTCTAAAATATTACCTGATTTTTGCTTTGATGATTGATTCTTATTTATTGCTTCAATCATTTTGTGATAATTATGCCATTTGGTCTCTAGAATAATAAATTCAACAGGATATATATATATTATGATTTATTATAAAATGTTAAAATATTCAAAATTGTCAAGTTGTAACATCTGCATTGTAAGTTAGCATGATAAAGACCAAAGTGAGCCTATCATCACTCCGAGTCCATAGGCCTGAGAATCAGGACAGCTGATGTTAACAGTGTCATTCAAGCCTTCCCTTAATCAAACAGGTTTGAGACCCAGGAATATCCACTGTTTTGGTCAGCTCTAGAAGGAAGGAAAAGTTGATGTCTTAGCTTGAAGTCTGTCATTCAAGGAGAACCATCTCACTCAGGAAGAGCCAACTTTTCTGTCATATTCAAATATTTCTAAAGAGCAATATATTATCTCAAAGGGTCCTATAGAAATATTAATTTAAAGAGAAAACCACTTCAAACAAATATTCAGAATAATTCTTGACCAATTATCTTGGCACTGTGGTACAACCAAAATGATTCATAAAATTTATCATAGCTAATTTCATAAGTTGCATTTCTGGCTAGTTTAAGTAAACTTTTCATGTTAAGTATAAGAAGCACAAATGTGTGTGAAACCCATGGATAATGTAAAGTAAGAGCTCCAGGGGCTCCAGTGATGTCCTCAGTTTTCTTTTTCTTTATATTTTCTTTCTGTCTGACCATTAGCCAGTATCTTTTATTGTACATTGATTTTTATGAGTGTAAAGGAAGAAATATAAAAGATTGTATGTATATAGATCCTTATGTCACCCTACATTTTACTGGTGCTATGTGTTTGATCTTTGTCATATTTGGTTTCACAGAGCATTATTTAAGCCTCTTGCTTATTTATTGGGAATTTCCCTCTTTTATGAGACTTTCTTTCTTGGACACAACCTGAGTGCCCATTTTCCTAGCTTCCTCTGAAGTTAGATTTTATCTTCTATCAAACATGTATGTATGATACTTATAAAGTATTCGATTTCTAACAATGTAAAGAAACAAGTCCCAGGCAAGATCTCTTTCTGGTTCAATCAGCTATAGCTTCTTGATTTCTGGGAATATTGGCAGATTCTGGCATCTCCTGTGAGAAAGCATGGCCTTCCAGTGAAATCTACTTAATGTGATCTATTTTCCAAGTCTGTACTAGGGAAATGAAGAAAAGCTTTTATAAGGTCTCTGCTATAATAACCTTGGGGTGTAGTTTGCTTCTTGGCTATTTGCCTTCTAGATTAGAATCTCTGAATTGAAGTCATTTTCTTTTTACAGAACTTACGGTGTTTCTATTGGTGCTTCAAATAATAGAGAAAGCCTTTTTATTTCATTTTTTAGCTACTACTGTTTTTCATTGCCTTGGATGAGGTAATATGCATACCCATGGCCAAAGTGGGTGGTCAAGCTATTGAGTACTCTGATTGGCTAGATCTTCACTACTCACTTGTTCAGATGGTCAGAGTGGTTGAGTGTGGTGATTGCAGCCACTCGTGAATTACAGAACATGATGACGAGGCAATGCCACAAATGAGGAATATTTTTACTAGAGGAAGGGAAGGGTGAATTACACAGAACATTTTAACATATGGTCATAATATAAAAAATCAAGTTGAGTTTGTGGAAGAAATACGCACAACTAGGCTGAGTTGATGGTGTCCTTGTGTATGTATTAAGTGTACATACTGCGTAACTATACTTTTCTAAGCACTGTTCTATGGAAGTACAATGTTAAACAAAATAAACATTATAGGCATTACAGCATTATCTAAGGATCAAAAGAACTAGGCGACCATAGTAAAGAGTAGTAAGTGCTGTGCTAATGAATGTATTGTCTACTCCCGAAAAACATAGGCAAGGCACAAAGTCTTGATTTTAAAGTCAAATATGAAGACCTTAAAAAGATAGTATTGTTCTGAGCTCAGAGACAATCGAGCACCAAATTTGCGTTTTGGTTAGAATTTCCCATGTATGCTTAAGCAAGTTATTTAATTACTTTAAGCCTTAAGTTTATTACATGTAAGATAAGTGGAAATTCTAACTTCTTTCTAGGTTTCATGATTGAATAACACATACAGTATTCATAATCTGGTGTGTTATTAGCACTCAATTAGTTTTTAAAATACTTTCTTAAATTTTCTGGATGAATGTGTTAGAACAATATATGTTTAAATATAGGAAGAGATGTAGCAGGACCCAAAAAACATGTCATATTTCAGACATTAAATGAAAGTACAGCAAAGCCTGAAGGGTTACAAAGTTAAGGACTGAGACTTCAACCTAAGAGCCAAACAAAGTTATAGAATAATTTAGAGAAAGTTCTAGACTTCAAGCCCAAACCCATAACAAATTATAAAGTACATTAAGAAACTAAGTGCAATGACTAGGTTTATGTGTAGAAAAATCACTTTGGGTCCACGTAGACAAGAGTGATAATTATCATCTGTTGCTGACACTTGAATGAGAGGCTATTTAATGGTCAGCAGAGGAGCTGGGGATTTAGCTCAGCGGCAAAGCGCCTGCCTGGCAAGTGCAAGGTTGTGAGTTCGGTTCCTGGTACCGGAGAAAAACCACAAAACCAAAAAAATAAAATAAAATAAAATAATGGTCAGCAGAGTTATTGTAGTGATATGCAGCAAGAGAGCTGAAAGTAATGTTAGTGTTTTCTTACTTGAGAAAATAATTGGACTGGGAAACTTCATTAATGAAGAAATATCTGTGGGATTATGTGAAGGAAAAAGAGGTTTATATGCAGAGTACATTTGAGTATATTGAGTCTGGAGATATCTGTAAGTCCAGTAGATTTTTAATTACTTAAATTATCTGGAAATATATCTGACATGGGCAAAAAAAGAGATTCCCGAGGAACACAATGGTAATTTGTGACAATTCAAAGACCATTTGGGGAAGATCTTGAAGAGTGAAAACAGTACCTAGAGAGAATCCTAAGAAGCAACAACATATAAGAGATGAGATAGCCTAGGTATTTGAAAGTATGGCTGAAGAAGGTCAAGAGTTGAAGGAGAAAGATAACCAGGAGAGGATAAAGACAATCAGGCAGTACAAAGATGTCAGAATTAAATCAAAGCATAACTGATGATGTCCACTTTTGCTGAAGAATTTCAACATTTAAATAATGAAAATGAATGGAAAGATATGGGGGGTGAGCAAGCCTGGAGACCTAACATATAAAATGAGGACCACAGCTTCCCTAGAGTAAGCTTTAAGAAAAACTAAATAAGTGTATCTCTTAATGTCATGTTGCATATCTTAAACATTAACAATAAAATTTACATCTAAAAATGAGTTGAGGTCAGCTCCTTGGCCTTGCAGTGTAGGAACTGTCGTCTGAAGAGTGAATGGGGATTCAAATGAAGAAGAAACAAGTAGATTTTATTTTCAAATGAGAATTTGATTGTTTTACTTATTTTTTTTTAACATATGAGGTATATAGCTATGACTGTGAATCAATTTGAAAGTCAGGAGGGACAACCACGACGAAAATATAGGAGACAGAGTGAGCAAAGCATAGATAAAGGTGCCAGGAAAGTGTTAAGGTGGAGAGGATTGTAGCTAGGCGGGATTACCATCAAGAACGATGCCGCTTTTTCTTCTACAAAAAGAGGAAGAAATGAATGGATCAGAGTGGGAAATCACTGTGTGAGGCACACTGGGGGCATTCTAGAAGCCGTTAAAGTTATTGCTTCAAAATCGTATATGACTTGTGCATTAAACTTCTACGATTGAAATGTGAGGCAAGGGTAAAGTGATTTTTTTAAGAAGTAATTGCATTTTATTGACAACTTTTTGATAACACCTCTGTTTTCATTATGTGAAGTATTAGATTTTTTAATATTACTCAAATCAATTATATCTTTGCTGCCACTGCTATTTTCAAGTGATTTTAACTTGAACCTTGAGGCATTCCAGGATAATGCAAACCACTATTGGTTTTCAAAAATATTGCCAGAGCATGGATCGCAGTTGGCTTTTTACGCATGCATGGAGGAGCCATGGCGTGAGGGCAGGAAGAGTCCATTTGTGTCTCGGTATATCCATGCCAAATAATGGAGCCAGAGCTTTAGCTGAACACAAGATAAGAAAAGGCAATATCTTTCTGTTAAACTTGGAAATAACGTCTGAAAAGCTTATCATTGTTTCACTAATTGTCTTAAATTTACCATGATAATATTAGCACTAGTGTTATTTTATTTTTACATGAATTTAACTAGAAGCTATTAGGGGGAATAGGAGTTGATTTTCATACATGCATATACAGTAACTTTTTTAAACAAGAGCAGAAACTTAGATTCGAATTGAAATGGCATTGACATGAATATACCCCGATCAACCAGGGGGTTATATCTGTTCTCCTATATTTTACAATTTGCAAAGGGGCTGTTATTGCAAATGTTATTTTTTCCAATAGACAGCTCATTAAATCTCATTACTAGTCAGCAGCTGTCGCAGAATATAGATTTCAAACTTGGAGCAATATATCTTTTCACAAATGTGTTCACTGAAAATGTGGAAAAGATCTATTTCATCTTTAACCTTCAGTGACATTATACATGGCTGATCTTACACCTTTGGCTATTGTGCAGAACATTTCAGTGTAGTAACTTTCAGTTGAATAATTCAAGTTTCTTCTAAATGTAATACCTGCTGCTTATGAATTCTAAAGGGATAGTGAAAATTATTTTTTCAAACCCAACTAGTAACATGTTATTAGAAGATCCAATAAACTTAATAAATCAACAAATGTTTTTGGTACATTCTTTGTGCAAACATGTAGAGGATAGCAAAAATGAAGGACAATCTAATTTTCCCTCAAAGGGTTTGCATTCTACTTGAGGAAACTTAAACTCAAATAGTAAAACTGAGCATGCGTATAGAACTAAATAACACTTGAAAGTAAGTATTAGAGAAAGGTCATAAAATAATTCATGACTTTCCTTTACATGCCTTGTGTAGATATAAATTCTCAGGGAGATAAATCACTGTGGACATAAAATTTCTGGGAGCAGCTTCCTAGGGGTGTGAATGTAGCTTCATTTACAATGATTTTTAGAGGTAAAGAAGTGTGTGTGTATGTGTGTGTGAGAGAGAGAGAGACAGAGAGAGAGAGAGACTGAGACACAGAGAGACAGAGACAGAGGCAGAGACAGAGAGATAGAGACAAGGAGAGACAGTAACAGAGACATAAAAACAGAAAACAGAGACAGAGAGGTGGTGAGAGAGAAAGAGAGTGAAACCTGTGCAAAAGAAAATAGGCAGACCTTAAATCAGAGCATTAAAACTACAATGCACCAAAAAGATCTGGAGAGATATATAAAAAGTTGTGCTTGATGACACACATACATCCCATAGTTAGACTGTTGGAGAAGATCGCCAGTGTGAGACTCAGATATCAAAGTCGTAGAGACACTGCATGGTCAGGTCACAGATTACTCTAACAGCCAGACCTGACAGGGGACCTTCACCTCTAACGGAGGCACAAGTCAGTTTCCCCAAAGGAAGCACTGCTGTCAGAGAATAGTAGACTAGGAGATGAAAATTCTAGTAATGACTGAGGCAATAGAAAAAATGTGCTTCAAAAGTAGAAAGTAATAGATCTAAGAAAGACATGATGATATATTTCCAAAACTAAGGAAAAATATATTTTATACTACTCCATAGAGCAAGAATATTTTAGAAATTTTAGATACATGATCCTAAATATGCTTTCTAAAATTAATGAGCATTTTGTTTCTATACAATATCATGTACTGTAGTCAGCACTCTTCATCAAAATCTTTGCTCCTAGTTTCAAGTCATTGTACATAGTACAAAATTTTGTATATGCAACCTGGTATTTTCTACATGTGTCTTGTTCTTTTCCTGGTATTTTAAAGATATATTGTGTTATTTAAATAATGATAATATTTTCTTCACTTTTAAAAAACACTATACCATTGTTCAGGTGAATTGCTACATTTTTGTCTCTCATAGCTGGTATTTTGTTTCATTAAAATCTATCTTCTCAAATAAAATATATTTCCCCAAAGAATTAAGTGTTAAGTTACTATAGTAATTCTTTTTTAAAGATATAAACAAAAAGAGTAAAATTCATCCCACAAATAGTGAAGTGAATAGAATATCCCTACATGGTTTAGGAAGCTCTAGACATGGCACATAAGTATAATTCCTGCTACTCTGGAGGCTGAAGCAGGTGGAATGTCAGTTCAAGGCCAGCCTGGGAAATTCAATGAAATTGTGTCTCATAATAAAACTTTGTAAATGCCTTGGTGTGTAGCTCAGTGGTAGAGCACTTGACTAGCATAGCATGTTCAGCACTCTTGGTTCATTATCCAGTAGTGACAAACTAAAAGGTAGATGAGATGAATTAGGAAATATACATCCAATATGTCCTTCAGTGACTTATATTTCAACTTCGGGTTGAAATATAAACTTGCCAAAAACTGGAAGGAAGAAAGGAAGGAAGGAGGGAAGGAAGGAAGGAAGGAAGGAAGGAAGGAAGGAAGGAAGGAAGGAAGGAAGGAAGAAGAAGAAGAAGGAGGAGGAGGAGAAGAAGAAGAGGAACAGAACAACAGAATAACAAAAAGATATATCTTATTTCACCTGCCACAGGGGTCCTCATTTCAAGTTCCTAAAATATTGCCATATATAGAGTGAATGTTACTTTTTCATGTGTCTATACTAATCATTTTATACTTTTTTTTGTTGGGTGAAGTTTGGGAGCAAAAGCAGAGAATAGAAAGGACAGATTTGAGAAGTTTGCATACACTGATCTAGGTTGTTTATCAACCTTCTGATAGAGTTTATCCTTTTTATACATTGCAACTTGTATTATATATTTTCTCTTTATTTGCTTTTTTATTTCCATCACCTTTTCATCTCTTGTACTTTTTCTAATCTGCTCTTCTATCTGAAGATAATTAGAAGAAAATTGCATGTCTACCAATTATTACCTTTCAAGTAATTTGTTCAAAAATGATATTTTAAAATATCAAGGCAAGAATAAAATGATCTTTACTGGGTTCCCACATGCATGATATAAAATTTAGCAAAATTTAACCTTTTATAATTTTCAATATTCTATTGAGATATATTTTGTATCATAAATATGGTATGTATGTTAATTCACTGTTATATTTTCCCTTCAGGTTTATTAGTAGGTCCATTAATTCTGTAATCATATCATATCATAAATATAGTTTAGGTGTGCTTATAGTGTTAAATGTTATAGTCTTTTGTATTACCGTTTAAAAATTAAGTTTGATTTTTGCTCAATTTAATGTAATGTGGGGAACTACGAAGCATAAGTTGACATAGCATCTGTCTAGGAGCCTCCTTTCCCTGCCTTGAGGGCTGGTTTTGGATTGTGAAAATCCCTCTTCCTCTTGGTCACTGCTGCCATCTTGACGGTCAGTGAGGCTCTAAAGCTCACAGAGCAGGATGAAGTCTGCTGAGGACAACAAAGGAAACTAGCACCAGGTGTGAGGCTGAATCTTGACTTGTTTCTTTTAGGAGGTTGAACTTATCCATTCAACCAGTACTTTTACACTGTTTCAAGAAAAGCAACCTACTCCATCCACTGCATTGGCTAATAAAATAGTGGCCGACTGGAGAGTCTTGGTCTTTGTTTACAGAGAACATTGCTCATCCCAGAGCCCTATTTCCTTACAATTCTTGTCTCTGGCTATTTTCTCTCTCTGTGTGCCATAAGTACTGGTCGGTGATTGAGGACTCGGTACACGAGTCCCTGGTAACTGGCGCTGTGGAAATGGTCTTGGCATAGCATATGTTAAAGTACAGAAAACACACACTAATGGTGACTTTTCTGTTATTGTTCTATCATTTATTAGGACACAGGTTTTTTATGTATATATCTATTGCTGTCACACTTTACTGCAATTTGCTAACTTTAAGCTTTTAAGTTCTTATTTTCTCATGTTTATGAGTTGGTTTTTCCTTAGTCTTTTGTTAAACTCTGTTTTCTCATAGTTTATGCAAAACACAAAGTAGAAACTTTTTAAGTATAATATGCTCAATAATAAAATATTTTAAATACATATATTTGATTTGAAGAAAGAATTCTTCCTACATAGCAAAATAGTTTTACAGTTTCCATAGTGTATCTTTTTTTTCTGTTTGGAACTTTTTTCATATGTTCATGGGTAAAGATCTCTTTAACTTGGTATTTATTCAGTGAGAGACAGTGGAAAACATTTCGGATCTCTACTGTCTGAACAACATTAGAATTTTATTTGACAATCTTAATCATAGCTACATGTGACATACTTTTTATCTCCAGTTATATAATTCAGCCAAACTCTCCTTGACTCAATTATTTAGCTGTATTCACACATTATCGATATTTTCTATTCTGCATTGGTCTCCTTCAATTTTGTCACATCTGCTCTATATCTAGTAAAAATCCTAAACTAATTAGCATGAGAATGTCTCTCCAATATACAGTGCTGAAGCAAGATCACACATGGGATAATTACTAAAAGTGGTTCAAGCTGTCATCTTACCCATATATCCTTTTTACTCCATTAATACAGCTCTTATCTAAGGTGACAGACATATATGCATAAGTAATATGTCATAAATCTTGGTGCTGTTAAAACCAAGACTTTTAAAGCAAATCAAAATGATTATCAAGCTGTCTATAATTACATCAGTTTTAAAATGACATAATTCCACATATAAATTTTACTCAACATAATGAGTATAAGATTTTACATAACTGAATTAGTAAAAAAATGCAACAGGGTGTTTCCATGTGAGAAATAAGGAGATATTTCTCCGGAAAATGCTATGGACCAAGATGATAAAATTACAGATCAAATATATTCCAATAGGTTCTTATTTATTAAAATAGACTGTTCTTCAACAATTTCTGAGTCTTTCCAAAGTATATTTTTATATTAAAACTATTGATTTACCTGTCTAATCCATCTATGGTCACTAATAAGGATTTCATTATAATGCATTTTGTGAACGTTGTGGAATCTTTTGTATCTAATTAGGATCATACATACATCTTCCTGTATCTCTCATTTTGACTACTTTCAACCATGAGAATTTTAGAAACAAAATAGTGTTAGTTTTGTGTTCTTATATATTTTTTTTTAAAAAATAGATTCCTAAGAATCTATTTTGCCATTGTGTGACTACCATTTATATGAAAATCTTTATTCTGGTTGAAATTAATGATGGTAAACAATAAAATCAATGTAAATATTAAGAAAGTACTAGTAATATTTAAAAAATATTAATCCTAACAATGACTTCAAACTAGTGATTGACCTTAAAATAGAAGTTACTGTTAGATTTACAAAGAAAACAATGTCAGCATATGCTTGGCAATTAGATTTCTCTCTTTGCCCTGAAAAATACCCATTAACTGAATTTGGTGACATCATTTTTTAACTTCCTATATACTTCATAAAAGAATGAGATCAATTTAAAATTATAAGAACATGACTGAAACTGTGCTATCATTTTCTGAGTTTAAATTGCCATTTTTGAGATAATATTGCAGCTTACTAAATCATCCACATACCTATGATTAAAAGCAAGTATAGCAACATAGCATACAACACCCTGCACCTTAAATATCTGTCACTTCAATCAAAAGTAATTTGTATTCTTTTGAAAGACTATGTTGGGTTTTTGCCAATGAATAATATATATTTTATCCCTAAGGCAAAGTTATTTACCTGTTGAAAATCACATTAATTCCAACTCTTTCTTTTCACAGCTCAATGGAAAATTATTTAATGAGTTTTTATTAGTGGTTAGCCAAACTGAGAAAATTATATCTAGTCTGTTATTCCCTGTTGTTTGGAGATGTTCTGTGTAACAGGAAAACACAAAGAGAAACATCATATTTAAGTAATTGAGGTTTCTATTTGTTCCATGCCAAGCCGTAAAGTGAGTTTAAAGAAGATGACTGCATCTTGTCATCTTTCATGTTGCCTAGAATTTTCTCAGCAATCAGAGCATCTCGGCATTTAGGACATGGATATTTCGGTCAGAATTAAGAAGATAAATTACAGAGTGGGTCCTTCTGACCAGAAGTTTTCTTTTCCTGGGTGTATCATTGTAACATTTAATTTACTGAGGCTATGGATTTTAAGACATTTCTTCCAAGTTCTATCAAGTATAGCACTGATCAATTGATCTATTATAATGTGTTCCAGCCTTCATGCTTGAAATGTAGAAATTTTCCTAAACAAATCTAAACAAATCTTTCCTAAACAAACCTTTACATCTCTAATTTTATGCAGCAGTTTCTTCCCCTCAAGTTATTTGAGAAACAGGGTTGAAAGAGAGGTACACAAAACCTAAACCACATTTTAGACCACATGTATCAAAAAAAATGGAAAAGTTTTTAAACTGTAATTTCCTTCAATCTTTATTTTTTAAATTCTCCTGATCTAGTTTTATTCATTACTTTACACAATGCACTGACTGTGAATAACAATCACTTAGGAATTCCTTGGTCTCCTATGGTCTCCTACAGGCCACATCCCAATGAACTGCTGCCGAAGTAATGCTGGCCCTGAGCTCTTCCAAACAGACCATCAGCCACTGATAATCTGTTTCAGTTAAAACCTGTACTTACAGTCAATGAAGGGTTTCAGCAAGACTCGGTAATAACATGCTGTTTGGGTGCTCTGTCCCTGTGCTAGGTAGACTATTGTACTTCAGCCCTTTTTACTTATATGGACATTTACTAAGTTTCAAGTCAAAGTAACAAGAAACCTGCTGATAAACAATATCCAAAATATTCAAAATCTGAAATTCTAAGTACTCTAATTATATATTAAGAGAAATATTGATGGAAGAATATAGGTAAAAGCCCCGCCTACTAATTTTATCACAATATAAAGCAGTACTATCACAAAAAAATTTCTCATGGTGCTGTATATCCTCAAGAGAACCAGTCATGTAAACCAACGCAAGCACAGAATAAATTGCAAGAACATAATTAAATAAAAGGTCACCTGTAGGAAAACCATCTATAAAGGAGTTAGATAAGATCTCTGGACTAGTACCTCAAGATTTTTTTCTTCATATAGCGTAACTCTAATATTTTTTCATAACACTTGAATCATGACTTTCCATGTCCCCCCTCTCACTTTGAATACCTATTTCTTGTGTTTGATTCATTCTTGAAAGTCAGTGTACTGTGCAATTTATATTCTAAAGAGGACAATGGATTTCCTACATTCCTCATTTACACCTTATGAAGAACTGGTGAACTATCTCATGTTTTAATCCGTGGAAATCACTTTCTGTGATATTTGACTTGGTTTCCTTGAGGATGTTTGATTTTTTGTTCTCCAAGATTGAAAATAGTTTTAAAAACTATCCCTGGCATTTTATAGATAAATTTTCAGGATTTTTTATTTTAAACTCCATATGTAAACACAAAACTGCCCTTTTCATAAGCAAAAGGTTGGATGCCACTGTTAGGTTTAAAAATATTTTAAACATGGTAGCTGCAACACTAATATTCGATGTATCAAATGTTTTATTTAAAAATATGTGATTCTCTTTTTTAAGAGGACTTCAAGGAAATAACACGAGAAATATGGTTTCAACCACTTTAATAAATCATGAAGTTATACCTTTAAGGATATGGATTTTGAAATTACTGATATCTTTGAGATTTTCTTCCCTGTGTGTAACTTCTGACTTTGAAAGGTCCATAAACATTTCATATTGTCAATTCCTCATGGTTGCTTCTTTCTCAGAACAATAATTCCATCATTTTCCCAATAAATAGGATTTCCTATTCAGAATTCTGCCAATAACATTGTTAGTATTTTAGACATCTAACACTACAACTTTCACTTCTTTTTCTTCTCCAAATCCACATTGGTCACTAGGTCAATGCTTCCTTCACTTTTCATTTCCTCTATTTTATTCTCATTCTTCAAAGACAGATGAAAATGCACCTCCCTTTAGCATTCTGCATCAATCATAGCCTGTTTGGCTTTGTTTTCTATTCTAAATTTTTAGTATTCTATGAAATTAGTTTTTTGAAAACTCTAGGAGTCATTTTAACTTTATGTCAAGAAAAAAGAAGTAATGAAAATGTTTTGGATTTGTGTGAATGATTAAATTGAAGAATATAAACCACACTACATTGTAAAAGTAAATCTTTAACATTTACTACTGCATTTTCAATATCTTAAAATGGGAAAAATTATCTCTAATATATATAGTACTTCTTTTCAAACTTTAAAAATACTTATTCTTGTGAGAACATATTACATTTAGATGATTTTAAATAATTGGTACTGTGAATAATGGGACATGATTTGGTTTTCCAAAACAAATTTGTATGAGAAAGTTTGAATTTCTCTCTTGCTTTCTTCTAATTCACATGCTTTTTAAAATTACAGCCTCCAAGTCTCCAATGAATAATATAGAGTTTGGTGCTCAAATTTGACTTGTAGTTATTAAATGTCAACTAAGTTCTTTTTATTTTAATGCCACAGGACATTTATGTTCCTGCTTCTTTCTGAAAATAATAATTAAATAATTCATAGGTGTCATTTAAAGAGTAAGTGAAAAAATAACCAAGTTTAAAAGCTAAAGCTGTTAAAACCAGAAAATCTCCAGTCTAAGATTGAGAAATAAGTGTGAAGAATAACCATTGATCAAATATTATGATACATGAACTCTTATTTAGAAATCAAGCTAGTTTCCTTATTCTTGTAAGAACATATTATAGTTTCATGATTTTAAATAATTGGTGTAATTATTATTTTTAAATAATGGGTATAATTGGTATAAATCATGAAGTTATACCTTCATGATGCCAAAAAATACTTTAAAAAAATACTTAAAAATGTTTTTGTCGTGTCATGGGTCTTCCCGAGCCATACAACTTGCATACTAATTATTTTTTTCCTGCCTACGTGCTGTTTTAACTACATTCATTATTTCTGTCATTCAGTAAAATCCTATGCATGGAAGTGTTGGTAGTCTGGTGCATAGCCATTGCTTTATCTTTGCTGTGCTAATGGCTGAAGTCCAAGCTGAGGTGCAAACGAAATGAGTTTAGAAGGCTAAAAGTGGCCCCCAGTTTATTTGCTTCACAAACCTACGCTGGCTCAGTTACAAACCTATGACAATAAAAAACCCAAGAGTTACCCTGAAATTTGATAACTTTTATCCTTAATTATTATCAATGATATTGTCACCGAAACCTAGAGGAGAAGAAAGGAAGAAGAAATATTCAAATGCATCATGAATCTCATTAAAAATTAAATACATTTTAGCAATGAGAAATAAAAGATCAGATGACAACATTCAATAAAACGAAAAACAAGAAAATTATATGAGGAACATATTTGACATATTGTCAAATGAGAAAGTTTTGGTCATATTTGGTTGAAAGTATTAATATTACCACTTTTTAACTTAAAATTTAGACAAAAAAAGAAGATAGAGAGTTTCCATTAACAAAAATGGCCGCTCTCTTTTACTGTGCGTGGTTCTACACTTTCTGTGCGTTGTAATCCCTTTCGCTCCTCCTACATTCCGTGTAGCACAGTGAACGTTCCACAATGACAGTAGTCCATAATCACAAATGGTCCATAATGATAACTTGTGTCTGCGATCAAAAAAAAAATCTCCATGAAAGTTGTTCAATGTTGTCACAAATAATTATTTTAAGTGAGTAGATTTTGAATGTATTTATATATTTGGCATCACTTGTGCATTCAGTAGGGATTTACAATAGCTATGACATGTTAAAAAATTATCTCTTTTAGGGATTACTTTACTGTCATTTGCAACAGACATTCTGTTCCTTTGTCAAGGGATTATGAACAAACCAGAAAAGTTCTTCTGGGGCCTGGGGATTTAGCTCAGCAGCACAGTGCCTGCCTGGCAAACACAAGGTCATGAGTTCGATTCCTCGTACCAGAAGAAAAACAAAAAAACACACACACACACAAAAAAGAAAAGTTCTTCTTACTGTGGTCTAAAGGCACAGAGAATTCAACCCTAAATATCTAAAGGCTTTTCTTTTCTTTTCATTTCATTAAGCTACAAATAAACATATCAGTATATAATTATTTATTAGTGTGGAAGAAAGATGCAGCTATTAATTACAAATTAACTTTCAAAAGTATAAGACAGACATTTACACAAATTTCAGAAGATATAGGTTGGTGGCACAAGCGCCTGCCTGGCAAGTACAAGGTCCTGAGTTTGATTCCTGGTACCAAAAAAATAAATAAATAAATAAATAAAAGTAAATCATACCAAACCTCCTTTTATGGCTATTTTTGTTGTTGATACTTACAGCCATCAGAAATTTCATGTATAGCAACAAAGGCAAGCAAAATTGCAAAACCCTACTCTGAACCATGAAATGAATTTTGAGCAAATATTTAAAATTCATTCAGATATTGTTGTGTGGCCTAAGGAAATGGAGACTAAAATTTAAGAGGAAAGGACTGAAAAAATTGGATATAACAAAGAAAATCTCCACAGTAGTGTTGAGAATTCTGCTGTTAGAGAGACGAAAGTGTGTGCATCCACCCTTTTTAGAACTCCAGAGCGGTCACACTCTTGGTAAATCTGTTCCTTACATCATCTAGGGGCTACTCTTTGCATGACTGGAATGATGACTGCACTTATGGCAACAGAATGGACTAACCAAACACCCTGCCTCAGGGCAAAGACTGAACTTATTTCTTTAGCTAGGATGAAGCAAATATCACAGAATCCTTTTCCTGTCACCCTGATTACTCAGTGAAAGTTAAATTCTTTTAAAAAAACCTGAAAATAAATATTAAAAAATATCATATTCAAATTCTCCAGTATTTGGTTTTCCACAGCATATAAGTACCTACATACATTTTGTTTCCATTTCATTATTCTTAACTCTTGTCATTTATTGCTTAAATTAATCCTGAATTTTTCTTAGATTATGAAAGCCCTTATTTTAATAATTGAGTCTCTTTCATGAATCTGTTGTTCTTTGGTGTATCCAATGAGCTTGGTCTTAGAAGAGCTTGATGTAGGTTTTCATTCACCATTTACTCTTGACCTAGCAAGAGGCCTTTAACAGTGTGTTTACAATTTCTTTGGAAAAAGACCACATCTGTCCTTTGGATTTGGATGCTTTTCTGTACCTTCTTCTGTCTCACTATGCAGACAACAGTAAATAACGAAAATATCACGTCATAGTCTGGCATTGTTAGTTTTTTTGAAACTTGGAGGTTGTTTTCTGCCTATCAAAGTTTTGCAAGAATTGATGACTTACGTTTTATTTTGTTTTGTTTTACTGAGTTTTCTCAGTAAAAGGAACATCCTGCCTTTGTTGGCCTCTTTTCCTTCTCTGTATATAGACCATGGCTACATTGCGGCTTTTCAATTTATCATCTGCTAGTGTATAATTCACAGAAAATCTATGGTTGCCAGAGTGGCTTAGAAAGATTATTTTGTATTATAAAAATTTAAAATCATGAAAAATCTCACTTTAAACTTTTAAATATAGCTGTTAAAAACTATAACCACTAGGTACTAAACATTTTTATGATAGAGACATGAAATCATTTCCTGATAGTCTCAAATCCACCTTTCTTTATTCTGTAGCAAATTGGTCCATCCATGCAATTAGTCACACAAAAATCTGCATTTAAAAGTCACTGTACAAATTGGTGGGGCTGTTGGAAGTGTTAGAATAGTTATTATCATAACTTTATTATAACATTTTCACTTCCATGTACTTTCAATTCTACAGTCTAATTTTATCTAAATCATTCGTGATAGCTAGGTAGAAGAAGGTCCTTTATGCCCCATTTTACAAATGAAGAAAAAAGAGTACAGTGAAGTTTAATGACTTGCCCAAGGCCATATACACCTCCAAGATATTCTGCAAGAGGATTACTTTGGATAAACTAGGCACTAGAACAAGCAATAGATAATAGAGTCCTTCAGTAAGGAGATGGGCTGTTAAGACTAAGGGCGTACTAGAAATACTAAAAACTAAATATGTCATAGAAACTAAATATAAATATCAGAATTTATGGAAGCTGACTAGATAAAATAATTTAGTCTCTAAGTTTTGTCCTTTGCAAATAAATGGCTTCACAAGATACAACAAAAAGTAGCACTGAGAAGATATGGAAAAGCCCAATGGCAATGCCAAAATAACATTATAAAATCTCAACCATACAAAATGGTATAACTGTACTCTTAATATATAATTAAAGTAATGTCAATCTTTTTCAAAAGATTTAATTTTAATGAAATTATTTATAATATGAGAATATTGTGTTTGAAATAGAAGATTTTTCTTTCAGTGATATACCTACACCTCATTTTAAATGCAGAATGCAAAAAAGCACTCTTCTCTATTTTTAGCATTTTATTTGTATGCTTTATTTCAAAGACACAATTTTCAAAAACGTGTTTCAGGAAAGATTTTTAGATCTGATTTTTTATATGCATCAAGATGCTAGGGACATCTTCAATACTGAGTAAGGATTATTTATGGAGACATCTTACCAATGACTGGCCTCAGAAAACAAATTTGAGTAAACAAAGCCTCAATGAACATGGGAAAATAAATTACTAGTTAGGTACTATTAAAGTAGAACATTGTTAATTCTTATTTACATTGGGAAAACGTGAAGCATGAATTAAATCACTTTGTATCTCAGTAATATGGAAAACTGTATTGCAATAGTGAAAAAATAAATCTCTTCATTATTTTTATCATGTCAACAGTGGAGTTTCTTTTTCTTTCTCTCTGTCCTTTATAGTTCTAAGGAAACTATATAATAACCTAATTTTAACAGCTTCATATGGGAAAATATCTTGAAATGAATAAAAGCTACTGCTAATTGCTGGAGAATTTTAATTTATTAATATCACTAAGTTAAGTGGGCTTAAAAAGATTTATATTTAATCATTCACCCAAACTTCGGTGTCTAATTTGGCCTAATCTGTGTCACTCACCCTTCGGTGTTATAGATACTCCCTTACAAAAGTGCGTAGGAAAACTTCTCACTTGGAGCTTACAATCATTTTGGATTGAAAATAATAATTATATGGATGATTTTACGTTAAGAGTTGTAACTAAAGTATAAAGAAAAAAGATAAGTGGTAGAAAAACATATGCCCTCAGAACTAACATTTACTGATTAGGTATTGTAGAAGGAATGGTAGCAGGCAAAAGATGCAAAAGAACAGATAGGATCAAAACAACTTTTTTTTGAGGAAAAGCCTGTATGCACGCCTTGAGTTTATAACGTTTTGTTTTTCAATACCAGGACAATTTCAGGAGATGAATTTGGAAAGAATTATAAGCAAGAATTTGCAAGAGCTAGATATCTATGTTTAAAAATCTCTCTGACATTCTCGTTAATAATAAGGCCACCAAAATAGATGGGGAGACTCATTACGGATTTCTTGTGAAATCTACCTGACTGATATGAGGCATTTTTCTATATCACTCAGGCTAATGGATCACTGTCATGGTTTGTGTCTGGATGGCCCCTCAAAGCCTCCTGAAATCATGGGGCAGGCTTCTAGAGTTTGTGATTGATTTATGGTTCAATGCAGGGATTGAAGGTATGAGTGCTACACCTGCCCTGGGGGACCGGGCCTGCATGCAATATAAGGGAGAGAAAGAGGCTTGCGTTCCCCTTTTGCTGTTGTTGCTTTTACTATTTTCCTCTGCCATGAACAGCTGCCCTCTGCTATGTGCCTTGCAGCCAGCCAAGTATGGACTGAAACCTCCACAAAATGTAAACTAACTAAATCTTTAATTCTTTAATTTTGGGCATCAGGTATTTCATCTCAGCAATGAGAGAAAAGTAACCAAGACAATTACGAACTTATACTTTGAAAATTAACATTAACTGCCAATGGTGCATTAACTGAGAACAATCATGGATCCTGTTTGTTGAGTACTTTGCATCTGGCAGTGGTTGCAGTGCCTTATATGTACTACTTCCTCATGGCAGTTCTATGAGTCATATCATTATTCTTATTTGATAAATAAGGCAACCGAGGCAGAAGACAAAAGAAAACATTCACAACAGGACAGATAGTAAGGAGCAGACTGAGAATGAATTCAGATGGTCTGGCCTGAGCCAACAGCCTCAATCAGCATTTAAGACCTGCTTCTCTGAGGGAGATACAATGGGCAGCTCAGAACAGGTAAAAAACGCAATATGGAAGGAAGTAGATTAGATACATTTTAATCATAATCAGTGGTTGAGTGTGAGAAGCATGAAAACATTTGCATAATGAAGTATGAATCAAAGGATAAAAACAAAAAGAGCTATGGAGAGCTAAAAACGAAAGCAGCAGAAAGAAAGAGTTGTGAGAAAGGAAGTAACAGAAATTTTAAAATATTAATTACCATGAAAAAGAATGAACACAGCACATTAAATCTCTGTTGTGGGACCTTTAGAAGCCTGTTTCATAAAACTAATTCTCAGCCTTTCTGCTTGAATCATGTGCAGAATAGGCATATAAAAGTAGATAACAATGTTTAGAAAAAAGATAATAGCTTTGGAAAAGAGAAACTGAGGAAGGATATTCTAAAATTTTTATTTTGAAATTGAAGGGCATATGGTTTGACATAGAAATTATATTCTGTGATAATATAGAAGAAAATTTTGCAGACCTGAAGAGGGTCTGAATTGGCTCATCATACATAAGACAAATTCCATGTAAATAGTAATTATGCATTACTATATGCATAAATGTACCCTCTATATATGTATAACATGTACTATATAAAAATATATACATACGTATATACAGTTTAAATTTTTCAGGGAACAGTCTCATAAGCACTCAAGCAGAGAGGAGTAAGAATACTATGGAAAATTCAAATTATTAAAATAAATTTCAGTATTCTGTAGGGTATTCTGTACAGTATTTTTAAAGTCTACTGAATCTTAATCCAAGAAATATGTCATCAGAGGAATGTGTCTGGCTTTTCCCAAAAAGTTTTAGAGAGGACAATGCATAACAACACATAACTCTGAACAAAAGAAAATCAGTCTTTGGATTGGTGTGAGAAAAAAATGTAATTAATTGTACTAGTACGTTTTTGGTGTACACAATGATCACGTTTACTAGAGGAAGTTTGTACCCATACGTGATATTTCTTGATTCTTCTTTTTGTCACCAAACCCCTCTCCCCTCTTCAGCCCTTCTTCCCCTCCTTATTTGTAAAAGCAGCTTCCATTTTCTTCCTTCTATTCTTTTACCTTTTCCCTGATGTCCTTTCCCCTCCCCCATCACTTGCTCCCCTTCCCATTTGAATATTTCCTTCCTGCTTCCCAGTATCTGTTAAATTTTGGTCCTTATTTACCCTTCCAGTTTTCCCCACTACAGAAACAGTGTGATATTGAAACATGTGTGTCAAAATTTGTTTCATTTAAGAGTATGGACTCGTTTTTTTCTCTCCTTCCTTCCTTTGCCCCCACCTGCTCCCTAGGTTCCCTTTCTTATGAACAATTTCTTCCTATTTCACAATACCTTTTAGGCACTTCACTCTTTATTTATACATTTGGACATGATGTGATATTTATATGTGTGTCTGATTTATTTCATTTATGAGTATGGTCTCAAGATGCATCCATTTACCTCGAAATGTCTCAAGTTCATCCATCTTTATGGCTGAGTAGTACTCCACTGCATAAAAAAGACCACATCTTCGTTATTCATTCCTTGGTTGATGAGCAATTTTGGTTGTTTCTAAGATTTAACTATTAAAAATTGTGAACCCTTCTGCACTGTTGGTGGGAATGTAGACTGCTGCAACCATTGTGGAAATCAGTGTGGAGAGTCTTCCCAAAGCGAAGATTAGCGATTTCATTTGATCTAGCCATTCCCCTTCTAGAAATCTCAGAAGAATCAAAAACATCAAACTAGCCAGGCTTGGTGGCACACACCTCTAGTCCCAGCACTCAGGAGGCTGATGCAGGAGGATCACTGTGAGTTCAAGGCCAACGTGGCCTACAAAATGGGTTCAAGGATAGCCTGAACTGCATAGTGAGAACTTGACTAAAAAAGCCAGAAAAAAATCATACAACAAAATATGCACACCCATGTTTATAGCAGCACAGTGTGAGAAAACCTTTGAGCCCACATCCTAGTTAGATTGCCTCCTTACCACTGTATTTCACACCAAATTCTGGCAATCAATACTGTACTTACAGAAATTTCCCATGGGATATAGGAGATGCTTTCTGTATATATGTGGAAAAGAACTTCATGCAATTTTTGTGAATAAGTTTGTGAATGTTACAATGTTACATACACATACAGAAAGTACCGTGGTGTACACTAAACATATGGAGTTTTAAACTATATATCTGGCAAATTCAGCTCCCATTCTATTAAAATAAGTAGCACATAATAATTTTTTGCCATATAAAATGTTTACATACATGTTTCATACATAAGGACTTACTTAAAGAAAACACTTCACTTAAGCAATATTAAATGAGCCAGTGTATGTTTAAGTGTACGCTGAAAATAAGAAAAGTAAACAAGTAAAAGGATGCAATTTCCAATTGTGGGTCTGTACTCTGTGCCGATGGACTACAAAATTTATACAATTGTCAATATTCCTGCTTTTTGCCTGTCCCAAACTTGTGTGGACATATTCAAGCTTTGCTACTGGTTTTCCAATCTTTCTCTCTATAAACCTCAACATATGTGTTTGTGATTTCTATTATTTCTTTCAACACACCTGCCTTGCTGCCTTCTGCCTGCCATGAAGCATTTCTCCTTTTCAACACTCTGTGCCATGCCACCATGCCTTGGAGATAGCCAACTTTGAACTAAAACCTTTACAAAATGTTAGCCAAAGTAAACCTTTCCTTGTTTAACTTTGTACACTGGGTATTTTGTCTCAGCAATGAGAAAAGAAACTAAGACACAAACACACACACACACACACACACACACACACACACAATTCCCTCAGACATATATAGCCATTAGAGATCTCCAGTTGAGTTGCCATCATAATAATCTCTGCATTGTCACAACTAAGTTCACTGGTTTCTCACAATTGAGTTCACTGTTTTTTTTTTCCACTTCTCTCCCCATAGTCAACTATCTACATATTATTTAGAAACAAATGCATCCACGTGAATGCTTAAAACATTGTATTTTTTAGAAAAATTTGAAAGATTTTCTAACTCCTTCTATACTAAGTCATCAAGTTAAGCAAAAGTCCTCATTTCCTTGATTTGTTTTGTCTTCCAAATACTACCATTTTGGGGCTGGGGATTTAGCTCAGTGGCACAGTGCCTGCCTGGCGAGCGCAAGGTCATGAGTTCGATTCCCAGTACCGGAAAAAAAACAGAAAAACAAAACAAAACAAATACTACCATTTTATACCAAGCCACCCTGAGTTCACCTTTGTAGTAATGAGGACTTCACTCACTTACTGTGTCATTCTGGAAAATCACAGAAACGCTGGACTCCTCTAAAGTGTCCTCATTTCACTGAACAGGAAGCTAAGTGGAATTTATCCCAAGTGCGTAGTCCAAAACTGCTGCCTTGCCCTCATCTGCTAGGCTCATCTGCTTTAATCCAAACCTTCTTGACAAATAGTCTTTTCATTTTTCCCTGAGTCCTTATGAATGTTTTTGTTGTGATAATTCTATGATATAATAGGAGGTAGATGCTTAGCAATGGACTTTTCACATAGGAAGCAATTAGTTAAACCTTGCTTTTATTTTTCCTTAGTGGTAATGCTAAGAAGATTGCAGGTATTAGTCCTGTCTCCCCAGCTGATTTCTTGCCTGAGGCTGTATCTTATATTTAATCACCACAGTACCTTTCTGAGCACATAATAGCCATTTATTTGTTTTCAATATCTTACCTGTATATAGGGATCTAATTAAGCTAAATTTAAATAAAATTAAATTTTGATCCTCTAGAGACTACAATTTAAAGACCAAAGGAAAATGACTTCCGATTTCCTAACAAACAAAGTAAGTATTCATTTCACACAGGAGACAAGATTATATCTACAGATATGCACAAATGAATACACATATATTTACATTACATATTTATTATATTTTGATAGTTAATAATACACTTATCTTTACATTTTTTCCACTTTGTATCTCTTATATATTTTCTTTTTTAAAAATAATATCTTACAGAAAAATTCAATATATATTTTCACTAAAATGCAGTAGAAATGTGATTTATCTTTCCTGAAGGCTATAAATCATATTTGTATGTACACTACGCTATTGCAATTTATAACTGAATTCAAAAACATAGACTATAAATATACAGTACCTAATGACAAAGAATATTAGCACATAGCATAAAACTCTACACCCTTAAAGACTAATGAGTGCTGAAGGCATTTTAGATTTGATAAATGTAATTGTATAACTGCATTGATGCACCTTTAAAGCATAGCTGTTTTTGCACCATCAACATTGCAAATAAAAAAAAACATAGCAAAAATCTTGCATCAATAATAAATGATGGGAACCAGAAGACACAGGGGCATTACATTCACAGTATGATTATTATGCAAGTCAGCTTCCTACACTAAGAAATGGAATAAAGCAAGAACCATAGGCACTGTTTGTGAGCACCACAAATATAAATGATTTTTCTGTGTTTATTTCATTTGAGGTAGGTAAGTAATTTTATTTTCTGACTAAAGTTAAGCAATAAGGCCATCAGCCAGCTACAAGCAATATGTACACACACACAACACTCTATCAAGTTGTTGCTCTCTCCACTTCTCCTGTATTATGTTGGTACAATACTCCCTATTATTAAATGAAATAGCAAAATGAACAAATTTTATAAGTCTATAGATTTTGGTTTAAGGATGCAGTCTTATGCAATGGAGGCTTGCTACAGAAGTAAAACCATAATCAAAAAATTTAGCAATAATACCTACCTAGATAGGCTCTATGAGGATGAAAATAATAGGCATAAAAATCAATCCACACAGTATCTAGCTCAACAAATACACATCATCATCATCATCATTTCCATCAATTAATTCTGAGATAGGATAAAAGTCAAGAAAAAGTCTTCCATTTCAATTTAAGTACTGTTTTTTTATTAGAAATAGGCATGTTTATGCAATACTATTTTTATTGATTGCATTCATTTATGTGATTGTTTTTCTTAAAATTAATGATGTAAAACTCAATCACCAAGTTTAGGTTAAAACTGAGCAACAGGTAAATATCAGCCCAACACTGACATAAGCTCTAGAGGAACACAAGGTATCCTACTAGAGTTTACAAAGTGAAGGTACCTGTTTAGCCGAAAATGGCAAGTAATGATTTTTTAAAGCAGTTCTTCAACTGGGAATTTCACCCTAATGTCCTGAGGATGGCTTTTGGATTTTGGTAGACAGTGTTTTTAATAGCACTAAAAATTTTTAAATCCTCTTCATTTTAAATGTAGAGCAACCCAAGTCATTCAACTGCTCTAAGGCACCATAACTCAAGAACCATAATATCTTACAGAAAAATTCAAAAATGTAAATATGAAGGGATAAAGGTCCTGAAGAACTTTTTCAGAGTTTCTGATGGCTGAAAACTTTTGTTTCAATCCTAGGTCTTCCCTGGATCTTGCCTGTCTATGTTTAGCTTGCGTTGTACACTCCCCATTTTGTATCATCACAGGAATGGTGCATTTGGAATGCTTTTCTGCACCCTCCATTGTACCAAGTTATGATAAACTGAAGGAACGTAGGTGCTCCTGTGACACATGCCAAATGAATAGCTTAAAGGAAACCACATGCCCCTAATTGCCATATGCTGTGCTTTAGTTCACTAAGTTATGGCCTAGCAGTTCATACCATATAACCTCTGGAGTCTTGATTGCCTGAGGTTGGTTGGCACAGACAAAAAAGAAAGAAAAGCTTAAAATATTCCCTGAAAAACTCTTAGTTCAATATTTTTCTAATAACCTCATACCCTTACACTTAGTCACACTTTTAAAGATTTATTTTCATCTATTCTAACATATAATTGTCAGCAGCTTCTTTTTATTTTTTTCCCTGTTGTTTTTCTGAAGACATGGCAATTTATTAGAAAATAATGGAATAAATCATTCAACTTCTTACACATGGAGCATTGTGAGAAACAGAGGTACACATTTAATTGATTAGACCTTCAGACACCCTTGATAACTAAAAAGAGAGACACATGGTGTTATTGTGTTAGCTCTCAAAGTATTTTTCCCTACATATTAATCTTATTTGATCAAAGGATTTTTAAAATGAATCTTTTTATAATTCAATTGCATTATTTTGGCCAACTTGTATTTAGTGATGTCCCATAGAATAGAAATTCTGCAAGGCAAACAATTTTAGACTTTTTTTCCCCACCATGGTTAATTCTTTTGGTTTCATTGAATTATTAAGGATACCAGAAAAGCATCCTTGCCTGTTGTTATAGAATGCAGTGAATATAAGATCAGGATACAAGTAGTGTCTTACCTAATCATTAGCAGAAAGGATATTTAATATATTACAAAGCATCACTTCCAAAAAGACTCATATCTATCTGATCATCCATTCTTTCAATATTTTTGAGGGTACACAGCAATAAAAACTCACCCACTCTCCTGAAACATGTGTTCATGGACCATGAATGAACACTTTTTGCTGGTAAATACTAAGCAAGTAAGTTCTTTGAGTCCTTGTCTTTTATTCCCAAACAAATCACCCTCTCTTTTTCCATTTCTACATATTCACCTCCTACTCGAGATACTGCAAGCCCCATTCTTGTATCAACACCATGCAGTCAAAGTTGGGGTTATGAACACATTCTTTAATTTTGGTACAAGATAAAGAATGAGACCACAAATCCTTTTCTTTTAGAAGCTTGAGACAGGAAAAAATACAAAATGAAAATGAAGGAATTAAATAAATATGTTACACACACAGACATGCAAAATCTCAAGTGCAGAGGCCGAACAAAAACATGTGATTCTTCTGTTAAAGACAGTGTCATAAAGACAGGCACCCCCCCCTTCTCCAATACCAAGGAACAATAAAACAATTTTTAAAAGACTATTTCATTTCTAGCACAGCTCCACACCAACTAAACCACAAGCTGTGAAGCAAAGTTGACTTTACAGTTAATCCTCTACAGATCAAGAAAGGATTCTGAGCATGGAACTATAATTTTAATTAAAGGAGACTTTTCCAAAGCTGAGAGTCCAGAAGAGAATAAATTAACACCTCTTTGCCCCAAGCAGAGAATGATTGTACACACCAATGTGGGAGAGTCACAGATATCCGTACTGCTTTGGTGACACTCTGGTGTTGCAGTAGGAAGTCCTTTACATGAAACTTTTTCAGGAAACCAAATACAGTCCATAAGTCACAAACTAATAGAGAACAGTTGATGTTGATCAGATTTACATAATCAATTACATTAGTAGAAAGAAATGAGTGCTAGGTCAACACATGCTGTTGTGACCTACGGAGCTCAATGAATGAACCCTGTGAATTTCTGCAAAAAAAGATAGAAATTAGCAAATAAACAAATAAGAACTCTGATTCATTTAAAAGAATTTTGAACAAGTGTGTCTAATTGGAAGGAAAATAGACAGGTTAAAAAATAATAAACACATATTATCAGAAATATTGTGCTTCTTATTGTGAAAATAGATAACAGCCTTTCTTGTCAAGTGGCTTGGAATACTACAAGGGGACTATAAACTAAACATAGGAAAACAACCAAATCAGAGGATATAGAAATTTAATAGAGACTATATTTTCTGATAAAAATACAAGAAAGAAAATAAAAGAATCAGAAGATAATCCAAGCACAGAGTTCAAGGTTGAAAAAAAGATCCTATAATTTAAACTTATGCTTAGATTGTTAAGGATACCAAAATCAATTTTTGACACATATAATAATGATATTAAATGTGATATTTTAGAGGTTTCTTATTTTATAGAACAGCCAAAGTCTCAAAGCTGTATAAGAAAAAAATGTTACTACATAGAAAGCAAATGTTTTCACAATGAAGGGTGAAAATAAATAAATATATCAAGTTAAAATGTAAGAAGCAAAACAGGGGAAATAAGACAGGTAGTTACTTTATTATGTAAATATATTTTACCTTTAATATGTTAATATATTTTATATATTTTATTGAAAGTCCAATAAATATTCATGCTGATACAATTTGCACCTACAGTTCATTTGCAGAGATAGAGGCTCATAAACTATTAAAATAAGCCTCATTTAATCATAATTTCAAAACGAAAGTTTAAATCATGACTACTAAATTTTACTTGTGTGACTGGCAAGTATTCCAGGACCTAATGATACACTATTAGTTAAAAAATAGGTATTCTCCAGATGACAATTAAAAACAATGTGAAGACAATATGGAGATAACTAAAAAATGCAAACTTTCTTGCTTAACAATTCAAATTATTTAGTTTATCCTGAATATATGCACATGTGAATATATATATTGCTGCTTGAATGTATGCAAGAATGTTTTCTATGAGGCATTGGTGAGACTAAGTTTGTAAGGGGGCTTCTTATAGAGCTTTTGTTACCAGATTAAATGTTTTGAATTAAGTTCATGCCTTACTGTCATGATATAAATAGATAACTAAATAAAAAACTATATAAATACACCATAAGAAAATAGATAAGCAGTAACTACATTTTATGTGAGAAACAAAACAACAATATAATATAGGATATCAGAGAAAATACTGAGTATAACTTAAATTTTGATGTGGCCGGGCAGTAAGAATCATGTGAATACCTTTATGGAATGGATGAAATTTTGTAAGAATGTTAGGTAAAAAGATATTTGAAGATTCATCTGCCCATAAATGCACACTCACACACAAAGACACACACATGTTCATGAATTTAACATATAAATATATATTTAAACAAGTTAATATATAAATGTCCTCTAAAATTATATTTTGTGGGAAGTTATTAAATCTGTTATTCAAATAAAAAAACCTCATCTGTTTGAGTCATTGAGGATGTTGTCTTTCCCTCTTCTCAATTTCCAACACACAGGAAGTGAGGATGACTGAACTTGACTAATACTGGCCATAGAGAATTTTCCACGCTGAACAAGCTTTGACAAATGGCAGCTTTTCAAGGTAGATAAATCTAGACCTAATGCTACTAGAAACTAAAAATATCAGCCTATCTTTATCTTTGATGGTTCCTATATTCAGGGAAAAATGTTCTTTTCCAGTTGAATGCATTGAAATGATAAAGAGCTATGAACACAAGCCTAGAAAAGAGAGAAAAACAGGAAACACTCACTTGACTTCTTGATGAGACATATTTGTTAAAGTTTTTCCTGAACTTCAAAACTGCAAATAAAATGTTTCATATGATATGACTGTGGAGATTAAGTCCTAAATAAGTAAAATAAAATGATGAAAGTAAAAGGACTTTCCAACAATGAACTTTCTAATGAAGTTGACTCAGAGTGGGAAAGTAAGCTGGAGGTTATTTATTTTAACTGTCTGGTGTTTGATGTACCTCTCAAAAATTCTAAGGGTTGATTGTCTCATGTGGTAGACTACCTAACAATGAGCCACAATGTCAACCTGGACTCTACGTATAACACAGCAGAATTACAGGTAGTTGTGTTTCCTACGCAACACATTCGGCTTACCTTCCAACAAATTAGAAATTCTGAAAAATATTAGTCAGTTTTAACATGAGAAGGAATATTCAATTGAATAAAGTTTATAATTTACTAGTTTATTGATGATTTTGTTTACCTAGCCCACTTCAACATATAAATTCATATATTTAGTTTTTATAACAGATACTATAATATAAACAAATAGAATTTTTGTCATTAATAAAACCAAATTTACTGTACCATTTGTATAACTCCTTGGGAAGTCCTGGAAGAATACAGAAAAGGTGCATTTAGTTAAAAAAAATAACAGAGAACATAGAAAATGCTTGGTAAATTGATAAGGGAAGGAGGAAAAACAAAGAATGAAATAATTATATAATTTTGAGTAGTTGCTGATTTTGATGTTATTATTCTCAAGACGACTATTTAATCTACCTGATGTCAGTTTTCTTATCTATAAAATAATGATAATCACAGTATTTGAAATTTTTGTTTAAAATTATATACTCTGAAAAATATTTTTTATAGATATTGAACACTTGATAATAATATCATTAATCATCATCATGATGTCATCACTAACAAGAATCTCTGAACATCTCCACTCATTTAAAAAAATCTAAATCAGTACGATGATATGTATCCATTGTCTCAACTAATTGGAAGGCTGTCAGGAAGATGACAAGTCTGAGGTCATGTAGACAACATAGAGAAACACTGTCATTAAAGAAAGAAAAAAACCAAATACATGGCCTGGGAAAAGTAAAATAATTAATTTTGTATCAGTTAGGGTCTCCTGGAGGAACAGATTTAAAAGAAAAAACTGTATATATATACATATATATGCATATATATGTATATGATTTACAAGGTAGGTTTACCATGAACATCTACACAATGTGAGCTGTGGAAAAAAGCAAAAGGACCATTGGTGTGCTGGAGAGCAGGACGATCCAGTCAAAAGATGAAGGTATGGAGTTCATTACAGAATCCTGTGCAAGTCTGTATCAGGAAGCCGAAGGGTGTGCCCTGGAAAACTGACCAGTCTGAGCTGGAACCCTGGAGACACACTTCTGAAGGCAAAGGATGAGTCTGGAGCTCCTCCAAAAAAAGCAAAAGTGAGATTTCCTCCTTTCCCTTTTTATTCTCCGCAGCCTATGAGCCAATTGGTTGGTGCCACCCACATCCAGAGCCATCTTCCCTCTTTAGTAAGTCAGTCATCCCGACGCACCCAGAATTGTGTAAAACTAATCTGCTAGGCAATTTTTTTATTGAAGTTGACACCACAATTAACTATTACAAGTTTAACCAGTCTTTTCCTGAAATAATTAACATCCAATAAGCTTCCACTTTAAAGTAGTGGGTTAAGTTTAAAAACTCAAAAAGAAAACTAAAATTGTTTTATTTTTGCTCTACTCTAAATCCAACAAAATCATGTCAAATGAAAGTGTGGTCTGCTTTTCTACTTCTTGTTTCTTCCTGTTCATTGATTTTGACAAAATCAAATTTATTTTTTTCTACAATCTATGAAAATGCCCAACACTTCATAAGTTTGTGAAAAAATATTAACTGATAAATATCAATCACTTTTAATTTTCCCATAAAGGTGCATGAAAAAGTTGATCCTTAGCGGGGCCTGCCTGTTATCCCAGCACTCAACACGCTGAGGCAGGAAGGTCACTGTGAGTGTGAGGCCAGCCTGTGCTATATAGTGAGTTTAAGGACAACCTGAACTACACAGCAAGATCCAAAAAGATGACCCCTCTGCATACTGTTTGATCTGCACACTATGCCAATTTATAGGAAGTGTCAAAGCCCATATCCTGCTCCTGCTCTTTCTCTACAATCCCAGGACACAAGAAATGCTCGTTTAACTCATGCACTGGTGCATTTCATGCATTGAAAGGAAAAAAAAAATAATGTCCTATTTGAATTTTTTTAGTTTCCTCCTCCAAAATAGTTAAATATAAATTCATCATTTTCTGACAAACGTTCGAATTCTTTGCTTTAACAGGGCAAAATAATAGAGTTAAACCAGGTGTGGCAGCACATGCCTATAATCCCAGCACTCTGGAGGCTGAGGCAGGAGGATCGTTGAGAGTTCGAGACCAGCCTGGGCTACAAAGTAAGCTCAAGGCCAGCCTGACCTGCAGAGTAAGACCCTGTCTCAATAATAATAATAATAATAATAATAATAATAATAATAATAATAATAATAATAATAGAGTTAGCCTAGCATATAGAGCACTGAGAGATCCTTTTCTCCCAGGACAACCTTGACCTAAGGTCCTGCCTGTGAACCCCAGACAGAGGTTTCAGAAACAAATTAACCCATATGGCTGTCCTTCTCCCCACCTCACCTGTGAGATACAATCAGACAGGAACTGAAATGGATATTCCTGGGCAAGGGCACTTTGGACGGGCTGTTTCCCTCCGCTGCTCTCTGCATGTTCTCCCCTGGAATCACTTCCAAGGACAGCTGCGCTGGCATTTTTCTAAAAGAACATTCTGGCAGTTTTCTCTTCATCATCCCTTTTAAAAGCTCTTTCCTGGATCCGATTATATGAGAAAATTCAATTAGATATTAATGAGCCCTAATATCTCTCAATCCTTATTTTATCAAGGAATGTCTGTCCAGGCTAAATGGTAAACTTTATCACTCTGTGCTATAAGGCGCTGGAACCTCTAGCTGGGAAACAAGGCAATTAACACATTGAAAAAGTGACTAGATTCAGACCTCTCATTTTTTTAATTTACTGAACAGCCTGTGTTAAATTATTGCATCTCTGTTTTTCTTTCTTCATTTCCTTGGGGCTGATCTTTGATCTGACGTTTGAAGTTAGGAAGCGATGAAGGAAGAGGAGTGTTTGGGGCTTTCTGACGCACCCCAAAGCCAGAATGGGCTCCTTATGGACCTTACTTCTGTGAATTAGAGAGTTTTGATGTTTCAGCCACAGAAAAACATCTTTTCCCAGATTTTCTATAAATGACCTGAAACAATTTAAGATTTCTTTTATACACAAAAGCATGAACCAAAGCTATTTAGTTGGGGAATGTTTGTTTATTTGTTTGGTAGCTGTGGGCCATATTGCTTCCTCATAGTTATGTGCTGAAAGGAAAAAATATCTAAATATTTGAATGTACAATGAATGACAGCTGGAGTGGAACCTCATCAAATCATCCTTTGGTTAGAAAACTTTTAAGAATTAACCAAAAATGAAGAGCATGAAAACAAAAGTGAACCTACACAGCAACATGTAGATACATGTCCCAAGTACTTCTATTCTTTGCTTGTAAATGAAAACATTGCCACATTTAGTTTTTATTCATCCCCCCTTGTGTGAATGTCAGACTTATTGTAATTCATTCCAATGTGCTTGCACTAGCACATGGAAAAGGCTGGATCTCCATGTGCTATAAATTTCCAGAAAGAGTGGAGAGGGGTCATGAAGCTTGGCGGTAGTGTGTAGAGGAGAAGAAGAACTTCTAATTCTATCTGGGCTGTTTTCTTGTATTAGGGTATTGATAGTCTGAATTTGCTGAATTAAATTTTTACATGTGAAATATGAGAGGATACATAGGAGAAAGGGGAGGAAAGAGATATTGTGTGTGGCAGGGGTGGGGATATAGTACACAAGGAGACAAAGGTAAAGAGAAGGTAGTAAAACAGAGAATTCCAGAGACACGTACCACTCATAGGAGTGTGAGGACCCAGAATCCACATACAAAAGCCATATGTGATTCATATGCACAACCAGATTTGTGAGGTATCAGAAAAGGAAGTTGTTTCCATTATATTCTGCTGTGAAACAATCTAGTTTTGTGTCTCTCTAGATGGATTTATTACTTTTAATAGTTCTGGAGACTTAAAAATATGCTTTACATTTTACAACATCAGTTCACATCTTTTACATCACATAATTAAATATTTCTTATTCAGAAAAAGCAGCTCCCTAAGTAATGAAATAGCAGTAAGGAGTTCAAGGGCCCAGTGGGTCACTAAGAATATTCATATGGAAATTTAGTTTAACACTAAAGCAAAACTTGCTACAGTTTGATTTCTATTAAGGCACCTAGTGGGCAGTGTTCAGTGTCCAAAAATGTTCAGGTTTTGAGTTACTAAAACACATCTAATAAGATCAAGATAGCTTCCAGTCAATCTCAAAATGCCAGCTAATGAGTTTTAAAAATACAATATGAACACCCACTTCATGTAGGCAAGCTAGTCCAGTTAATGTGAAGCACATAGAAAAGAAAACAATTATTTGATGACTAAGGAATCACTCACTAGTAAAAGGATAGTAAACAACAATAAAATTACTTAGTTTAAGGAATCTTCTTCACTGTGGAAAATATTTTTTACTGGTATATGTTTGTGATACATAATAATTACATTAGTTTTGAGAAATTGGCACAGATGTCTTGTGAAAAACTCTAACTGTACCTTGGGCTTTTATCCATTTACTACTGGGATACAAATATCAGAGTATGTTATATCATTGTTTTGATGATGTTTTATTTAAAATTTTTTGTAGATGCTAACATAATTTTTTAGGATACAGCTTTATTCTGACAAATATAACATAAATTTGTTAGGTTAGTGTTCGTTAATGTTAAACCTTAGAGCTGTTAGGCATGGTGGTGCACACCTATAATTTTAGCACTTGGGAGATTAAGACAAGAGGATTGCAATGGGTTCAAGGCCTGCCTGGGCTACACAGTGAGTTCAAGGACAGCCTGAACTAAGAATGAGACCCTGTTTAAAAAACAAAACAAGCAAACAGCATCAACAACAATTAAAAGTAAGAAAATTCAATCCTAGGTATTTGCGTTCAAATCACCATAGAGTTTCATAACTCATTTTCCAGGTCCTGTCTAGATCCACTGAATCAAAATCACCTGAAAAAGCACCTGGAAAAACCCATTTAAAAGTCCTCAAACAATATGTTTATCTATGTAAATATTTTTAATCATTGGAGTGAGCCCCAAGCTGATTTATTGGTCTAAATAAAACAAATCAAACCATTTCTGCCTACCAGTTCAAAATCCTTTACTTGACGTTGGTCCTCTGATATAGATCAACTTTTCCAACTAAAATTGACAACTTAACTCCAAAATGACAAATTCACTTGAAAATTTGAGAATATTCTTTACCATGAAGAACTTTACTAGAAATAAAAAAGTTCATTGTGTATGGTCATTAAGTTTTAAATCTTAAGCTATTTTGGCAATTTTCATCAATATGTATATATACATTTATACCTAAGTAAAGAAATTCAATCCATATATTCTTTTACAGAATATCTTAATCAGTTACTGCAAATTTTTTGAATTTTTAATGATGACATCTTATTTATTTTCATTTATTTAAGTTGTGGATGTCCTTTACAATATATTCCATTTTATTGAAATACCAAGGGCTTTAATGTGTGTAATTTTTAGTCTTAGAACAGACAGCAGCAATCTTCTACTAATTATGCTGAATACATTGCCATATGATTGTCTTTAATTTGTTAGAATTTTATTTTAATTTTAGTACCTGTGTGTAGTAAAATTAGTTTGCATTGCTCTTGGGAATTTGGTAAATGTATACATCTTTTCTGTAATCCACTTTCCCCTTCCTCCCTCCCCTTCCACCCATCTCATGCCATGATACTTTGGTACATGTTTTCAGAATACAGCATGTTCACATTCTTTGTGTCGAGCTGGCACATGTACGTGATACCTCCTAATACCTTTTTTCATTCTTTATCATTTCTATCCTTCTATCTTCTTTACATCTCTTTATCCCTTTTGAGAATGAAGTATCTCCCCATTTCCTATTACTTGTCTTATATTTTGTGAGAAATATGTGATATTTAAGAGATATCACCATGTGATATTTAAGATTTTATATCTGACTTATTTCACTTAATATTTTGGTCTCAAGATGAACTGGTTCTTCTATCAAGACTTACATATACCTATTATGGAAGAGTAATACTCTAATGTGGTTAAAGACTACATTATTCATTCATCTACTGATGGACATCTGGCTTGTTTCCAAGATTTAGCTATTATAAATCGTGCTGCTATAAACATAGGTATGCAAGTATCACTGTAATATGAAGTCTTTAAATTTTGGGGGAAGATACCTAGAAGGTGAATAGTGGGGTCAGATGCAATCTCTAGATTTAGCTTTTTGAGGAATCTCCATACTAAATCCACACTGGCTGTTCCAGTTTACATTCTCACCATTTTAAAAGGTTTTCTTTCCCCTGCAGCCTCTCTAGGCTTTGATACTTGATTTCTTAGTGATGACTATTCTTTCTTGGTTAAGATGGAATTTCAGTGTTGTTCTAATTTGCGTTTCTTTAATGGCCACTGGTGTTTAGGATTTTGTCATGTATTTATTAGCTATTCTTATTTCTTCTTCTGTTATGCGTTATTTAATTCACTTGACTTTTTTATTGAATTTCTTAATTTGTATGGTCTATGTTTTTTAGTTATTTATACATTCTGGCAAAATATTTTTGCCCATTCTGTATGCTGTCTTTTCACTCTGTTGATTGATTACATTGTTGTGAAGAAGGTTTTAATTTGATATGATCCTATATGGTAATATTCAGAACTATTTCTTGTGCAAGTGGAATTCTGTTCAGGAAGTCTTTCACTATGCTGATGACTTAAAGAGATTGACCTATTTTGTCTTCCAGCACGTTAAGAGTTCCTGTTTTAACTTTTAGTTGTTGGGGTTGGGGATTTAGCTCAGCAGCACAGAGCCTGTGGAAAGCATGGGGTTATGAGTTTGATTCCTGGTACTGGAAAAAAAACAAAACAAAAATAACAATAAAAAAACTTTTAGTTGTTGATCCATTTTGGTTTTGTTTTAGTACAAAGTAAGAGACTTGAGTACAGATTTGATATTCTTCATGTGGATAGCCAGTTTTCCAAGCACCATTCATTATAGAGAATACTTGGACCCCTTTGTCAAGGATCAAAGAGTTGAATGTACTTGGGGATGTTTCTGCAGCCTCTATTCTATTCCACTGATCCTGATGTGTGTTTATGCATCAATGTCATGCTTTTTAAAAATCATAGCAGATTTATAATATAATTTAAAGTCTGGGATGGTGATATCTCTCTCTTTACTCTTTCCACCTAGGATTGCTTTTGCTCTTCTGATACCATATGAATTTTAGCATTGTTTTTTGTAGTTCTGTGTAGAACTCTGTTAGGATTTTTTTGCAGTTGTGTTAATACTGTATATCAATTTTGGAAGTAATGTCATTTTGACTCTATAGGTTCTTCCTATCCAGGAAAGAGGTATATCTCCCCATTTTCAGATGTTCACTTCAGTTTTATCTTTCAGAGTATTGTAGTTTTCATTGTAAAGGTCTTTCCTTTTTTAGTTAATTCCTAAGTATTTAATTTTTATCGGTGCTACTATAAATGCTATTTTCCCTAATTTTTTTCTCAGTGAGATTATTATTACTAATGTGCAAGAACACTAGATTATGGGTGTTGTACGCTGCTACATTACTGAATTTACTTATTCATTCCAAGAATCATTTGGAGAACTTTTTGGGGTCTAATCTATAAAGGATCATGTTATCTGCACATAGTGAGAATTTGACTTCTTCCTTTACTACACATATCTCTTTTATTTCTATTTTTGCTTAATTGCTTTTGTGAATGCTTTGAGTACTATGTTAGACAGGAGTGGTTATAAAGGACATCCTTGTCTTATTCCTGATTTTAGAAGAAAAGCTATCCATCTTTTCCAATGTAATATGATTTTGGTAGTAAGTATGTCATAAAGAATTTTTGTTCAAATGAGATAAGGTCATTCTATACCTATTTTCTTCACTCTTTCCTCTTTTTATCATGAAAGGCGCTGTACTTTGTCAAAGGAACTTTCTACATCTACTAAGATGATCATGTGATTTTTTTCTTTGTTTCTGCTTATGTGATGTATTACATTTATTGACTTTCATAGGTTGAACCATGTTTACATCCCTTAGGTTATGACTACTTGGTCCTGATATATGATCTTTTTAATGATTTATTGCATTCTGTTTGCCAGTATCTGTTTGAATATTTTTGCATCTATATTCATCAAGTAGACTGGTCTATAGTACACATTTTTGGTTAAATATGTGTCTGGTTTTCGAGTCACAGTAATGGTATCTTCCAGGAATGATTTTGGAAGTATTTTTTTCCCTTTCATTTAAAGAGTATTGGTGTTAGAAGTGCCCTGATAGTTTTTTTAGAATTCATCAATGAACCTGTCTAAAGCTGGGCTTTTCTTAGTTGATGGGTTATTTACTATTGTTTCAATTCCATTGGGTGTTATTGGATATTTCAAGTTTTTAAAATCTTCTTGGCTCAGTTTTGATAATTCATATATGTTAAGAATCTGTAAATTTCTTCTGAATTCTCCAAGTATTGATGTGTAGGTTTGCAAAATTGTGAATAATTTTTTTTTTAAATTTTGGCAGTGTCCATTGTGTTTGCATCTTTTTCACTTCTAATTGCATCGAGTTGGATGTACTTATTTCTCTTTTTTTGTTAGATTGGCTAACCATTTGGTTTTTTTTGTTTGTTTGTTTTGTTTTATTTTTTTGTTTTGTTTTGTTTTGTTTTTGTTTTTTATGGTTTTTCTCCGGCACCGGGAACCGAACTCACGACCTTGTGTTTGCCAGGGAGGCGCTTTTGCCGCTGAGCTAAATCCCCAGCCCCTGGCTAACCATTTGTTTGTTTGTTTATTTTTGAAGAACCAGCTCAGTTTTATTGCTTCTTTGTATATTTTTTCATCTCAGTATTAATTTCTCCCCTGATCTTTGCACTTTTCTTCTTGTACTAGCTTTGGGCTTACATTTTTTTTTTTTTTTTTTTTTTTTTTTTTGTATCTTGGGGTCAGAATTAGGTTATTTATTTGCGCTCCCTCTGATTTTGTGACGTGAGCATTCACAGCTATTTGCCTCTCACTTAGGACTGTTTTCCTTGTGTCCCATAGCTCTGGTATATTGTACTGGCATTACCATTTAATTCTAAACACTGTCTTATCTCCTCCTTGATTTCCTCTGTAACCCATTGTTTAGCTAAATGTGTATTGTTTAGTTGCAGTGTATTTGCACAATATCGATGCCTTCTATTTCATTGATTTCTAACTTTATTGCACTATGGTCTGGTAATATGCATTGTGTAATTTCAATTCTTTTATGTCTGTTAAAGTTGATTTATTGGTTAGTAGGTAGTTCTCTGTTGGAAGAAGTTCCATGTTCAGATGAAAAGAATGTGTCTTCTGTTGTTGCCAGGTGGAATACCCTGTACACATCTATTAAGTCCGTTTGTTTTAAGGTTTTGTTTATACTGGATTTTTTTAACTTTTTGTTCATTTGACTTATATAATTGTAATAGTTGGGTTTTGAGGTCCCTCACAATAATTGTGTTTAGGTCTTCCTATTCTTTTATGTCCAGTAGCACTTGTTTTATGAAGTTGAGTGCACTGTTGTTTGGTGCATACACAGTAATAACTGTTACTTTTCCTGTTACACTGTTTTCTTAACCAATATGTAGTGATCTCTTTTGCCTCTTTCAATCAGTTTGGCTTAAAGTCCACCTTGAATAGAAGGCAGCTAAGCCTGCTTTTTGGGAAGTAGGAAGGTTCGTATTGCATTACAGTATGAATACTAAGACAAACCAAATATCTTCCTACTATTAACCTACAGTAATATCTACTAAATGGAACTGCTTTACTTGTAATAATAGCATAGTATTTAATAGCAGTAGCATGAAAGTAACTATTTATCTAAAGATTCATAAAGCTTAGTAGTTA
>NW_004955411.1:18794156-18801057 GCF_000276665.1 Chinchilla lanigera
GATAATTTCCTAAAAAATAAATAAATAAATAAATAATAAAAAATAAAAATGCTTGAAGGGCCGGGGATATAACTCAGTGGCACAAGTGCCTGTCTGCAAGCACAAGGTCCTGAGTTCAGTTCCCAGTATTCCCCCCCACCCACCAAAAACAAGTAAAAATGCTCGAATCAAAGAAAAATTCCTGTATTATTGAATGAGTCATTTCTTTCCATATCTGCAGTCTTGTAATCTAGACAAAGAGGATTTTCTATGCCCAGTTTTAGAGCCTATGCGTTATTGAGCTATGCTTCTTGCACTAGAGGCCTCTCTGTTTTTGCTCCTACACTGTGTTACTATTTAAGCCAAGCTGAAGCCAGTTCTCAGTGGTAGATGAGGAATGTACTCAGTCCTCTGTTCTCTGCTGGAGGTAGCTGAGGTTCAAGTGGGCTGCTGGAATTAATGCAAGCAGTCAAGGAGTCAGTGTGCTCCAGGTGTTGACTTTGTTGGGGATCAGGTTGCTTGGTTCATCTTTGGCACTGGGGCCCTATGTTGTGTTCTCCCTGGAGCATGGCACTGGTCCTCCAGCACAGGTTTCTCTCTCACACGGAACAGGGGCACCGTTGTGGATTTCTCTCTCATACTGGTAGGCACTGCTCCTTGGTTTCAGGTTTACTCTAGCTACTGTACATTATACTCTGTCTAGTACAGTTTCTATATTCAGGTATCATGTGGGTCTCCCTTTTTGTTCTTTTGTTCAATGAGTTATATTAACCAGAAATGTTTTTTGAGTGTCTTCCATGTATCTTAAAGGTCTTAAGCACCCAAAATCCACTGATAAGTAAAATGAAGTTCTACAAGTAGTTTGTGAACGAAAATAAACTTTTCCCAAAACCCAAGTTTGTAAGAAATTTTGGCTTTACCAGTATTCTAATCAATGAACTCTTGTAGATAATCAGGTGTTGAAACTTGGTTTGATATCTATATTTGACAAAATCTGAAGAGCTATCCTTAAACTATTTTAAAATATATCAAAATATGTGTTTGAAATGATAGGACAGATCTTGTAAAAAGAAACACATTCACCTTACTGTTCACATGATAAATAATAAACAATATATTATAGCCATGTGTTTCAATGACCAATAGATGAGTGTTTGTCACTGAAAAACTTCCGATAACCCTTGACAAGTGTGATCAAGAATATATTCCACTATAGTCTTAGGAGACATCTTATTTTGTTCTTTTTCAACCTGTGAGATCTCTGCTGCATTATTATGTTTGTAAATTTGCAGGGTAAGGCTGAAAGGGGTTGTGATCACCTGGCTGTGTTGTGCAGAGTTGACTCCTGCTTCGCATTCTGGTCAAAATGCATTTGTATTCTGAGAAGAGCCTGCATGTCAGTATGTATCCTGAGCATTCCTGGTGAAATGTTGCCTTCACTGTGTCTGCAACTTCACTTCAGAAATCAGTTAGGACAAACTCAGGTTAATTATATCAAGCTTAATATTCCTATGGCAACCCAATGTTATATACAATATATACAGTGAAAATCCAATTACAGTTTGGCATTTTACTGATTTACTTATTTTTATATTGGGGCAGATGTTAAATAGTTTCAATAAACAATAATTTAAATGCTGTATATTAGATTTAGCACAGTTCTGAGGAACTAAATAAAATGTCAATTTCTCCCTGATTTGTTACTACACTACATGTTGTTTTCTATGAGACTATTAATTTTTCTGCCTCACAGCTGCTATCCTCATCAGTCCACATTTATGTCCCCTAATTCTTTCAGATGCAGTGCTGAATGGGTTGAAACTCCCTCTGACTTGCCCAAAGGCATCAGGAGAACCAAATGCTGACAGGAAGTCAAGAAGATGGACCAGCCATCCATTTGTTAATGTGTCACACTCGAATTACACATGGCTGGCTGCAAAATTAAATTGCTCTTTCAGGATATCAGTGGAGACATAGATACAGCATTATAGCTCTGTGTTCCTATTGTTTTCAGATCAGAAAATGCTCTAGTTGTGTACCCTTGCTAAATTGTGTTCAATGAAAGTACAGATTGAAAAGGCTATTGATTGCAGCTTTCCCTGGGCCTGGAGTGGCTCTGTGATTTCAGAACTGAACACATAGAAGGAAAAAGTGTATGTTTCCAGTTCTGGCACCTGGAACATTCAGGAAACCTTTAAAGACAAGAACTGATAATGGTATGATGTTAAAATTTCTGGTAATGATCTGTGCAGCTGTTCCCATTTCCTCCCTTGTAATCTGTACTGCTATATTCAGCCTTAATAATTCTTTCATATACATATAATACTCTTGTTCAAATACAGTTCCAGTCAGAACAGCTGCTCTACATATAGTGTGATTAAGAAATGAAAGGCAGTAGTCTAACAAGCAGCATGTATCATTGGCAATAGATAATCAACAACTTCACTGATTCAGTCTTTCTCTGTGCTTTCATCTGTATGTGTGCATCTCCTCAAAGTCATGTTGAATCGTAATCCTTGGTATGATGACCCTAAATGTGAGGGCCTCTGGGAAATACATCATAGGGTTGGAGTCTTCTTGAGTGAGTTTATTGTCCATACAAAAGAGGCCACATATTTCTCTCTGTCAAGCTTTCTGCCTTGTGAATACACAAGAAGGCTATATAGCTGCAAACCAGGAAGGACTTCTAGACCACACATTGGCACTGTTGCCACCTTGATCTTGGGCTTCCCAGCCTCTAGACTATGATAAATGAATTATTGTTGTTTAAGTTACCCACTCTTCGTTAATTTGTTAGAGCAATCCAAACTGACCAAGACACCCTGCCTGAGGTAAAAACAGATGAAGCTGCATCTCTTCTGAGAGGTTTCAACTGTACTACAGTAAAAGTCAAAAGCAAGTAATGTCAGATGATAGAAATACATGAAGACTAACTAGAGGCTATTTATTCAGAGCTTGCTGTAGCAAGTGAATCAGCACCTATGACTTACATTTAACACAAAGTACAAGCCATGCAGGACAGTAGAAAAGCTATAAAGTGTGAAAAAAAAGATTCCAAGTATGTTTTGCTGGAGGGCAATGGCAGGAGAGGCAAACTTCCAAGAAGCAGTGCTCCCTATGTTATTGACTAGGAGAGACTATTTGGTTTCTCTGTTTATTCCTGAGTTACACACAAGGGCCAAAAATGAGGAATATTGGCAATCATTAACAAAGTCCTGACCTTTCTGCTCTGGTTGTTACAGAAGTTTTGGGGCAGAATCTTCTTATATATGGCCTGACCATAGTCCATTTATGTATTTTGCTTCTCAAATGTCAGAATAGTCACTGAGAAATCAAGTTCAAACAGGCGAGACACTGCAGTGAATCTTTCTGGTTGATTTCACTCATAAAAAGTGGTGGGTAAGCACCACATCACAGGATAGGAAATTACCTGTGTGAAACTGGATATCTATCTATTATATCTTTATGGGTAATCATGTCAAGCATATTTTTAAAATATTTCTAAGGGAAGTGACATTTTGAAGCTGTCCCACTTCAGGGGAAAATTGTACAGAAAAAAAAATGGATGTTTTTAATGAATAATGACTGTATATTGTAAGAATTAGTGAAAATTTCAGAAAGTAGACTAAAATACCTCCACATCATATTGCCACAAAATCTTGAGGCAGTCTATGAAGATGCTGGGGGTGAGGGTCATGTCACAGGCTATTAATTGGCTAAACTGAGCATGCATGAGGCTAGGTGTGGGAGGTCCACCTGAGAATGGTTGCTGGCATTATAAGCGGCAGAACTGGAGAAGAAGAAAGGCTTTTGAGAGCAGAGAAAGGCTTTTGTGAACTTAGAAGCTGTTGGGAACTGAAAAAGGCTGTTGGAGCTGGTAGAAGCTCTAAGGAGCTGTTGGTTCTCTTGGAGGAGCTCGTCACTCTGGCTTTCCTGATGAACTCAGCTGTTTTCATCCTCTGAGGAGCTTGGGACCTTATTGGCACTGAGAATAGCTTCGGTTCATTTTGGGGGAGCTCTGGTCCTCACTCTGAGCATCACTTTCTGGCTCGGGAGAAGAAGATGATGCACTGCTGGTCTCCTATAAAAGCTTGCTGCATTGGCTTTTCTGATGGGAACTTGGCCATCCTGATCATCAGAGGAGCTCAGAACCTCACTGTTGCTGAGGGTGGCTGTGGTATCTTTCAGGGCAGCTTTGGTTCTTAGAGCATCGATTCCTGGCTCCAGTGTAGACGTCTCAGCCTGCTAGCATAGATCCTTCATCCCGCTGGCACAGACTTTCTAGATTCCATCACTGACCTTTGGGCCTTCCCAATGCAGATCTGTGAAACGGGCCTGCAAGAGATGCGTCAATGGTGTATAGTTTTTGGACAGATTTCCTGCACTCTTTTGTATATAATTCTTTGGGTAACTATGATAAATAATCTTATAAAATATGTGCCCTGTATTATATTGTTTCCGCTTGCAAAATAACCCCCAAACCGACACAGAAGGCAATATATAAAACACTCTAATGCAATAGCTTCAAATGCTGTTACATTAGCAGATGAACTAAAAGAATATATTTTAAATACTAAAGGAAGTTTATGAGTACCAGTGTGAAGTTTATAACTTTAGCCTCAATGAAAATCAAATATATGGAAGATAAAGACTGGTTATATATATTTAGAAATCTACATGCTAAATTATTTACCCATAATTAAAATGAACAAATCAAATAAGAAGTTACAAGTCACATTTCCCTAATAAATAAATAGTTGCTTGTGTGGGAATATAGGAAAATTTAAATACAAATGATTTTCAAACAAGTAGCAATTGATGTCAGTCCTTTTTAAATGTTTAATTACTGATTTCAAAAACAGTTTGTGTAAATTTTAGTGAAACACAGAATTGGGAAGAAATACATGATGTATAAAGCTCAGAATAATTAGAGTATATTGTCATGAGAACTTGCAGCACAGTTTTTCTTTCTTTTTTATTTTGAAGAGAAAAGAACAAAAACAAAATACCAAAAACAACATGACACAAAAACTATAAAAATGATTCAGAATTTCAACATAAGGTGATAGGAAATCTACAATAGTTGTTGTATTACGAATTGTTATCGTCAAAGTAGTTGCTGAGATTACCAGATATAAGCATTCAAGATTGATCAAACAATTCAACATTAACTCTTCCTTTCAATAAACCTATAGAAATTAATAGTACAATTAGCTATTTTCCTTCTCTCTTTCATTTCTTCTTTCCCTCATCACATTTGTTCTTTCCTATTGAGCAGTTGCTTTCCCTTTCACAGTATCTATTGTACTTTTCAGTTTTATTTACTCTTTCAGGTTGTTACACTAGAGAGACAATGTGATGTTTACACATGCAGGTCTGATTTATTTTTCTTATGAGTATGCTCTCTGGCTGCATCCATTTACCTATAAAAGCCTCGAGTTTATCTGTCTTTATACCTGAGTAATATTCTACTGTATAAAAATACCATATTTTTCTTATCCACTCCTCAGTTGATGGACATCTCGGTTGTTTCCAAAATTTTCTTATGACAAATTGTGCTGCTATGAACATGGGTGCACAAATCGCTATAGTCTGATGTTTTCATTTATTCTGGGAAATACTCAGAAAGGGAGTGGCTGGGTTAAATGAGACCTTTAATATTAATTTTTTGAGGATTTTCAAAGTAGTTGTACTAATCTACACCCCCACCACCAACAATGGAGAAGAGTTCCTTTCTCCCCACAGCCCCTCCAGCATTTGTTGTTGGTTGATTTCTTGATGATTGCCCTTTTTACTGAGGTGAGAGGAAATCTCAGTGTTGTTTTAATTTGCATCTCTTAAATGACCAATGATTTTGAACATTTTTTCATGTATTCATTTGCCACTTGTATTTCTTCATCTCAGAAGTGTGTATTCACCTCAGATGCACATTTTTGTACTGGGTCTTTGAATTTCTGGGGTCTGACTTTTCCAATGTTTTGTATGTTCTAGATATAAGTCCTGCATCTGAGGGGAAGTTAGGTAAAATGTTTTCCCACTCTGTGGGTTTTCTTTTCACTCTCTTGGTGATTTCTTTTGAAGTACAAAAGCTTTTTATTAGGATGAGAGCCCAGTTGTTGATTCTTTGAAATGTTTCTCATGAAGTGTGGGTTTTGTTCATGAAAGCTGTGCCTACCCAAATGTCTTCAAGATTTTGACCTATATTCTCTTCCAGTAGATTTAGTGTTTCTGCTTTAATATTTAAATCTTTGAGCCATTTTGACTTTAGTTTAGTGCAGAATAGTGGACATGGATCTAGTTTTAGTCTTTAGCATTTAGAGAGTCAGTTTTTCAGGCACCATTTATTAAAGAGGCTATCTTTCTTCTAGTGAACATGTTTGGACCCTTTGTCAAAGATAAGTTGCCTGAGTGTGTGTGTAGTTGTGTCTGCATCTTCTAATCTGCTTCACTGGTCCTCAGGTCAATTTTTTGCCAGTACCATGCTGATTTTACCACATTAACATTGTAGCATAATTTCAAGTCAGGGAATGTGATACCTCCTGACTTGTCTTTGTTGCCCAGCATTACCTTTGCTATTCTAGGTCTCCTCTGGTTCCAGACGAATTTTAAGAATATTTTCTCTACTTATATGAGGTATGCTAATGACATTTTGATTAAGATTGCATTAAATCTATACAACAACTTTGGAAGTATGGCCATTTTCACTATGTTGGTGTGTTGGCTTGGGACTTATTTTGCAAGGGAAACAATACAATACAGGACAACACTTCATATGATTATTTATAATAGTCACCCAAAGAACAGTATACAAAAGAGTATAGGAAATCTGTCCACACACTAAGACCAAGGAATCCAGCTGAGGGCCTGGATCCCATAACAATGTCCTACATGAGTCCAGCTGAATACCCAGAGCCCATGACAA
>NW_004955411.1:18802416-18814066 GCF_000276665.1 Chinchilla lanigera
AGTTTTAATCATGACTGTTTTTCAATGAAAATTTTATACACATAAATGTATTTCACTCACAATACCCAATGTAATAACTGCATGAAACAAGATAAAGTTTTATTCTGATGGTGGGTGTGGAAGTCGGTCAATATTAAACAGAAGGTTATGGCTGGGGGAGTAGCCTAGTGGTAAAGTGATTTCCTGGCATGCACGAAGCCCTGAGTTCAGTCTCCACTTCCACAAATCAAGAGGTTATCACAATTTTAATAGGTACACTTGTGGCCTACTTTTACATATTTTGGAATTTAAATGTACAAAATTGCTAGTGTGAATTTTTATGCAATGCAAAATGTTAAAAACAACTTCAGTATCAAAGAAAAAGGACTCACCAAATAAATGCGGGATATATGTATTATGCAATAGTTGTTAGTTACCTGAAAGAATAGATTATATATTTGTTTTACAAATACCTCATTTGTGAGTAAGACATTATGGAAAAAAATTCCATTTCAGTAAGTTATTATTAAATGTATGCATAGAAAATTGATAAACAATCTCATAAATAGAGATATGAAAAGTTTAATGATAGTTGCTTAGTAATTACTTTAGAAGGATCCCTAAAGGAAAGGTTTGTGATGATTTGCACTTTCATTTTAAAAAACTTTCAATTTATTTATTTTTATTTATTTATTTTGTCTTTTTTAAGACAGCGTCTCACTATGCAGTTCAGGTTGGCCTTGAGCTCACTTTGTAGCCCAGGTTGGTCTTGAACTCACAATGATCCTCCTGCCTCAGCCTCCTAAGTGCTGGGATTACAGGCATGCGCCATCACGCCTGGCTAATTTCTTCAATTTAATATTTCTCATTTTTTTATTGTTACAACTCATACTTTTATTTTGGTTACAGTTTGTTTTATTACTTTAAAGAGAAAAGAATAAAAATAAAATAACAAAAAAACCCCACAAAAAGAGAAACAAAATAACACAAAAACTGTAAAAAGGATACAGATTTTCAAAACAAGATGATAGGAAATTACCAATGGTTGTTGTATTTCTTGTTATATTCAAAGTAGTTGCTCAGATTACCAGACATAGGTATGCAAGATTGATCAAACAATTAAACATTAACTATTCCTTTCAATAAGCCAATAGAAATAAGTAATACAATTATCTTAGCTATCTTGTGTGTGTGCATATACATATATATGTATATTTCCCTTCCTTCTTTCGTTTCTCCTTTCCCTCATCCCAGTTGTTTTTTCCTATTGAGCAGTTGCTTTCCCTTTCACAATATCTATTGTAATTTTCAGTTTTATTCACTCTTTCACGTTCTTACACTAGTGAGACAATACGATGTTTACACATGTGAGTCTGATTTATTTTGCTTATGAGTATGGTCTCTGGTTGTATCCATTTACCTATAAAAGGCTTGAGTTTATCTTTCTTTATAGCTGAGTAATACTCCATTGTATAAAATTACCACATTTTTCTTACCCATTCCTCAGCTGATGGGCATTTGGGTTGTTATCAAAATTTTGTTATGACAAATTGTGCTACTATAAACCTGGGTGCACATATATTGCTGAGGTATGATGTCTTTAATTCTTCTAGGGAAATACCCAGAAGTACAATGATTTTTAAGATAAGTTTGTTTCTGGCAAAATGAAAACATCTTACAAGTTTATGAATTTTAACGAGTGCATACATTCATTTAACCCACACTCTTGTCAAGATAGCGTATATTTCCCTCATTCTCTGAGCCCTCTCAATCTACCCCTGTAAGGAAACCACTGTTTTAGCCATAAAATAATTTTGCCTTTTGTAGATGTTTCTAAAAACTGAATCATACAATAAGTGCCAGTCTATTATTTTGCATTTGATTTCAGGGGACTTCGGTCCCCCAGTTTATTACATGTGGTTGTGGTCAGGGTTTGCAAGGGAACAAATTTAATACAGGACACATAATTTATAGAAATGGTTTATAATATTAACCCAAATAGTCAAATGCAGAAGAGTGTGGAAGATCTGCCTCCACACTAGAGACCCAAATAATCCAGCTAAAGACCTGTTTTCCATTGCAGTGTCCTCTACGAGTCCAGCTGAAGACCTAAAGCCCACAACAAAGTGTCATGTAAGTCTGTGTGAAGGATCTGCACTGGGAAGGCCCAAAGGTCAATGGTGGAGGCTAGAAAGTCTGAACCAGTGGGGTGAAGAATCTGTGTCAGCAGACTGAGGGATCCACACTGGAGTCAGGAAGAGGCGCTCAAGGTAAGCACCAGAACTTCCACAAAAAACTGCAGCCAACCTCAGTGACAGCAAGGACCCCAGCTCCGCTGACAATGAAAACAGCTGAGTTCATATCATGAAAACCAGCATGACAAGCTTCTGTAGGAGAATCAACAGCACATCTTCTTCCCCTCCAGTTCTGCTCTTATGGCTGTTGGCAACAATCCTCAGATGGTCCCTCCACGCCCAGAGCCACGCTGATTCAGTTCAGCTGGGTGTTACAAGCTGACCATTAATTCATTCACCACATGTGTCAGTAACTAATTCCTTTGTATTGCTTAGTAGTACACCATGCTTTGCACATTATCCAATCTCTTAATTCACTCTCCCCGCCTATGGGCATTTCAGTTATTTCCCATTTTTGGCTGGTGACTAAAACTTAGTTAAATAGTATTAATTGTGCCATTTTTGGAATATTGTCTTCATTTCTCTTGAGAAGATATTTTAGATGTATTTTCGTATAAACATTTTCATTTCTCTTTAGAGAGCTTCTATTCAACAGACTAGGTGTTGTTTTAATAATGAAAGTAACTGACACACAGGTCACAGTGCTTTTAAGATTGTACTCTTCCACCTGCAATGCCTTAGAAGACTGCACTTATTCATATATTCATGAACGTTTCATATTTTATTTTTTGTTTAATGGTCTTGATTTGTATTTCTTTTTGATTAGGAATGCTCTATATTTCATGAGCTTTACATTATCTTCACATGAAATACAGGTGCCTGTGTGCATTGCTTTATTTATCTAATTTTATGAATTATATAATTTAGGTACAAACCCTTTGTTACATACATTTTTGTGAATGTTTTCCCACAATATGTGACTTGCTTACTCTTGTTTCTCAGCAATGGCTTTTAGATGAGAAAAATATTTTGCTTTTCGTAGCTTTTTTTAGTCCTGTTTACTTTTAAAGTTTATAGTTTTTAATGATCATACAAATATTTATCACTTTATTGTAAAGAAATTTCCACTATGCTTTTCTTAAGAAGCTTTAGTGTTTAAATTTAAAGTATGATTTATCTTGAGTTAATTTTTTCTATAACATGAGGTGTGTATATATAGTAAACACTCATATGTATAAAGTTGATATCTTCAATATATAAATAGACATTGATACTGTTTTTCAGCTTCGGTTGTTTGAACTGTATTGCATGTTACACTGAATAAGGTATGGATACACTATTTCTTTGACATATTTGACTTTCCTTGTATTAATTTCATATTGTCTTTATGCTAAGTGTTAAAATCAGGCATCATGTTTAATTTACTATTATTTTTCAAGATTATTTTGTCTGCTAGAAATCTATGCAGTCTCATATTAGTTTTATAAGTAACATAAATAACTATATAAAATATAATACATTGACTCTCATTTAATTTATAAATATATTTGGAGGTAGTTGTTAATTTCAGTCATGATATATGAACTTGGAAAATTTTCCATTTCTTTAATATTAATTTGTCTTAACAAAACTTCATTCTTAGTGTAAGAATATTAATTGATGGGTTAAAATTATTTTAAATATTTTATGCAATTTGTTGCTAATTTTTGTCTGATTTTTTTTTTTGTTTTTTGTTTTTGAGACAGGTTCTCACTTTGTAGTTCATGCTGGCCTTGCATTTACTACATAGTCCAGGCTGGCCTCAAACTCACAGCAGTCCTTCTGCCTCAGCCTCTTAAATGCTGGATTATAGGTGTGCACCACCATACCTGGCTGCCTAAATTTCTGTGTTTGTGTATGTGTGTGTCTGTGTGTGTGTATGTGTGTACATACTTATATGTATAAATATTTCTTATATATGTATATATATTCCTTATATATATTTCTAGATCATATGCTTATACATATATTTATATATATTCTATATCATATAATGTATTTGTTGACTTTGTATTTATTTATTCAAGTACCCATTGCTAAACTCCAAGCTCATACCTAAGATTCTACTTCCCTTTATAATCTGTATGGCACTACATGTTTTTGGATCCATATTTTTGTAAGTTAGGATGCATTTTCCTTTATGGTCCTAAATGAAAAGGAACTTTATTGAGGTGGGTGGGTGTGAATGTCATGCTACTCTATGCAGGTAAAGGTTTTACATTTTAATATCCATTTTAATTTTTGTTGTAGCATGGAATAAGCCTGAGGCCAACAGTCTAAGATACATTCCCAGCCTCTTTAATTATTCACTTTTAATTTTTTTGACACAGGGTCTTTCCCATTTGCTCAGTTGGCATGCCTGGGTTTGAACTTGAAATTCTTTTGTGTTAGCCTTCTAAAATGCTCCAGTTACATGTATGTATGACCAACACCACCTACCTACCAAATTTTAGGAATTTTTTCATTAACTGCAGAATTATGATAGAACTTGACATTATAGAAATACATTGTATATACACACTTATAGAAAATACTCGTATATTTGTGCACACAGTTATATACATCTATAAATATTATATGACATGTAGATATTCAAAGGTACACATGCATAATAATCACTTAATCAATAACTGATCATGGCTTCTTGGGTAACTGGGAAAATTGTTTTACTTTCTTGTATACAAATAAATATAACAACTCTAATCAACATTGAGAAGGTTACTCAGGTTCATAAAGTTAATTAAATTTCTTAGGGAGAATCTGAGCTATGCTTTCACATGTACATGTACTAATCAATACTTTAAAATTATTTTTTATTGTCTGCTCTAATGTATAGCATGATCTGCCCAATTTTTTTTTTCTCCTCAAAACATGCAGCAGAAATTTCATTGTAAACATTTGCTCAGACTTGTTTTTAAAGCTAGCAAGATTAGAACTGCATATTGTTCTGACCTAGGCTAGAGCTTTGGTATTTTTTATATTGCTATTATTTTATGAAAATATCTTTGAAGATAGGAGGTCTTACAAATTTTTTATATGATTAGCCCTAAGGTTACTTTCATAATGTGACAGGAGTACAAAGTCAAGGGCTTTATAACTTTATAACTCCTGGTTATAAGGTTTTTCTACTTTTTGTGTTCAAACACATTTTATTTTAAGAGGATTTCTGCTTGCTAAATACACTTGAAGACTAAGACTGTTACATAGTCTTTAATATAATTCTAAAACTACATAATTATAAATGGGAAAAGTTCTTATCTGAACATCTTTCTGATTATCTGTTTGTTTGCTGTATCGTTGGCCCTTCTAAACAATGTAATGAATATTGTTATTTCCTTCTCCTTTCTTTCCTGCTGTGATGATCCCCAAAGAAAGCAAATTGTGCTCATGTAATTAGAGGTGCAGGGTAATACCTATAGGAGTCTGATACAATTTCTTATGCTTCTAAGGACATAAGTCTCTCAATTAATCACAGCTTGAAATATCCAACTGATTATTTTAATTTATTCTTTTGTGTGGGAGATTTTTTTTCTTCCTTTCTAGCTATACAAATAGAAAAATTTCTCAGTGGTCATCTTGCTTCTTTACAGGAGCGAGAGTCCCAATTACAAAGTTAAAATGTAGTCTATTGTTGTGCAAAATAGACAGCTTCGTCACTGTCCTAGCAGCTGAGACACTGTGCCTGGCAGAAACAGGACTGTGGAGAGAAAGGTTCTCAACCTATGGCAGCTAAAATGCGCAAGAACACGTGCTGCCAGCTCACGCCCCTGGTGATTGGGTCCAAGTTTCCCACAGCTCACTGAGAGACTGACCTCACTGAAAGATGAACCCACTGAGGAGTATAGGGTCTCCAGGACCCAATTACCTTCTACATGAGAGAATCTGGGGGGTATTTTAGATATAAACCATGACCACTTAATTCATTCTTAAAATTGTCACATTTTGCTGGACCTGATGGTGCACACCTGTAATCCCAGCACTTGGGAGACTGAGGCAGGAGGATCTCTGTCAGTTTGAGGTCAGCCTGGGATAAAAAGTCAGTTCAAGGCCAGCCTGACCTGCTTAACAAAACCCTCCTTAAGAAAAGGACAAATAAATAAATAATGAAAACAAAATTGTCACATAAAGTTTTTACATATTCATATGGTAGCACATGACCTTTAACACACATGCTTAAATAAGCATAGACGGATCTGTGTCCTCAAGCATTTATCATTTATTTGTATTTAAAAAACACTTCAAGCCAGGCGTGGTGGCGCACGCCTGTAATCCCAGCGCTCCGAAGGCTGAGGCAGGAGGATCGTTGCGCATTCGAGACCAGCCTGGGCTACAAAGTGAGCTCACAGCTGGCCTGAACTGCACAGCGAGACCCTGTCTCAAAAAGACAAAGAAATACCAAAAAAAAAAAAAAACCCAAAACAAAACAAACAAAACAAAACAAAACAAAACAAACAAATCACACTTCAAATCTTTTCTTCTAGCTTTTCTGAAACTTGTTTGTGGTGATACTGACATTCGCCATGGGGATTTGGCCCATATACATAGCACATCACAATGCTTTTTACTTCTTCATCCTCCACTTTCCTGCTCACATTTGCAAAAGCTCTATCTCTCTGTTTCCTATTATCTGTCTTTTATTTTACTCAGTAAATTATTTATACTTTGGGTTTCTCATCCACGAGAAGCCATGTGATATATAAACTTGTGTATCTGATCTCTTTCACTTACCATTATTGTATCAAGGTGCAGCTATTTTCCTCAAAATGACTAAAATTCATCTTTATTTATGGAAAAGCATTCTCCATTGCATATAAATAACGCATTTCCTTCATCCATTCAGCTGTGTTTGTAGCAGCACAACTCATAATCGCGAAATGTTAGAATCAGCCTGTAAGTTCAACAGATGAATGGATGCAGGTGGATTATGAGAGCAAAATGTTAAGTGAAATATGTCAGGCCCATAAAATTAAATACTTTGTTTTTTCGCATATGAGAAACCCAACTACAAATAAAAGTAAGAGCAAAACAGGGATGTTTTCGGACTAGGAAAGCGGGATCAAAGGAAGAAGGAAGAGTACAGAGGGGAGGAAAAGGAGATGAAAATTTTTAAAATTGGTAAGAGTGGGCAACCTGTCTTGTTCTAGATCTTTGACAGAAAGGTTCCAGCTTTTCCTTGTATAGCATCATGTGTGCTGTTGGCCTAATATACGTGGCCTTTAGTATATTCAGGTATGTTCCTGCCTCATCTAATTTGCTTAGAGCTTTTAGTCATGAAAAGATGTTGAGTTTTATGAAATGCCTTTTCTGTGTTTGAGGTGATTGTACAGTTTTTGTACTTCAGTTTTTGATGTGGTTTAGCATATTTACTGATCTGCATATTTTTAAGGCCTGTAGCCTTAGGTTAAATCTCACCTGATCATGATGAATAATCTTTTATTGCTCTTTTACATTTAGTTTTTTTAGTATGTTGTTGAAGATTTTTATATCTATATTCATCATGGATATCAGTCCATAGCTTGCATTTTTATCGTGTCTTGTCTTGTTTTGAAATAGAAAAATGCTAACCTATAGAATAACTTGAGAAGTAGCACATTTTACCATGCATCTTAGCAATTAATATTAAAATGCAAACCTATATCATTATGATCTGTATAAATAATGAGTGAATTTTCAAAAATTTAATGCCAAATCAGTATGAAATGCTTTGAAATCAAAGTAACGTTTTCTGTATTTTTATACCCTGAATAATATGATAATGAGTAGGTAGCAGATGGCAGCAGGAGACTGACAATGTAAAGACATTTTCCATCATTCCACCAGTTCATGCGGTTGTCTTTTCTAAGATTGTTCTATTTAGGTTTACATACTTTTGATCTCTGTCCCAACTGAGATGTTTATAATTCAGAATGGCTTTTCTTTTCTTTCTTTAAATATAGACCAAATCTATCTTCTTTTCCCATACTACAGTACATAAGTTTTGTTTTCAAAAGTCAACTATGTTTTTGGAAGATGGAAAATGAGAAAAATATGTGCTTTTCATTCTTGGAAACATTAGCCATTTCTATGGCTCCTCAAGTTTATGGAAGAAACTAAATTTTTACTCTGTTTCTTGTTATTCTTGACTGAAGATTTTGCTTTAACATGTCTTACAGAGCGGACCTGGTGACAACAAATGCACCCAGCTATTGATTTTCAAAGAGTATTTTGCTTTAATCTTAGAAAGGTATATATGCTGACAGGATATCTTGTTTTGTTTTTACAATACTTTGACATATTACTATAGTCCTTCTCTTTTGTAGTTCCAGAGAGGAATCTGAGTATAACTTTTATTGTTGTTCCTCTGTGCATACTGGGTTGTCTTTTACTCTCCGTTTTGAGCATTTGTGGAAGTGTGATTATGGCGTGCCTTGCAGTCTTTGTGTGGAGCCTGTTTGTGCTTCTATTTTATGTCTTTCTTCTTCCCATCAGCTTTGGAAAGTTTGGGCTTTTATCTTTCTCTGTCTCTCTCTCTCTCTCTTTCTCCCTCTGTTCTTTCTGCAACTTTAAAGTATTAGGTTGTTTGATATTTTTTCACTGTCACTGATACACTCATTCAGTCTGAATTGCTTTTGATTTTATTATAATTTATAATTACACATGTTCCAATTTATGGATCCTTAGTTTTGTAGTTAGTCAAATTTGCAATAATACCCTTCTGTCATTTTTATTTTAGTTACTTTTATTTTTAAATAGAAGCTTCATTTGAGTCACACATTGTTCTCTTGTTTTACTTTTCTTCTTGAATACATGAAGTTTATTTACAATAACATTTTTTACTGTATATTTTAGGTCATGTCTCTCATTTTAGGGTAACGGTTAAATTTTCTCTTAGTTATTGGCAGTGGTTTACTGGTTTTTGGTAATATTTTTCATTGTATTCTATACACTGTGAGTCTCACCTTCTTATTTTTTCTGTTTTGTTGGGTTGTCTGTACCTGTTAGATTTCGTCTGCTGTCTAGTGAAGTTACCTGGAGCCCATACGATCTTTTCATGGCTTAGTGTTAGGCTTTTCACAGCCAGAGAGCAGGACATCCTTTCGTTCAGGACTTAAAAAATGGTACACCGCTGGGTACTCTTGCCAATGTCGTGTGTACTACAAGGTATTTTCACCATAGACAGTCAGAGTATGAACTTCTCTCAGTCCAGTTTAACATCTTCATATTTTTGACTATTTCTTTCCGTGGTTTTTTCTCTAGCATCAGTTGGCTTCCTCTTATAGAGGCCCAGATTATTTGGCCAAAGGAAACCCTTCATCAGAACCCTCAAACTTTTTGGTAGCTTTGTTCTCTCTGGTATTCTGAGCTCAGTTTCTTTTTTAAAAAAATTGTATGTTAAAGATTAAAAAATCTAACAAAACAATAATGAAAACAAAATCAAAACAACACAAAAACAAAAACAATGCATGACCTCAAAACAAAATGATAGAAATTAACAATGGTTTCTACATTACATACTGTGATCTTCAGCGAAGTTGCTCAGTCCACCAGATGTAAGAATGTAAGATTAATCAAGCAATTAGACAGTAACAAGTAATATATATAAAAAAAAAAACATTGGAAATACTGCCGAGCCTCACCATACAAGATGGTAGGAGTTCAACAATAGTTTTTATACTGTATATTGTTGTTTTCAGGTCAGTCGTTCTGATTACCAGATTCAAGCATACAAATTGGTTAAGAAAAAAGAAAATTTTAAGCATTGACTATTTCTTTCAATAAACCGCAGACATCAGCAGTTCACCTATCCCAGCTATCCTTGTATATACATATAAATTTTGTTTTTAATTTTAAAGAGAAAAGAAAATAAAACCAAAATAACAAATATATAAGCAAAAATGTAAATAAAATCTGAAAGGTACAGTTATTGTGAAAGGGAAAAGAAACTGCTTAAAATAAGAAGGAGCAACTGGGACGAAGGAGCAGAGAGGGAAAAGAAAGAAGGAAGAAGAAAAAATATGTATATACATACACAGGATAGCTTGGATAATTGTACTACTAATATCTGTTGGTTTATTGAAAGGAACTGTTAAAGTATAACAGTTTGATTGGTCTTGTATGTCTATATCTGATTATCTGTGCAACCATTTTGAAGATGACATTATGTAATAAAATAACCGTTGTTAATATACTATCACCATATTTTGAAACTCAATTTCTTTTGAGTTCCCTGTATTTCACCCTCTAATGTATCAAGTTAGCAGAACTGTCATATTTTTTAGTTATTCTCTTTCTCTCCACTATGGTCTGCCTGTTGCTTCCTTAGTACACAAGTATGGACCTCACTTACTTTACTTGTATTTTATTCAGGGATCGAAACATTGAACTGCCTGTTGTTAAACATCTGAAACTATTATTCCATTTATTTATTTATTGTCTAATTGTTTAATAAGAGAAGAAAAATGAACTTCAACATGACTGAGGGAGACATTCTCCAAGAATTACATCTAACCATGGAATTGGGACCCAAACAGAGCTGTTGTTTAAAAACACAAATACCCTCCACTCATTATCTTCTTGTAAATCTGAAAATTTGCTCACCTGTACTTTAACTTTTTACCTGAGATGTTTTCAGAGGTTGTAATAAGTTCTATGTAGTTTTAATGATGAACATAAAACTCATGTTGTGCCTTGAGATTGCATTAGTTCACTTGAAAACTTTACCTAGTAATCTGAATGAGGCACTTAATTTCTTTCCTCTCAAGAATACTTATTCTACTGGTCAGCTTTATATTACTCTAATGAAATACTTAGGATAACTAACTTATAAAGAAGGAAACATTTATGTTGGTTTACAGTTCTGGAGTTTCTAGTCCAAGACTGGGCGGCCCATATTCTTAGGGCCTCTGATGAAAACCGTGCATATTCTGACAAGAGTACATGGCGGAGTCTGGAGTTCACCTCAAAACCAGGGAGCAACGAAGAAAGGAAAGTCCCTGGAAGTGTTTCCCCAGTGATCTGTGAATCTTCTGCAAGTTCTCACTTCCTAAAATTTCACAGTAGCTCTCAGTAGAGCCATCCTGTGAACCTACTCTCAAACTCGTGGATGTTTGGGATATGCAGCATCCAAATTATTATGGGTATTTGCAGGGACTCAGAAAACAGTGTAAAATATTTTAAAACTTATTTTTCTTGTATTTTCCTGTGAAAATGAGAGTGAGGATGGGAACTCTGGAATCCATACACCATTTATAACTGTTTTTTCTGTCTTCTCTGCATTTCTGTGGGGATCAATTACTTCACGCTAGATGTCCACAGTCTAATCCACTATAAACTCAGTACGTTGTCTTTAGACAAAGAGCTCTCTCAGAAAATAGCTTGGAGTACAGATAAGGCTGCAGTGCCAAGAAAAACGTGTCCCCTTCCTCCAGGCTAATGATGTTCCTGCTCCAGTTAAGAGAATCTAGGGGCTGGGGATTTAGCTCAGCGGCAAAAGCGCCTGCCTGGCAAGCGCAAGGTCG
>NW_004955411.1:18814166-18829517 GCF_000276665.1 Chinchilla lanigera
GATTTAGCTCAGCGGCAAAAGCGCCTGCCTGGCAAGCGCAAGGTCGTGAGTTCGGTTCCCGGTACCGGAGAAAAACCAAAAAAAAAAAAAAAGGAGAATCTGACCTTGGTGACTTGCTCTAGGCTTTTGTAGAACTGAATGTGGAGATCTTACCCTCTGATTTCAGTTTTGTAGACCTAGAATAGTTTTGAGTGATATTTTCCAAAGTACCTCTTTACTTTAAAAACGTGTAATTTTAGGAGACAGAAATATTGCTCAGTGATAGAACATATGCTTAATATTTCCAACCAATAACTGGGTGTGATTTCTGCTCTGCAAATAATTATTTAAAAATTATACAACACTAAAGGTAAATTATTAAAGAGATAGACAGATACCAAGCATATATGAATGCTTTAATCCTATATTAGGGAAATTCAAATTGAAACAATAACAAGATAACACTACACAAAAATTAGAATGCCAGAGAGAATACTGACAACATCGAGTCCTGCAAGGATGGAACAGCAACTTTTCTTAATTGTTGAGAGGACTCCAAAGTATTGAAACCACTCTGGAAGACAGTTTAATGTTTCCTTACAAAATTTAAATAACTTTACCTTATAATCTTGCTACTGTGCTCCTTGATATTGGTGCACAGAAGAAGAAAACATAGCTACTGAAAAACCAGCATTGGATATTTATAATAGCTTTATTCACAGTTACCAAAACTTGAAAGCAACTAAGATGTCCTTCAGTAGATGAATGCATAAATAAACTGTGGCACATCTGGACAATGTAATATTACCAAGCAATAAAAGGAAATGAACCATCATGCCATGAAAAGATGTGGAGGACACTTAAATGCATTTTATGATGTGTTGCAGCCAATCTGAGAAGCCTACATACTGTATAAATACAACTATATATTATGGGAAAGGGTAAAGTTATGGAAACAGTAAAAAAAAAAAAAAAAAAAAAAAAAAAAAAAAAAAACTCAGTGTTTGCCAGGCATGTCAGCTACTGAAAATACTTTATAAGCTACTGTACTTATGGATGTCTGTTATAATAGAGTTGTCCAAACTCTCAGAAGGTTCAATACCAATAGTGCAGCCGTATGTAAGCTAATTCAGTGTACTAATGACGTCTGAAGGACGGTTCATGGATGGCAACAAATGTAAACCATTGGTGGGTGACACTGTTACCGGGGAAGCTATGGTTGGGTGCGGTAACAATATACGGGAAGTCTCTGTACCTTCCTCACAATCTTCTTATGAATCTAGAATGTTCTAAAGATACAGTTGTTCTGAAAGATTAAATACAAACAAATAAGTAACGTCTAAAATATCATAAAACTATGGTTTTATAACACATCCTTTCCCAATATAATATTCCATTTGTTTGATTCTTTCCAGGTCTACTGAAATGCCTTGGAAGGCAAGGTTCCAGCTGTTTGGAACAGCGAACCTCCCAATGAGTGGTACCAAAGAATGTTAAAATGCTGGTATCTAAAATCAAAAGTTATGATAACACTATTTTACAGGGGATGAGGAACAGTCTTCTTTAAATAGTCTGATTAATACTATACCTTTCCTGTAGACTTGGTAATGATTTTCATATCAAAATTTCATTCATGGCATTTCCACATTGGACTGTGAGAGCAACTGCATAACATAGTCTTCTGGATCTGTTTAACATAGCACCCATCACTACCAGGTCCATGAACGGTACCTGTGAACAGAAATCATCACTGTTGTCATTGTTATTGTCACCATGGCATCACGGTGCCAGATACTCATCTTCAGAGTTAGTATTCAAATCATGAAATCCAAAGTTCAATACCCTTACATATATAAACACATGTATAGACGGCTGATCAAAATTTGATATGTTATGTTTTCTAACAGTGAAACTGTCATTTTAGATATTCAGATTAAAGTAATATTTGAAAATGTTAGCAAGAAAAATCATATACAAATGGAAATTTTCTGATATCATTTTTGAGAATGTTACCTTTGAGGAACACATCCCTGTTTAAGAAAAAATTTTAAATTCTTAGTTAAAGTTTTGGAACTCTGGGAAGACAGGGACATTCCCTAGTACTCACATTTAAGGGTTCATGGGGAAGGGAACACCCAGGAATGTATTGAGGCCCTTAGACCATATAACTGGGATACCTATCCTTGCTTTCAAGTGAATAAATAAGTGATCATGTGACCAGTTTGGTTCACTTTAGATACAGTATTTTTTGTTGAGTATTGAGTAGTTCATGGTTAGTTCTTTTCCAGAAATAAAACAGTACACTCCTGGGGCTGGGGATTTAGCTCAGCGGCAAAAGCGCCTGCCTGGCAAGTGCAAGGTCGTGAGTTCGGTTCCCGGTACTGGAGAAAAACCAAAAAAAAAAAAAAACAAAAACAAAAACAAAAAAACAGTACACTCCTTTGGCCAAATCTTTCCTCTAATTCTGTCCCAATAACTCCCAGAACTGGTAGGATATTAACTGATATCACTTATCACTTCCAATTATATTTGTTGTTCTTGGTCTTCTCTCTCCATTATACAAAGCTTGCAGAGCTTAAGATGAATTTAAGTTTCATTTATTTATGGCAAAATTATTAATATTGTAGCAATCACTGTAAAAATTTAACTAGACATCAAGATTTATTATACTTCCATTTTTACCCTCTAAATGAATGTATACCTTATTCAAAGCCTGTGGTGTTGAAGATACAATTCCTTGAGAGTCTGAGAATCCTCAAACACATTCCCAGTGTTTTGTCCAGAATTTGATCTGGAGAGTCTTTCATAGACTTAACTTCTGTATGGATGTAATTGTATAGAATGTATGTGAAAAGATATTAAGGCAGAGGACAGGAAGGTCACCTGAGTAGCCAATCCCTAATCTCTTCCTTAATCACTTTCTACTTTTTAATTTTCCTGTCTCTAAGAGACAGTGACATATATAACATTTCAGGTTTACTCTTAAATACCATTTGTATAAGTCAGAATTCTCTAGGGGACAGAATGAGAGAGGGAGGACAGGGAAAGGGAGAGGGAGAGGGAGAGAGAGAGGGAGAGGGAGAGGGAGAAGGAGAGGCAGAGGGAGAGGGAGAGAGAAGATATATTATAGGAACTGGCTCATGAAGTCCTGGAGAAGTCCCTTAATATGCAGTCTGCAACCTGGACAACCAGAGAAATCAATGGTTCAATTCAATCTGAGTCCCAAGGCCTAAGTGTCAGGGAAACTTGCACTATAATTCCCAATTGGAGGCAGAAGATGAATGTCTCAATACACAAGAGAAAATTCACCTTCTTCCCATATTCTTATTCTTCACTCAGGCCTTTCAAGGATCACAAATGCTTGTCCTCACTGCCAAGGTCAGAGCTTTTTGCTGAGTGTACTGATGCAAATGGCAATCTTTTCTAGACGTGCGCCCACAAACACTTGAAGAAACAAGTTTTACCACTTATGTAGCATGTCTTATTTCAACTGAGCTGACCCATAAAATTAACCATTGCACTATTCTTGTGTGTCTCCATGTTATGCTACCTTCCTAAGGTGTGCTGTTGTGTGTCAGAGCTAATGGTCATAAGAAAGCCTGAAAAGATCTTTTGAGACGATGTCCTTTCAATCTGCACATTTGTGGGTGAGCACGACAAATGGCCTAATCATATGTATTAAGATGTATTCACTCCTTTAGATGTATTTTCTCTGTATGCCCTGATTTTCCTTGCATACAACTACATGATTTACAAGTAGCTATGATTGTACATTTTGTGCTTTTAGTCTTTGTTTCTAAAATTAAGCTAGATAATCAAGATTTTGCAAATAATTGAATGTAACTTACAGTGAACTCTCATTAGAAAACAGTTTGCACCCTTTGCAATTTTTCACAATCTATAGCCACCGTGAAGAACATGACAAAAGCAAGACTTGTTACTTATACAGAAATGTACTGATTTTTACTAATAAAGTTTTATAAAATTTTCAATATGTGTCTGTAAAATATGTAAAGCAGACAAAAATTATAAATGAGACTCTAGTTAAAGCACTTTGAGCAGATGAAGAAGCTTAATATCATCACTTTCCTATTAAACCTTTTTATAAATATTTACATTGTACTTATTTGTGTACTCATTTCTTTTTATGGATCTGATCAATAAAATATAGGCATTGTGAAAGTAAATACTTAAATTTACTCAGGACGTTGTAAGCATATTAGTGCTCAATTTTTAAAGTGTTGAAAAATCAAATTCTTACTATGTAAAGAGTTCTTATAATCTAACATGTAAGAAAACAACTATTTCAAGAAAATGACATAACTCCAATACAAAAAAAATACAATAACCCAATATCCTTTATTACTCTGAGCGCTGGTGGTTCTGACCACTTTACTTTCAAAACATTATCAAGAAATAAATCGAATATATAACACATTTTAAACCCTTTTCTGCTAAATAAATTATATAAAAATAATTCTGATAGTTCAGGGCTTTTGCTATTTCTACTGAAAGAACAAGAGATGCCACACACTATGTCTATAAAAATATAAAATATGATTTTCCTTAACATGAAGAATTGAGAGAATAAACTGCATATAGGAAAGTGGAATATCTATTACATAAACTATACTACTGCCATAACAGTAATAACTCTGCAGCCTGCCGAAAGTCATTTTTCAAGGATATGAAAAGATGTTGAGAAAGTCACAGAATAATGCTGACTGAGGAAAAGCAGAATTATCTATACACTTCCATTCATTTGGTATTATGTAAAAGTTTCTAAAATAAGCGCACACTTTGGTAAAAGAGTACTTACTAACAAGACTCTCCAGGTACTGAAAATTTTGTTCCCCTTATACTTTTCTGTATTTTCTTTATGTTTTACCTTGACAGATGCAGTACTTCTACAACTTGAGGTCAGTAAGATGATTTTTGCTATAATTAACGGACAATACCTGATAGACGTGGAACTAGCTTTATGTATCTGATGAATAACATCTCAAATAAGCAGCATCTTTCTTTTTATTCTAAATAATAATTTTAATTGATAAACAGTAGACCTAATACTGTTTTTTTGGAGAATGGACAGACTTCATATTTATGGGAACAAATGTCCTAAATATTTTCAAAAGCTGTTCTCTTTCTCCTTTGCTAAATCATTGCTACTAGTTTCTGGGGGAAGGGGAGACTATCATTATCTTGGGAGAAAATAACTTTCTAAAATAAATGTTCTAGTCATGAAACTGTGAATCTTCTAAATCAAAACAATATTCTGAGGTTTTCCAGCATTAATGGAGTTAAAGAAAAAAAAAAAAAAAAACTACAAAAGCACACACACCAAAAACTAGTCCATCAACACGCAGGGAATCAAGGGCATCCTCTTGTTAGTAGGCAGGAAAAATGCACAATTAAAGAATACTCCCTATGCAAAATCATGCATATTATAAATTCTCCAAATATAATGAAGGTTACATTTCACAAACTGATGCTGTAGTCACAGCACCCTCAAGACTCAGGCTAAATATATGCACAAAAACAGTATCCTTGTTGTAAATACAGCAATCAAGCAGCGGTAGCACAAATTATGCATAAGAACTCCTTCAATCAAGTAAGGCAGAGGGTGAAAAATCACCAACCCTGATCATCCTTAGACCTAGGAGATAGCAAGCTAAATGAAGAGGGAAGTAAAAGTGGCAAGAGCATTTTGAAAAAAATCAATTATTAATGAGTAAGGCAAAGAACCCTATGTAAATATTTATCAAATGGATGGCTTTCCTAGGGGTTAGGTCATCATCATTAGTCTAGTGTTATCATAGCCTATTCTGTTCAGGCAGGAGGGTGGCCAAATGAACTCTCTACATAAATACCAATATTTTGGCAGGGCAATGTTGTCTGCCAGATTTGGAAATTCATAGGACCTATCTGGAGATGCCAGTACTTAGCAAAGGGGTAGAAAGAAAGTGGGCTGGAGAACTGTAACAGAAGACTGTTTATGACATGGCTATGTTTATAACCACCGAAATGCTTTGATACAAAATTTGTGAAAATGGGGCTACCCTCTGGGGCTGTGGTTTTTCTTCACTTTTATTACCATGGTGACTGTCTTTTCCAAGGCTCAGCTCTACAGAATCTCATTTCCCCTCATTCCTCCCCACTTACATTGAGTGATCACTGAGAAGCCTGAAGATGATTTCAGGGCAGGAGTCTGCGGTATCAAAGTGAGAGAATGAGTGTACAAGGACGGGATCACAGCTAAGGGTGGTCTCCAGCCTCTACAGTCAGTGATCCCAGAGGCCTACACTCCCAGGCCAGAATCGAACTTGGCAACTGAGTGTGAGAAACAAATATAGAGGCAGAAGAATTTAAGCAGGAAACATCCAGTTCTCATGATTTTCTATCAAGGTGATGGAACATTTGTTAACCTTCTGTGCATTCTCAAATATTTTATAATTCTTTAAGATTTTTCCCACTCCACTTTATTTCTAGAGAACAGTTTTCAGTAAATAGTAATTAAAATATTGCAGAGTAAAAAATAATCCAATAAAGCATTATATTATTGATTGTAAATATGCCATGGCTGTCCATCTGTTGTTGGATGTTTGTGAATCTCCCTTTGGGAATGCTCAAGTGTGTTTGCCTTGCAATCTCACGCTCTCCTTACTGACATGGTGAGAACCGCATTCATTGTTTTTCCTGTACTGTATACAAATTTTTTTTGAGACTGGATCTCAATGGGCAGCCCAGGCTGGACTTGAACTCCATATGTAACCCAGATTGGCCTTGAACTCGTGGCAATCCTCCTGCCTCAGCCTCCCTAATGATGGGATTGCACATGTGAGCCACCATGGCCAGTACTATATACAGTTAAAGTAGCTGCACATCCAACTAGTCAGTGAGGAGAGAGAAAAATAGTAAATTATAAAAAAACAAAGTTTATGAGTTTTTAAAACCAAGGAACCCACATTTTAATAAAAATACTAAGAAAAAATAGAAAAAAAAACCATGTAGGAAAGTGAACTTTCCTTCCCTCCCAGTCTCCTCCTTTCCTGTCTCTCTCCCTCCCTCCTTCGCTCTCTCTCTTCCTTCCTTGCTTCCTTCCTTCCTCCCTCTCTCTCTTGCTCCCTTCCCTACTTCTTACAATCTTATCTATTCAATCATTTAAAGATACCATATTCCAGATGGTCTAGAGTTAAAGCTAGAAAACTGCAAGAAATAGTTATTGTCTACAGGAAAATGCAGTTGGACAGACTTGTAAAATTACAATATATTAGGAGCTATTAAAAGCTGGGAGAGATCCTGAGCTCCTACAAGGAAGTAAGGGAGAGTTAACGAGAAAGGAGACCCTACACAGGAACAAAAGCCATCCCAGGCAGAGAACAGTGCAAAACACTGTACTGAGATTTGAAAGCAGTATTTATTTTCTACCATCACTACTCCCCTTGGATTTTTTCATTTCTTACAAGACACTAAGATTAATTATTTATATTCTAGCATGAAGCAGGAGTGAGATTCCAGAAATTACAATAGAGTCCTTATTAGGGCGTCGTTACACTTCATTACGTAGAAGAGAGGGTGAGGGAAGGAACAGAGCACGGGCACATACTAGAAGGAAAAGCAGAACTCACCATTTTCTCTGCCCACATTCATCTGTGGTGAGGAATCAGCTGCCCAATCCCTTTAACTTCTTGCCATTAGCATTACATGCTTTCTATTCCTGTAGTTTAGACTGAAACACAGGTGCTTGGAAGTTGCAGTTGTTCTTCTAGGAGGTCAGTTTCCATCAGAATTACTTTTCTCTAATCTGAGTTCACATTACAAGTATTGTTCAGTTGATTCTTGCTAAATCAGGACAAAGTTTATATCCCTATACCTGTTCCATCTTGAAAACAACAACTTTGTACACATGCACACACACACACACACACACAGACACTCACTCACACGCGCGTACACTCACAGATGCATGCACACAACAGATGATGCTGCCCTTTGGATTCCCGCCATATTTTTCTTCTGAGAATAAATTTTTCACCGTAAGTTTTCTATTTGGTACTGTAGTGAACTGGAAGTGTTTATTCACTGATGACTGTTTCTTATGCACAGAGAATCAGAAAAGCATGGTGACTGGGATACAGGAACTTTTCTAGAACTCTTTAATTTAGACCATATGCCCATATGCAAACCTTGTCCTATCTTTAGCTGTCATCTCTGTCATTCAGGAAGAAATTCAGACTTTAGTAAACCCTTTTTGTTAACTTTTTTCCCCAAGAGGATAGATGAAAGGGAGTGGGGAAAAAAGAGGGAGTGGTATATTTCAAGTTATAAAGGGTGGATAATACTGAAATTATTTCCTCTTAATCATAAGATTGCTAAACCTATAGAATATGAGGAAGTACAACATAAATGGTGTTTGTGGTGTTTCTTTTTGTATTAGAAGAATATAAATCCTAAATAAAAAAGGAACAGTACATAAATTTTTAAAAGTCACTTGGATCGTACTATTTTCCCAATTCCCAAATAAGGCCTCTATTATTTCCTTTTATTAATCCAACCTAAAAGGAGAATCACAGACACTACATCAAAAGTATTCCTTCTCTATTTTAATGGTAAACTTCTAGAATGCTAGGAAGGTGAGCTTTTTAGAGATAATGAACTAAGTGTGATAAATGATAGCACCAACAACATTTTTACAAAAATGGAGTTTACAATAATTTCCAATAGTAGCTTATTCAAAGAATGCTCATAAATATATACTTTCTTGTAGTTTGATCAAACTTTAAAAGATAAATAAAAACAAAAGGTGAGATATGTAGATACAAATTTCAAATTGATAATTTTTAAACAATTTATTTTGCCGCTCACAAGAATTTGACATATCTGTACATACTCTTTTATAATTTTTAATGCAAAGAAGTGATTCACCAGAAAATATGCATTATCAGAACTGAAAAAGAAAACTAGCACTTTTTACTTTAGAACTTTACCTTTCCAATGAAGAAATGTAAGATTTTCTTGCTATTTATCATTATTTTTGCTGACTTGGCTTGACTGATAATAGAAATATGACTAAGAAAATACCAAATTATGACATTATTCAACTGAAGAAAAAAATCCATATGATATTGCTTGAATGAGTGTGATCAAATGTTTAATCAATGCTTTACTCATGTAAGTTAACTTTTTTCTTATTTTTAGCAACCTAAAAATAAACAAACCTGACATAAACATGAAAATACATATGTATTTCCTTACACATAGAAATTTTAGGATGGATAATTTCCTTGAAGTATAATTGAAGCATCTAAAAATATCCGCATTTTACATTTCCATAAGTGCTTCTAAATTCAGTGGTGAACTTTTCGCTTCATTTGAACGAAGAGCAGCCTTGTGACACTACCCTGCTGTGGTGATAGTAAGGAAGAAGGGCAGAATACACTGGAAATATAGGAAAGTATGAAAGTTAGTAAGAAGAGAAAGGTGGGACAAAAGAAATGAAAAAAATGTATCATGCCATGAATTCAGATGTCGAATTTATCACTTAGACTTCCCTAGTGTTTATGAGTGTCAGACTAACTGTATAATCTATGAAATTGCATATAATATTATTTAAAACAAATAAAAGAGGAAAAATGCAAAATCAAATAAAAATCAACAGTAGCTTCTGATTGTTTTGTTTTCCTAATAAATGTATCACTGTCAATCCCAAATCTATCCTACGTACTTCAATTTCTTTGCTAATATTTATTTTTGAATTTTGCGTTCACCATTACCCTTCTGCGATAGTTAAATTCTAAGTCTCAAAGGACTAGGTGACAGGATACTCAGCTAGGTGTACAGCACTATTCTGGGCCTGTCTCCATGGGTATTTCCAGAAGAGGCTGACATTCAGGTCAGTGAATTGTGGAAGAAGGTGGATCCTTACACATGTGAATATACATCATCATTCAGTGTCTAAGAGCAGTGTCTAAGTAGAAGGTGGATCCTTACACATGTGAATATACATCATCATTCAGTGTCTAAGAGCAGTGTCTAAGTAGAAGGTGGATCCTTACACATGTGAATATACATCATCATTCAGTGTCATAGAGCAGTGTCTAAGTAGAGCTTTCTCTTCTGTAGCTGTGGCATTTATTTTCTCCAGTTCTTTAGCACTGTGATCCTGGTTCTGCAATCTTAAAATTCTGGGATTTACATTAATAACCCTTCACTCCCAAATTTCTTAGAGCTTTGAATGAGCCTGAATGGTGTCACTGCCTCGCTCAGTGTTCCAGCTTGCAGACAGCACATTGTGGAATTTCTGAGCTTTCATAATTGCATTAGTCAATCAATACAATGGAACTTTCTACAAATCATAATGGTACATTTCTTTTTTGTTCTGTTTCTCTGAATAATCCTGACACACCTTCTTGTGGGTGTAGAAATTTATTAAAGTCCCTGAAAGAAAGGCTGAATTCTAGATGGTGTTCTCAATAGCTTTCTTCATCCCTCCCAATTTCTACACTTTTCTATTCACTTGAAATCTCAGACCCCCAGGAGAGTGTCCTCATTTCATTCACTGCTTTCCAGATAAAATAAAAGCAAAAATTCTTAATATGTTTATCATTCCTTCAGTAACTTGTTTTACAAGAATATTTCCAGCACCATTTCTTAACGTACAGTTTCCTTTAAGTTCTCCAATATGTTATATTGATTCTCATTTCTAGGCACATATTATAGTCTGCATTTTAATCCACCTTGATACTTTGGTGATATGAAATGTATTTAAACACGCAGTCCTTTAGGTCCTTCAGTTCATAAGACTTTCAGTGGACAAAATATTTTACTATGATATAAATAGTTAAGTATTTGTCTAATCTCATACTTCCTATCATTTAAATGTTTTGCTTTAATTTGTCAAGTAAAAACAAATGGTTTAGCCATATTGACATATACTAAATAGACAGAGATGTCATATGTAGAAATACACACTACATATAGACACTCAAGCATAAGCCCCTAGACACATGTTCATTGAACATTTGGACTGTAGTGCGACATATTGAATCTCCTGCTGAGTTTGCAGTGATGCGAGTTGATATTTCAAGGGTTGTGAGCATAGCATCAACTGTTAGAAAAGTTGAAATGATTGATCGACATGTAGGAAGAGAAATTGACATCTGTAATGTATCTCTCACTCTGAGATCTATGGGAACTTAACAAAGGGAAATTGAAGCTGCAAAGTCTTTCTAAACATCTGAATGTACGCACTGGGGCTCTATTTTTATGCATGACAATGGATGTCCCCTTAGGCTAAACCTACTAAAGCTGTCATCATAATGGTAATAGACCTCCAATGGACCTTCAGAGATTTCCTAGTGAATCTGACAGGAAAGGTAAGCTCTTCATTACTAAAGATGTATGTGATACCTCTTTGTTCTTGCAGCTACTACATTTCCTCTACATTTTGCAGCAGGATAATAGAAGTCCTGTGAAGAAGTGGTTCAGTTTTTATTTTCTAATCTTATTTTCTTTATCCTTAGTTACGTTATTCCACCTGACAGTCAAACTAAAAAAAGTCACCATGAATGCAACAGAAAAGGAATAGAAAGGCTAATGTCACCCTAAAGCACTATTGCAAACACAAAGAAAGCATAATTCTGTGTCATGAATATAACCCAGAATGACATACTCACATGAATTGCCTCTTTGAGCTTTTGACAGAAGAGAACAGAAAGTTGCTAATGAAGTCACGAGAGGCTACGGGAGTTCATATCCCGAAAACCTTCATATTATGAAAGTGTCAGGACAGGTCAGTTTGTTTCATCCACAATATAGAATATCCTTGTTATCAGAAGGTAAAATTAGACTTCTGAAAAATTATACACAAAAATGAATTCTGACATTCTGATCAAAACTTCCTTTTCTGAACATATATTTGGTTGTCCTTTAATTTTAGAAGTGTCATATGTTAGTGAAATCAATAATTATTGTTACATGATTTTGTTCACCTAGTATACAATCCATGCATTTTCCTTTTAAATATAATAAAAGAATTAGTTTTGACTAAAAGAAAAATTAAAATTTACCTTGTAAGATACTACAGAGAAACTACTTCAGAGAAACACTCTGAAGATTTGCTGTTGTATGAAACATCAGCACCGATCTTGACTGTATATGTTAATTTAGGTTTCTTGTGTTTGTTAGATTTTCCAGTGGATCTTAACTTAGATTTCAACAATGGCAAGAACTTTGTTCCTGTTCCCAATTCTTAAATGATGGAAAAAAGTTTAGTTGTGTATATTGTGACATTTGTGACATTTGCTGAAGAGAATAATAGTATATCCCCTTAATAAAAGATGGTCTTCATCATGTCACTGATATCTAAAATACTGGTAGAGAAGAAGCACAGTATAAAATTCTCAAAATAAGCATTACTTTTCTGTATATTTACATTTTAAAATTGATTATATAAACTGTGTTTTTAAGTAGATGAGCTAGGCAGGACATACGTCACTGCCATCAGTTTAAACAGAGAACTGAGTGCACTCATAAGGTTATTTATCCTGTAAAGGAAAAAAGCTGAAGTCAAACATCAGGAAGCTCGAAAGGCGTTTCTACTTTACTCAGAAGTGATGAGTTTGTGATTTCAGCCATTTCTCTATGTTAAAGTACAAATGCATCTGCTTGATTTCTGCTTCATTTTTCACTTAAGATTTTTTCCCTTTCCTACAAATAAAATTGTATCCTTCATGATGCATGGCTACATACAGCTCTAGTTCACATCCCTTCATGGAAAAAAAAGATATTTCCCAATTTTCCCATAAGCTCTGGGTCAATCCACTGTCTTAATTAGAGGTGTGGTCTCTCCTTGGTCGAACTGTAACATTTAGTGATAATGTAACCCCTAGTGCTTGCCTTCACTCACTCTGACTTGAAATAAAACAGTCCAATTATGTGTTCTGCATAACTAGTGTGGGCGGTGGAGTTAGCACAGAATTTGCCTCAGAGGATTTCTCTGTGAGTGAAACAGCTGCTCCAGAGCCCTGGGACACACTGCGCAAAGAGGACTTGGGCTTGAAAATGTAATATCCTGGATACTGAGGAAAGGAAGTGGGCCAATGTGGAGATCTATGGGGTTACAGAGAAGCTAGAGAAACCACAGTTAATGGGGTAAAATGATGGGAAGCAATTAAAGGGAAATAAACTACTTTCACAGTTGTTTCAAATGTCATACTAGCTTTAAGGAATTGGCTCAGAAATAAAATGAAACAGAGTAGATTACAGAGAAAAGAGTCTTGGAAAAGTCAGAACACCGTGGAGTTTTAACATGGTACTGGGAATGGAATGTAGGGCCTTTGCCCTGAGCTACATCTCCAGTCCCTTCCTCCCCTTGTTAAATGTATTATTTTTGAGACAGTCTCAGCATCACCAAATTGTGCAGGTTGTGTTCAAACTTCTGATCCTTTTGTCTCACCTTCTTGGATTGCTGTGGCTACAGGCATGTACCACCTTTCAATGCCTAGGCCTTTCTGAATATAAGAGAATGTTTTACAAATTCTATAGATAATTAAAACTAGAGGTTAAGACCGAGAAGTTCAGATGAGAAAAATAATAAATAAGCTACAACTGAACATAGGAAGGAATCAGCATTTAGAAGGAGATAAGGTCAGGGAAATATTTTTCCAAAATAATGTTCTTACAGTCTCCCATTAGAGTATTATAGTGAGAAAAAGATTTGTTTCCCTAGATTAGAATTCTGATTCTATCATTTAATAGTTTGTGTGTTGGAAAGATGTCTCTCCTATAAATTTTTCTCCTCATTCCTACCCTAGAGTGATACTGTATGAAGTCATAGCTTTTATTGATAAGAATGAAAAGCATTATATAATACATTTCATAGTTTGTGACATAGAAAGTGCTTTAGGTCAGTGGGAAAACAGTTGAATGTCTACAAAGTAGAAGGAAAACAAAAAGAAATTGAACACTAACAGTATATCATACATAAAACACCATTTTAGACAGAAAAATGGCACTATACAGAAGATGAAATCTAAATGATTTCTAGAGTTTTCCATGTCTTTGAAAAAAAATTTTTTTTAGATATAATATGAGACACATTTTAAATTATCTAAAAACAATGCATTCAGAAATTCAGTTACATTAAAATCAAGATTTTAAATCTTGGAAACAGCCTAAACGCCCATCAACTGGTGAATTTTGGATAAAGATGGTGTGGTTCTTTTATAAAATGAAATACTACTCTGTCATAAAGAAGAATAAGCTTGAGATATTTCTAGCTAAATGGACTCACCTTGAAACCATACTCTTAAGTGAAATAAATTGGAAACTCATTTTAATGCCACATTGTTTCTCTTGTGTGAGAAAGTGAAAGGGTGCACAAGGACCAAAATGTATAATAGATACTGTGAATTGGGAAGAAAATGTTCAAATGAGAAGGAGAACAAGGGAAGAGGGAGGAAGGAAGGAAAGAAACTGCTAGAAAAAAGATAATAGAAGGAAAAAATGGAAATAATGCTGTTTATTTTTTATTTTTTATTTTTTTTGTTTTTGTTTTTGTTTTTCTCTGGTACCGGGAACCAAACTCACGACCTTGCGCTTGCCAGGCAGGCGCTTTTGCAGCTGAGCTAAATCCCCAGCCCCAATGCTGTTTAGATAAGGAGGGGGAGAGAGGTTGAAGGGAAAGGAGGGGAATGGGGAAAAAAAGAAGCAGCAAGATATATCATGAAGAGGTACAAATTTCCTATGATGAAGGTGATCGTTATGTATATCTAACATGTATCAATAACATAAAAATAGAAAAGGTAAAAAATAAAATCAAGAGCTTATGTTTTCAAAAGACCAAGTGGCTGTGTACATGTACAAAGTTGACAAAAATTTGAAAAGTTGATAACAGCGTAAGTTGGCATGGATATGGCACACTGGAACTCTCAAGCAATTTTGGAAGAAGTATAAATTGCCATCTTCAGAAAAAATTGCATAATCAAAAAAAGACAGAGTTATCTAAGCCTTGTAACGTCGGTCTTATATTCCAGAGAAAATTATTGTCTTAGTTAATTTTCTCTCATTGCTGGGACAGAATACCTGACACCCAAAATAAAGAAGGAAAGGTTTACTTAACTCACAATTTGTGGAGGTTTCAGTCCATACTCAGCTGACTCCAAGGCAAGGTGGCACATGACAGAGGGCAACAGTTCATGGTGGTGGAAGGCAGCAAAACCAACAAGAGCAAAAGGGAGGAATGCAAGCAGCCTCTTTCCCTCCTTTACATTGCCCCAGGGGCAGGTGTAGCTCTCACACCCATAATTCCAGGGTTGGACTATGGATCAATTAAAAATCTAGAAGCCAGCCCCATGACTGCATGAGGACTTG
>NW_004955411.1:18829730-18877879 GCF_000276665.1 Chinchilla lanigera
AAAGAAAAGAAAGGAAGGAGACAGGGAAAGAGAGAGGGAGGGAAAGAGGAAGGGAAAAATTAATGTTAAAAATGTTCAGAGTGACATTTTTCATACTGTTAACAGTCAGCAAAACTCAAATATATATGAATTATATGTATATATCCTATTAAGTTATTTATTAAAAATTATTAATAAATGGAGCAGGATGGGTGACCCAAACAAAATGTCCAACATAAGAAGCCATATTTTAAAAATATATTTGTAGTATGATTTAAATCATGAACATTTCTAAATCACAAAGCTAAAGTGTCATATATGTATAGTATTAAAAACTTGAAAGAATAAAATAAATCTAAACATCAAGATTGATGCTATGGCCGTGATCAGGCAAGGGACACAAGAGGGATGCAGGGAGCTGGAAATGTAATTTCTTAGTCATTAGTGAATAATCTGTCTCTTTTTATCGTAATTTCTTTCTGAAAAAGAACTCTCAGTGATATTTTACATAATTGTAACTTAGGAGTGCTCCTGTATTGAGGTGTTTCTGTAATCAACATCTGTCTCTTTTAGACTCCCTCTTTTACCTTTTATATCCATTCTCTATTGTTGTCCATTCTGAAATTTTTGGAATAAATTTTGTTCTTTTGATTCTGGGAAATCTAAGCAATTCCAGCAGGAATGTGGACAAACTCGAGGTACTTTGTCCTCCTACTTTCTAGAACCACCAGCTCCAAATAGGTAATCATTCCCCCATTAACTTATTCTGCTTTTCCTGTCTCTGGCTAACTGTTGTTGAAGCTGCAATGGTACTCTTTAGTTTCATCTCTAGTATTTAATTCTATCTCCCTTCGTTCGTTCGTTCATTCGTTCGTTCGTTCCTTCCTTCCTTCCTTCCTTCCTTCCTTCCTTTCTTTCTTCCTTCCTTCCTTCCTCTTTCTTTTTTTATTGTGGGTGCCAGGAATTGAACTCAGGACCTCATGTTTTCCAGACAGGCACTGCACTGCTGAGCCATATCCCTGGCCCTGAGTATTTAATTATCTCTTGCTCATTTCCAATAATCCTGATTACACCATTATAAATAGAACCTATACTCAATATTTTGTTGAATATGGTATCTGTGTCCTGGCATTTTCCAGAGTGATATAATATTCCTTTCCCTTTTCACAATATAATCAAAATAAAAAACAATTTATAAAAATTTTAGCTGAAATTACATATTCCAACCACATACATTACATAAATTTTATGATTTAGTGATTAGTCAAGATTTCTCCTTGTTGGGGAAAATATACTTGACACCCACAGTTTAAAAGATAGATTTAAGTTGGCTAAATAGGAGTTACAAAGGTTTAAGTCCATAGCCACATATAAGGTACAAATATTACGGTGAGAGAGCAGGATGGGGGAGGTGCCTAACTCATAGCATTCCAGAGACAAAAACACAGGCAGTGTCCAAAAAGGCGGCAGCATGAGATGTAGTCCCCAAAGCCACACCCAAGTGACCTGCCCAGATACCCTGGAGTGTGCTTTGCTAATCATCTCTGCATCTGTTCAAGCTCAGCAAGTTGAAAATCAAAATTGTCACAAGAATTAAATGATTTTTCTCTTGATTTTTACGTTACTTATAAAGCATGAATATCTAGAGGGCAGGGCTGTATCACAGTTCCACTTTACTCTATGTGTTGTTCCTGTCATGGCTTTCAAAAGAATTTAAAACAAATTGTTCCTACATTTTTAAAAAAGGTTATAAACTCATCAATGATATATATATTTGACCAATATTATCTGGTTGTGTACTAAATAGTACACAGTGTATAAGTTCAGTGTGCACCTGTTGAATGCTTAATCAATTATGTTTGATCCAAAATAGTTTTATTAGTCAGGTGAAATTTTATTTGTTATAAATAAGAGAAGTTATACCAATTCCATTACTTAATAGGAAATCTTAAAACTTCCTTTCATGATCCTTTAATTTGTATTATTACATATATATAAACAATAGGAAATTAGAGGAATATGTGTATCTTAAATATTGGTTATGAAAAGAAAATTATATGTATATTTTGCCAGCATATAGCCAGCCAACATCTAGCAACATAAGCCCACTTAATAACTAATACTGCAACAGAATAGAAATGAGTTTAATTTCTATTATAGTGAGTATTGAAAAAACCGAGTTGTGGGACTTTTAACTATGGTTGTTCCTCTACTAAGGCAGAATTTCTGCCAATCCAATCCCCAAAGCAATACTATTTAGTAGCGCTTTGTGTTTTAGTTTTGTGTTTGGAGACACTGTTGTTAGGTCTTACTTCATTTAGTTCTTATTTATTCAGTAGACAGCTATATGATGTCAGCCTAATAAAGGAAAGCAGACTATGCACCACTGACCTACCCATCAGAAATGGATATCTATCTATCTATCTATCTATCTATCTATCTATCTATCTATCTATCTATCTATCTATCAAGCTAGCTAGCTAGCTAGCTATTGAATATATTTTTATTTCAATCAGGTTATAAATTAAATTATTATGTTAATGTCTATGATTAATTTTTTTAAAAATCCTTTGAATAGCAGAAGTCTTATGCACTTGCAAAAACTTAGAATAATTTCACAACTTTTTAGTTTTGCCATCATTTAGTTTTCCAAGAACTTCTTGGTCTACTACAATTAAACATAAATTTTTAAGTTTCTCCATGTAAAATTTTACTTGTACAAAATTTGTAAAGAATATACAGGTTCTTATGTGTTCATGTGTATATAAATCTATAAATATAAATTTAATGAAAGGGTAATGTGAGGGATAATATTAAAAGATATGTATTTTCCATGTCCAATATTCTGAAATTATTTTTATTTTGCAAACATCATTTTTCATGATGATTTACTCGAAATTTTCATTGACTAACTTGTTTTTTAATCTGATTTCACAGGCTGAGCATGGTGCATGCCAGTAATCCCAGCGCTCAGGAGGCTGAGGAGGGAGGATTGTTGTGAGTTCGAGGCCAGCCCGGGCTACAAAGTGAGCTCAAGGCCAGCCTGAACTGCATAGCAAGACCCTCTCTCAAAAAGACAAAATCAATCAATCAATAATCTTATTTTGCTTCAGAAAAAGATCATTTTTCATGCCTCTCCCATTCCATTCTTCTCAAAAAAACATACTAAAAGAAGAAACCTTACATTTCTCCAATCAAAGGGCATTAGAATTTTCTGATGAGCAAGTTGAATGAGTGGCCCAGAGGGTACCAGAGAGCACCAGAGGGATTACATGCATTTTTTATTGGTGCTCAGATCCTACACTTCTGTGTGTCCTGATATCTGGGACCGAGCAATCAATGAAAGAATGCAGCAGAACCATAACCCACCCAGCTTTTAAGTGGTAAAAATACAGCATTTTCTTTTATAATTCTTTCAACAGGAAAGCACAGATTATTACAATAAGGTGCTTATGTTATTTTGAAGGAGCCAGGAAAACTATTTTGAAACATGTGTTTAGGGCCTGGGATACCTCAGCTGCACAACGCCTACCTGGCAAGTGCAAGGTCCTGAGTTTGATTACTGGTGCAAAATAAAAATGTGTTTAAAGGAAAAAAGGGGAAAAAACATCAAACTCTGAAATAAAAAGAAATGCTAACATACTTCAGCAGGAGCCAGAAAGGTCACTTTCTTTTGCCAACCTACTATTTTTTTAAACATTGTACAGAATTAATTGATTTTTTTACATGATTCTCTTGTGGATGTCTTTTTGCTTTAAAAAAGTTAATAGTTAATATATCTGTCATGTGTTTCATGAGGAATGCTGCATAGAGTAATAGAGAAGATGAATAAATTCATTTCTATTAGAACAGTGCAAAGATTTCTCTTTTCTGTGGTTGCTTATACCTATCAAGATAGTAAACAGTAATTTACTAGGCTAAAAATTAGAATAAATTTTGTCCACTTGAAAAGAATATTAAATACTCCTGTGTCTACTATTGTAATATAATATTATACAAGTTCCTGAACATTTTATCAAAACAACTTGCAAAGCATTTATGAGTGAGTTATTTCTATTTCAGTATTTTTAAATAGTCATTGTATATATAGCAAACAATCTTTCCAATTAGTTGTTTAGCAACTGATTTTTCCAGTCATTCCCAAATTTATACAGCCCACATCTGGGAGATTTTTCTGGATTTAACTAAATTTCCTTATGCACCTGCTGCCATCTGCTAAGTTAATTAGATAACTTTGCTTCTAGGGGTTCTCTGACTATTGAATGGGGCACTTTAATTCTCCTCTCTCATTATCCAAGTCAGTTGGGACTTCCTTTCATGGTGGCTAGACATGCTTCCAAAGGTAAGTATAAATACCGCAGGCCATCTTGAGGGTTAAGCTCAGAACTGAAACACTGTCTCATCTACCAGATTCTATTCACCAAAGTAAACTTTATAGGGTTGAGATGTACCTTCTACTTAGCCAAGTGAAGACATACAAGATTGCCTTGTAGGGTCTAGATAGTGAGAGGAAAATAACTCTGGCCATATGTGTAATCAAACAACCCTATCATATTACGTCGTATTTAAGTCATTTAGAATAGGTTACTCATTTATGTAGTATTATGGATGAGATAAAGTAATGTCCCAATCCCCTTGTTCTTGTATGTATAACTAGACAAAATATTCCAATTTTTCTTGACATTATTTATGATTATGTGATTGAGGCCTAGCTAGTAAAATCAGAGCAAAAATGTGTATGTACCATGCTAAGGCTTGGAACATATAAATTTTTTACAAGTAATTATTCTTGGTTTCTACCTGTGAATGGGCTCTAGGTTAAGAGAAAGTAGTATTCAAATATGGGAGAAACCCTAATATATCAGAAAGCAAGACTGTATTTAATTCGAGTGAGCAGTAAGTTTCCTGTGTTAATCCACTGAGATTTGGAAACTGATATGCTCCAGTAGTTAGCATTATTTATCAGAACTTACATACTTTTGTTATATACAAATATTGTTAACTAAGATTCTTCCTTGTAAGAATCTCCTAGGTCTGTGTTTCATACTCTTAGTAACTACTTTGAAGGTAATTGTTGTGGTTGATGCATTGTGTCAACTTGGGGAGTCTAGAGGCTTGGCTAAGTGACTCAGCAGGAAGCCAGGGTGTTTACTTTGTATACATCCTGCACCTGTGGAAGAGGAGGGCATGGAAATTATGTGAGAGCTACACACCCTTAGCTGAGGGTAGCCTGTTTACAGTGTAAGGGGAGGGAAAGAGGCTGCTTGTTGCCATTCCTCCCTTTTGCTCTAGCTGCTTTGCTGTTTGGCTGCCATTCCCCACTTTGCTCTTGTTGCTTTGTTATCTTCTGCCTTGGAGCCAGCCAAGTATGGACTGAAACCTCCACAAACTGTAAGCTAAATAAACCTTTCCTTCCTTCATTTTGGGCATTGGGTATTTTGTCTCAGCAACAAGAGAAAAGTAACCAAGACAGTAATGATATACATTGTATTACTATTGTTATTCTCTTATTACTTTACGAAATTTTATTTTTTATAAAATAAAAAATATATTATTTATTGACCTCAGTTTTAAAAGGCTTAGTTAATATTCATTGGAATACTTAAAAAATTAGTATTAAAAGAAGAGCCACATTTCCAAATCCTTCCCAGATTAGCATTAAAGGGTTTAGTATCAAACATTTGCTTCCGTATGCTAGAGCTGATGGGAGATTTCATTTTTTTGCAGAGATGATTTATTTTGTTCTAAAAATTAAATGAAAGTCTCCTTTTTGACTAAGCTTCTCAGCTATTCAGTGGTCACAAATCAAATATTAATGTCCTTAAAGCATCAGTTTGCATTCTTTTCCTTGGTTATAAAAATACTGGAAGAGTAAAAGCTCAAAGGAATTCCTACTCCACACATTTCTCCTTTCTGGAGGAAAAATAATTCCTCAACCAACTAATGGGAGTCATTGATAAAAAACCAATTAAGCATAACCTAGTTTTATTAAATATCAAACAAAGTATTAAGACATTTACCTAAAAAAGTAGCAGCATGATCAATTTCATAAATGTGTGCATTGAAAATTTAATTCTCTGACACCTGAGAGAACTTAGAGACAATATTAGAAATTCCTGATATTGAATTTCCTTCCTCAGTTGTAACTCAGAAATAAAAGACTATTACAATAAGGATGATATTGATACTACTTTTGGAGGTTGTTTGCACCAGCTTTCCTGTTACTGGGACATGATATTTGAAGACAATAGTTTTAAGGAGAAAGGTTTTAATTTTTGCACAGTTTCAAGCCATGATTGGCAGGCTCTGAGAAGGAGATGTCATGGCAGAAGAGCACAAGGGTGCAAAGGTGCTCAGTTCATGGCAACAGGAACCAAAGGAGAAGAAGAGTGACAAAGAAGAAAGGAGAAAGGAAAATGCATATTGCCCAAGCTCACACTCCATGACCTACCCAGTCACACACCCAGGACGCTGTTTTCCTAATCTTCTAAGCAATTTTCATCTAATGAATCTGACATATCAGGATAAATGGTCACAATCCACCTCTTGTCAATCATAGAACAAAACATAAATCTTTAAATTCTACCTGAACTCCAAATTAACACAATGAAAATTCATAATTCAGGTTAACATAATTATGCCACATACAACAGAAAATGCAATAATCCCTTCCTCAAAGTCTCAACAGTTCCAGCTTCATTTATTTATTCACTTATTTATTTATATGTAAGAAGACTTTAGTGAGAGAAAGAAAGCTTCTGTCTGAGAGGGACAGCAGAGGGTCTGGAAAGTGGGTTCACCCCCCAGCTTCTCTTTAAAAGTGCAAGTACAAGTCTCTTCATAAACACAAGGCAAATTTGTAACTGTGAAGCTCTGTAAAAATTTAAAAAAATAACTTGCATAATCTCAAGTTACAGGAGCACAGGATAACTGTTCTGACTCAACAAGAGCAGAGTGGGGAATAACAAATTAGATTAAAATAAGATGGAAACACAGGAGGGTAAATATTAAGTCCCATAGCTCCATATTCTATCTGATATCCAGAGCACAGGATGGTAACATCTGAGTTCCAAATGATGGGTTGGTTTACCCTGTGGACTTGCAAGTGGCAGTCTACATGACCTGTCACCTGGGCTGGTCCCACTCAATGACCCGTAGTTATTTTTTGGAGACATTTCTGTTCCTGGCATGTATGCTTTCCCATGGTCTCCACTGCACATTTAGCTTGATTTCCACAACTTCATGGATTTCATACTTTTTGTCTGGCCTCCTAGGCCTCGTTTTGAAATCTAGGTGGAAGCCTTTCTGACCCTACAAGTCTTGCATTTAGTTTAAGTAAAACCAGAATCATATGGATGATTTCAATGTCTACTACCTGCCTGAACAGTAGCCAGTCTCCCTTGGACCTCTGAATATCTATCCAGGCTCAGCACAGGGAAATGAAATCAGGAATACCGGTACTTTAGGACCTTCTCCAGTACAGATTCCTGGGACTCTTCACAAATGAAAGGTTGGCATTTTTGCAACCTTCAGTCAATGATGGGTGGGCTCTTGCTGATTTCTGAGATTAATTTATGCATTTGTCTTCTTGTCCCATTATTAAGGACTTGCTTCTTTAATTTTTTCTTTTTCTTTTTAGTTATGAATTTATATATTTATTTATTTACTTATTTGTCTTTTTGAGACAGGGTCTCACCATGCAGTTCAGGCTGGCCTTGAGCTCACTTTGTAGCCCAGGCTGGTCTCTAACTTGCAATGATCCTCCTGCCTCAGCCTCTGAATTTTAGGATTGCAGGTGTGTGCCACCACACCTGCCTTTGGTTTCTTTTTAGTGTGCTAATGTCTTTATTAGCCACAGCTCAGTTGATTCCAGCTTACAACTGGTTTCATCTGGCTAAAATTTAAGTTTTTCAATTTTGCCTTTTGCTCCCAATTCTCACTATGCATTTGACTAAAAATAGCCAGGAGCCTAAATGTTGAGCTATCTTGTAATTTCCTCAGGGATATTAGCTATCTCCCTCCCTTAATCTTAGTCTCCTGCAAAGTTTCAGAAGAAGGGGAAAATGTGCAATTTTTCTGTCAAACTGTACTCACATGACATCCTGCCCAAATGCCAATAGAGTCCTTGCTCCTGATTGAAACCTCATGATCCTTGCTTTTACTGTCATGAATTCCTATCAGCACTCTAGTCTTCTAAACTCTGACCCAAACCACTCAATAGGCTCTGCTTACTGCAGTTAAGGTCTTCTCTATCTCAAATCTCCAAACTTTGACAAACCAGTCCGAAGGACTTCTAAAGTACCTGATTACAAGCAATTACAGCAATGGACCTACTCCAAGGACCAAATTTTCTGTGTTAGTCACCCTTCTATTTGCTGGACACAGTGCCTGATACTCACAACTTAAAGGAAGAAAGCTTTAGTTTAGCTTTAGGTTTGGAGAGAATCAGTCCATAGTTGGCTCCAAGGTAGGAACATCATGGCTAAAGGGCACCGCAGAGCAAAGCTGTTTAGCTCATGGCATCTAGGAAGCAGAGAAGGAGAACAGAATAGTACCTGAGAGGAATGAGCAGTGATCATCTATAGTAATAAAACTCCTACATCCATCACTCACCCAGACACAATAAGAATCTGCTAGGGCCTGGGGATTTAGCCCAGTGGCACAGCACCTGCCTGGCAAGCACAAGGTCATGAGTTTGATTCCTGGTACCAGAAAAAAACACACACACACAAAAAAAAAAGAATCTGCTACACATTTTTTAATCCAATGAAGTTGACGTATCAGGATTAACAATCACAAAGATTAACAGGTTATAAAGCAGTTTACACAATTTATTCATTTTTGTGTCCCTTTTCCCATTTAACCAATGTGTCAGAGTGAGACTCAGGGAAAAAATTTGAAATTCTTATTTTATTTGTGTATGTTTAATTTTTTATTTTATTTGTATGTCTGAGGCTATACAATAGACATATTTGTGAATGGTTTTAATAAACAGACCTAGCCCCCATAATATAGCTGTTGTAAATTTTGCTGTTGTAAACATGAGGATGCGTGTATCACTGTAGTATGATGTCTTTTACCCCTTTAAGAAGAGGCTCAGATGAGGTATAGGCAGGTCAAGTAGAATTTCTGTTTTCAGTGTCTCAGGAATCTCCATACTGATTACTATAGTGATTGTACTACTACACATTCCCACCAACAATGTCCAAAAGTTCTTTTTCTCCCCATAAATTTACCAGGAGTTATTTTTTTGAATTTTTGATGATACTATTCTTGCTGGAGGAGTAAGAGGGAATTTCAGTGTTCTTTTGATTTGCATTTGTGGGATGGGCAAAGTGCATATTGGCCATGTACATTTCTTTTTTGGGGAAATGTTGACATATTTCAAATATACAGTTTTGATTTCATCCTTTATTTTGGGGTATCTAAATTTGTTGAGTTCTTTATATTTTCTAGATATTAGTCCTCTGAGGAGTAATTGGCGTTCTGTATATTCTCTCTTCACTCTCTATATTGTTTTCCTCACTGCCCAGTAGCTTTTAAATACGATGCAATCCTCTTTGTTGATTCTTCATGTTATTTCTTGTGCATCTAGGCATTGTTCAGAAAGTCCATGTCTGCAACTATATCTTCGATAGTTTTACCTATTTTATCTTTCAGCAGACTCAGTGTTTCTGCTTTTATGTATAATTCTTTGATTCATTTTGATTTGATTTTAGTATAAGGTAAAAGATTTGTCTTTGCATTAATTCTTTTGCAAATGAATAATCAGTCATTCCACCACCACTGTTAGTGAAACTATCTTTTATCCAGCATTATTTCAGCTTCTTTGTCAAAGATCAGATGACAAAAGTTGTACGGGACTATTTTTGTGTCTTCTATTTTGTTAGTCTGTATGTCCACTTCTGTGCCAATACCATCCTGTTTTAACTGTTGTATCTCTGTATTTTAACTTGAAATGTAGGATTATAATAGTTCATACATTGCTCTTTGTGCTCAAGGTTACTTTGACTATCCTGGTTCCATGTAAACTTTAGAATTATTTTTTGTAATTCTGTGAAGAATAACTTTTTTTTTGGTAATATGGCCTTTATGATAATACTTTTTTTTTCAGATCCAGGAACAGGGAATGTTTTACCATTTTCATCTGTACTCTTCAATCTTTTTTTCAGAGTATAATTTGTTTTTTGTTATAGAAATATATCACTTCCTTGATTAGTTAAATTCCTTGGTATTTAATTATATTTTTAAAGCTAGCATGTTAGATTGCTTTCCTAATTTTTTCTCTGTAAGTTCATTTACTGATATTCAAAAATACAATTGATTTGTGTGTGTTGTTTTTGTATTCTGCCACTGCGGAAGTTTTAAATTAATTTCTAGCCTCTTCTCATGGAATTTCTCGGTCTTCTATACGAAGCATGTCATCTGAAATAAAGAGAATTTGATTTCTGCCTTTCTTATTTGTATGCCTTTTATTTATTTTTCTTGTGTGATTACCCTGGTTAAATTTTTGAGTACTCTGTTGAACAGGAGTGGTGAGCATGTACTTCCTTGTCTTGTTCCTGACTTCAGTGAGAATATTTTCAACCGATGTTGTATGATTAAAATGATTAGTGGCTTGTAGAGAGTCTCAGACAGGAGAAACACTTGATACTTAGTTTCTTTCTCATTATGGAACAAAATACCCTATATCCACTGGTTAAAAGAGGAGAGGTTTATTCGTGTAGAGGTTTATGTCTATAGTCAGCTGGACATGGCAGAGAGGCAGAGGGACAGGACAGAGGAGAAACACTTCATGACATGGCTAGGAAAAATAGAGCAATGACCAAAGGAAGACGAAGGATGCCACACCTACGAGTGCATGAGGCTTTTGGGGGACATCTAGGCAAAAACCATAACATCCTGTCTCAGAAAAATACCATCAATGATTGTTTTACCTCTAAGGTGCTTAACAGTATGAAATTCACTTCCAGATACAGCATTCTGTTTTAGCACAGATACTAACAAAAGTTAGTGCCTCTAGACACTTAGAAAACAGTGATAATATATTTCTGTAGTATGAAATTGACAATGCATAGTGTTTCAGAAGTTTAAAATTATGTCAGTAAAAGGTTCATCTAAAGTACAAGTTAAACATGCATTTTAATAAAACAATAAAAATCTTCATCAATACAGTTTTGGAGTTTACAGCATAAGCTTTAAGAAACTATTTGTCAAGTTTTGCTGTGATATTACACTAAAGATTTATGCTCACAATTACCTGAAAAGGCTATTCTTTCACCCTTTTTAACTGTACTTCTGCAGCTAGATTTTCTTTAAATCAGTATACATTGAAAAGAAAGAATATGAGGCTCTAGCTTTCTGAGAACGTTAGTAAAACTTAGAAAAAAGGAAAAACAATTATATTTTTGTCATGAGTTTTTATTATACGAAAAATCAAACAAAATTTCATCACAGAGTAGTAAGATAACAGCAACAGTTAATACATTGTTTGTGAATTCATTTCAAAAATAGTAAATATTTCTTAACATACACTTTTAAGATAATATGTTTACTGCTGTTCATCATACAAAGGAATCAATTTGTTAAAATTTTCTCAGTTTTCATTTTAATGCGGTGAATATCAATACATATAACTCACAAACCATCTTTGAGATCTTCAACAATTTTAGAAGGGTCAGGAATACTAAGTCTCACAAGCTTGAGAACTACTTGCTTAAGAAAATCAAACATAAGAACAGTGAGGGAACACGGTAGCTGTCATGAATTGTTTTAGAGAGTATTTTGGAGTCTTTTTTCCACCTGCTCAGGATTCTACTGCTGTTTCTCTGATAAAAGAACACCAATCTTCCCTTGCAGAGCAGTGCAGCATTTCTATTTTAATTGCCACATATAACTGCTAGCAACAATGGTAAATATTTTATCATAGTGGAGCCAATAAGGACCTCACAGAAGCACATCTCTTCTGCCAGCTATGGTAATAAATCAAAAATAGGCAAAACCCAATAAGGCTCAATTTTTAGATTTTGTTTCCAGAAGCACTGCAAAAAGAGGCAGGTTCTTTCTGCTAGAGCTGATAAACTACTAGGCTCACTGGTTGGGGCTGCAGATTGGTATTATCTTCAGCATTTAAAGACAACTTTCCTCAGAACAAAAGTGTTCCAAAGGAAAATGAAGTGGAGACACATACCAGCCATATTATTTTGCACTTGTGTTAGTTTCTTGACACTGCTATTTTCTTATTTGCTAATATCCCCATGCATTAATAATGAGAATCATATTTGGATAGCTATATTCTTAATAGCAGAAAAAATTCTGAGAATTAGTTTTGTCTCAGCCATGGTACAAACTGCTCCATAAATTTTAACATTTGAATTGAAAGAACATGATAAAAGGATGAATACTTTGTTTTAAGAATAAAGAAATAGAGACACATGGTTCTTACTATCTCTATAGACCTAATTAATGGTAGATTGAGAAAGGAGCTCAGTATTATTATACTTATAAACATCAAATGAGAATCTTTTACTAATAGTATGGAAATCTAACAATAAAGAGACACCATGAAAGTAGAATAGAAGTGAAGCTTTAGAGAAGAGACAGGAAATAATTGCAAGAGAGGCCAGAGAGGAGGGAAGGGCAGGGGGATTTGGGGAGACAGAAATTATTGAAACATGTTAAATGAATGTAGGACTATGAAACCCACTCTTCTCTACAACTCCTATGCACTAATTAAAAAACAATTTCAAAGATGCTGATGGGCTGAGTTATATGATTTCTAGAGATTTCCCTGCATTCAGAATTATATAAATGATGGCGTGACTGCACAGGCCTGTAATCCTTGCACTGTGGGTAGCTGAGCCAAGAGTATATACAGCAAGTTCAACCCCAGTCCGGAAAACTTGGCAAGACCTTGTCCCAACCATAAAAAAGTAAGAAAAAGGCTGGGAATGCAGCTCAATGTGAAGGCCCAAGGTTCAATTTCTAGTATTTAAGGGGAAGAAAAGGGCTATAGATGTAGCTCCCTGGTAGTGCTGCTTACTGCAAGAGCTCCCCTGGGTTCCAGGCTTAGAAAAAGACAAAAAGAAAGGAAAAATGAGACAGAGAGGGAGGGAGGGAGAGGGAGAGGGGGAGAAGGGGAGGGAGAGAGAGAAAGAGGAAGAGGAAGCAAGAGGAGGAGAGGAGGAGAAAGAGCAAGGAAGAAAGGAAAGGTCATTGCATAAATCATATCAGAAAAAAAATGACATGGGGTGGACACTGGACATTACAATGTCCAGTGTTGTTATTACCACAGTTGAGAATTAAAATATAATACTAAGTGTTTAGCAGTGAACTTCTGCTGAGGTCTGCTAAACTGAATTTTATGATATTTCTTTTCTTCCTTGAAAATTTATTTCTAGGGATTACTTTAAAGAAAATGTTTAGATTGGATTGCATATATGTGTGCATTTATGTGTGTGCACTGATTCATACAGTATGTACTATAATACTATTTTAGAATATTTAGCAGTGTTTTTTTGAGTTTACTCTCTGTATTGACTCCTATGTTCCAATACATAAGCTTTTCTTTTAGGTAGAAATCTGACATTAATTATGTTAGTCTACTACTCAGATGAGTACTGCTTTAAATTCAACACACTTAACTCTGGTTTTGTGGTGTGTATGAATGCAAGTTATATATTGCTGGGCTAAACTGCATAGTATTTTGAAGACTCACATTGTACACTAGGAAACATCATTGTTGTAGCGATTATTTTATTTATATCCTATGGCCTTGAATTTTCCCTATATGCTTCACTGATCGGAATATAATTTTCTACAAAATACAAAAGAAACTAATTTGTCCTTTGATAAGTACATGTTTTCTTCCTCAGGTTCATTTAAGATATCTTCAATGAACTCAAATTAAATTAACTCTGTGCCTTAAAACAACTTCAATTCTTCAGGAAAGTCCGCTCTAGACAATTTTCCCGCTCACTAAAATATGGTTATCCTGTAAGTATGAGTATGCTAATCTACAAAAGGGAAATGCATTTCCTATTTGGAAACATAACAAACATAGCAAATTTAATGAAATGACAAAAATAAAGCTTAATACTTTAGGGCACAAATTTAATTTATTTCAGGTTTACCTAGCAGTGCCGTAATTCTGTTGATGAAAGATGAAGCTTGACTTTGAAAATATAGTTAGAACAAATCAAATTGGGAAAAAATAATTTAGGTGAAGGGGACAGAAAGTGAGAAAAATGCCAATTCTCTGTAGTTGGCTTTCTTTCTCTTTTATAGCATTTCTCAAACTTTGGGCTCATTTGGGAATTTATTAAATATTCATGTACCTGAGCTATACAAAGAAACGTTCTGATTTTGTTTGTTTTGCTCAAGGCCTAGGAATCTGTACTGGTGACAAACACACCAGGGAATTCAGATTCATATGACTCAAATATTACATCCAGCAAAAAAGAAAACCTATACAATCAATGTATATATAAATTATAGCTTTTTTTTTTCTAACTTCTAAAAGAGGGAGTAGAAGGAATTTAGGAAATAATTTTCCAAATATCAATTCTATTTGCCTGATTTGTTCAATTCCTCAGTGAAAATATATGAAGCAAGTAAAATGAATGAATAAATGAGAGAGAGAGAGAGAGAAATTGAAAAACAGTGAAATACGAAACACCTTTTTCTCAGCTTAGTGACTTCTGCATAGGGCCAAATCCCTTAAAGAGTGCAGTTGTACTATAATTGATTTTATTTGTAACAAAACAACAAATCCTCTTGGGGAAAAACAAAGGAAAGTGAGATTAGCTAAGGAAACAGAAAAAATTCTATTTCAATGATTAAAATTTATGCCTCAGGAATTAAACAGGCTTGATGTTTTCCTGGATTTATAGCATTTCATTTGTTACTGCCATTAGCTTTAACTGCTTTGGGAAAATTTAACAACAGAGCTACAGCATGGCTTACAACCATCATGAGCTTCAAGGATTCAAGAGCATGCAAACGTTTCCTCGAAACTCCGCTTTAATAGGATTACATGGATAGCTTCTTTGAATATTTATTCCCTCTACAAATCTGGTAGGATGCAGTTTAATGACACTTAAAATGTTTTCATCTTATGGTTGGCGACAATGACACCTAGAAACATTTATGTGTTTTAAAAGAAATAAATCACAAGCTTCAAAAACTTCCTTGAAAATAGATACTGGTGCTAATATGCACAGTGGCATTTTCATTTAACACAATGAAAGGCAGAATTTATTCAATAATATTATTATATATAAGTTCAGCGGTGAATTTGGAAAAATGAGATTAAACACAATCATATAGTATAAAGCTAAAGATGTCCCCTAATATTTCACAGTATTTGCTGTGAAGCATTTTTCACTTCTGGAAAGACAATTATGATGTGCAGTAGGAATGATATCTTTCTTCCCGCTCTCATGCATAAAAAATAAACTGCCAATACATAATTAATGCAAATAGTGAAACTGGAAACAAGATCTTAGGCCTTGTTCAGATAATGTCAATCGTCTGAATTGCACATGTTCTAATAATTTTTGTTGGGTATTGATTGGATTTTGACTCAACTTCATTAATATCTTCCTGCTTGAATGTTTTTAATTTTAAAAATTACGATATGATGAAAATTAAAGCATTTTAAGTGTGTATATACAATTTTAAAGTCACAAAACTTGCATGCATGAATTTATTTTCAGCCTGGAGGTGAGTTGAATAAATTTAGCTGCTGAACAAAGTAGTAAATGTGAAGCTGTATGTACTCATCACATTCCTGAAGGATACTTACTCTATGCTCATTGTCAAAGTTCTTGGAAGGCGTGCTAAGGTGATATTATTAGAAATCAGATTAATATTGCCATAGCATTTATTCCTGTTTCATTCATTCCATAATGAAGAAATATCTGAATATTTTCCATCTTTAAATATTATATTTGTATTTTATGACTCAAATAATATTCATCAAAAATTAAGTGGTCCTTGAATTATGTCTTTATTCCCTTATAACTAAAATCCTTATAATTAAAATTGGAACAATTAATAATTATAATGTCAATAAAGAATTTGTAAGCCCAATTAGAATGCAATTTTTAAATTTTTTAAATTGTTGCATATGCTTGCTTCTGCTTTTTCCTTTTCCTCAAGTGGGTTTTGAGAAGAGATATCTAATCACTTTTTTAACCAGCTTGAAGTATCTGCTTGTTATGGTTTATGTCATAAATTCTCTCCCAAATGTCTCATGTGTTAGAAAGGTCTTCAGGTCCTGGGGGCACTATAGTCAGCTGTGGGATCAGTGGGTTTGCTCACTGTGAATCCATAGCTGAATGAGCTGTTTAGGAGACAGGGGCCAATCAGAGGAGAAGGGTCGCTGACTGTGTCCGTAGAGCAGTGTATCCCTCTTTGGCTCTTCCGTTCCCTTCTTGGCCACTATGACATGGGCAGGTTTTCTCATTGGGTCATTTCACCCAAGCCTTTCTGCCCTGACAACGCACTCAAATTGCCAGCCAAAACAAACTTATCTTCCTTTAAGTTGTAGTGTAGAATATCATGGGCCAGCAGTGAAAAGTCACTAAGATGTCAATTATCTTCAGTATCGTTGCTGTTAAACAAACAACTCAAACTATCAGTGTTTTATACCAATAAACTTGTTTTTTTTCATCTCAGGACACAGTGTTCCCTTCAGTTATCTGTGACTGCTGTAGGTCTTATTCAGTAGGCGTGGCCCTGTTCCACAATTCATCCATTTAAAGAGCAAGACTTAAAGGAAGGATATGGTTATAAAATGTCTATTCTTTTTGCTAGTGGGAATTAGGAGATTAAATCAAAGGCTACAATCACTTTTAAAGTTTCATCTCAGGTGGAATGCATGTCAAGTTCCCTTACATTCTGTTATGCAAAATGTCGCTAACTAAACTCAGTCTGATAGAATGGGATATGTACTTCTAAGGTGAGGGAGACAAAGTGTATGGGTATTTATTTGTGAATAATAACAAGCCTACTACCACTGTAGCCTCCTTTATGGAGCTATTGCTTGCAGGGAAGTTTCAATTTAAAACAAGTGGTTTACAATTAAGGCAAATATACATTAGTGAAATACGCCTCCCTTTTGGTTCGTACTATCACACTATTTGTATTCTGTTTTTCTTATTTCAAAAAAATCTTAATTTTCTTTCTGATTTTATTACACATATAATAAATATACATAATAAAATATATGTGGCTGTCAAAATTCCTACTATGAATACTTTCTGATGCCAATTCAGATTGTGTTTTCATGAATTATTCTACCCTCTCTCTGAAATTTTTGTTGTATTAGGCTTTTCTGTTACCTCATTCAACACACAAATTTTTACCATATCATATGAGAATCTATTTTTTGTACTGAAATATTAATAGAGATAATCCCTGTATAATGAGATTTGGAGAAGCTTTGCCATCTTCATTATACATGTTTGTTTTATGTGCATATTTCTGTTTTGAGTTTCTATCAGCAACATACTGACAAATATTTAACACCTTGTTCCTCAAAAAATGAAAAGCTTAATTTGTACAGTTGTTAGTTTCTTTGGTATGAATGTTTCCAACACAGCCAACACCAAGCCAACATCGTGATGCTACTTAATCAGAGTTAGCAGGAAATGCACTATTGATACCTGCAAGTTGGTGTTTTCCAACACACCAACTATTGTATTGATTGTATTGATTATAAAAATGAACTCTTCATTGTGGAATAAATGAATATTTCCTTTGACAGCATTTAGACATCACAGAACTCCATAGAGAATGGAAAGTTACTGAAGTAGAAGAAAGGAGTAACTGCAATAAGCCACACTAGTCTTTACATGTTGTACTTGAAGTGCAATATATTTTTATGCGATTGATTACATTGACTTTTAAGGTAGTTAAGTGCTTAGTAATTCACAGAGCACTCAGAATTCTCCTGAGAACACAAATCCTATGCAATAATACAGCATACTTAGGAGGAAGTACAAGACCTTTATGGTCAAAGCATACTCCCTTTTTATCAATATAATCAGCAGAAATAATACTGTAAAACATTAACATCCTTACTCTTATGAATCACAATGTCTCAGTTACTTTTCTCTCATTGCTGAGGCAAAGTAGCTGATGCCCAAAATTAAGGAAGGAAAGTTTTATTTAGCTCACAGTTTGTGAAAGTTTCCACCTTCGGCTGGCTCCAAAGCAGAGTGGCATATGGCGGAGAGCAACAGTTCATGGCAGCAGAAAACAGAAAAAGCAAAAAGAGCAAAAGCAAGGAGCAGCAGCAGGGACAGCAAGCCCCTTTCCTCCCATGCATCATATGCAGGCTACCCACCCCAGGGTGGGTGTAGCCCTCACACCCATAATCCCAGCATTGGACCATGGATCAATCATAAACTCTGGAAGGCTGCCCCATGACTTCATGAGGATTTGGGGGGACATCTAGACACAAACCATAACACACAAATATAAAATATGATTTTAAAAAATCACAATAACATTACAACATCTGAGAAAGGGAAAATAGAGGGTAAAAATAGATTTTAAAACAAAACTTCAAAGTAATTGCTAAAACCTCACAAAAATCACATTAGGTTAATTCTGAGTTTCCTTCCAAAATAAATAAAATATCATAAAGTAGATAACACAGATGAGTTTCTTCTTTCATGTGTGATTGTTTCACTCTTTTCTTTCAATATTCACTCTTTTCTTTAGGGAACAGACCTTAAAACATGGAAGGAAATCACTAACAGTAAAAGGCAAATTGCATTTTTATCAGATTTGCTAAATGAGTTATATCAATCTTCTGCTACTATGTCAGATTTACTTTAGTAAAAGTAGAGTGATTCTCAGATGGAAAGCTAGACAAGCAATCAAGGAGTAGTAGAAACATCATCAAATCACTAAAGTAGAAGCTTGTATATTTGTAATCATTTGCAAATTAAAAAGAGATAAGTTCCAGGAAATGATAGGATCAAATAGTCTTCCCTGAAGGGTAAACATATTTACAGAGCTATGACTGCCCTACTCAGTATTGTTTCCAGGAATGAAAGCGCAGTCAGTCATTATATTCAAAACAACCTACACCTGATAGAATCTCTAAAACCAGGAAGTGAATTTGAAAAAAATTTGATACACTGTAAAAATATGAAAAAATGAGAATGTCAAATCAGGAAGGTCCAAGTAACCACTCAAGGGAACTGAGTAAAGGGAAGAGATAATTTACTTCAAATATATATTGGTTCATTCAAACTTTTTATAATTCACAGGAGACTTGGTATGTTTGAATCAGATTGGTGTTTACCGAAATCATTTATAAAATTGTAACATGTTGAAATAAAGTTCAGGTTGCTCTTCTAATAAAATCTTTCACACATAGTTGAAGTTGCTGCTGCTGTGACCAATCTGTGACCACTCAATCTGTGGGTACCATGAACTACCAAGTAGCCAGCCCCACAAGAGAAAACATGCACAAAACCTTGCAAATTATGAAGATTACTTAGTAGAATTCATTCAAGGTAATCTGTGTTTTCCTTACTCTAACTTGCCTCTCTTCAATTCCCAGATAATCTAAAACAAAATCATTTAAACATTTCTCTATTATGTATATTACTTTGTCGCAGGACAAGAGAATAAACATTTCATGACTTGCCCATCAGTCCAGTTCAGTTTCATTGCTGCTAATTTTCAAAGCATTTGTTACCTGTTTTTTTTTTTTTTTCTTTCTCCAAATGATAGATCTCAGCCATGTCTCCCAAATTGCACTGGTTTAAAATATACATTGATATTTTATGTTGTTATTGTGCCTCTGAAATCCAACACCATTTTTGTGCTGTGTTGTAAAACTTCTGAATGCTGTGTGCTATGGTTAAGAATTTTTTTTTTTTTGGCAAGGGGATCAATATAATACAGGACACATTTTATAAGATTATTTCTAATAGTCACCCAAAGAATCATTTACAAGAGTGTGCAGGAAATCTGTGTACACACTAGATACCAAAAAATCCAGCTGAGGGCCTGAATCCCACGATAATGTCTTGCATGAGTCCAGCTGAAGACCTAGAGCCCATAACAATGCCTCCCATGAATCTAACTAGAGGCTTAGAGCCCATAACAATATCTCACTCAGGCCTGTTTCATGGATCTGCACTGGGAAGGCCCAAAGATCAGTGGTGGAATCTAGTAAGTCTATGCCAGCAGGATGAAGGATCTGTGCTAGAAGGCTGAGGGATCTGCACTGGAGCTAGAAAGTGACGTGCAAAGTAAGAACCAGAGCTCCTCTGAAAGGTACCACAGCCATCCTTAGCAACAGTGAGGTCCTGAGCTCCCCTGATGATCACAAAAGTTGAGTTCCCCTCAGGAAAGCCAACACTACAAGTTTCTCCAGCAAACTTAGCTGTGCACCTTCTTCCCCTCCAGAGCCAAGAAGCAATGCTCAGAGTGAGGACCAGAGCTCCACCAAAGTGAACCAAAGTTATTCTGAGTGCCAGCAAGGCCCTGAACTCCCCAGAGGATGAAAACAGCTGAATTCATAAGGAAAGCTTGTATGACATGCTTCTTCAAAAGAACTAACAGGTCCTTGAAGCTTCTACCAGCTCCCAACAGCATTTTTCAGTTCCAACAGCCTAACTTCTTCACCTCTGCTCCAGTTCTCTTCTTATGCTACTGGCAACAGTCCTCAAGTGGCCCTCCCTCACCCAGTACCACACTTACGCAGTTCATCTGGGTGTTATAAGTTGACCACCAGTTATCAATCCACCACAGTGTGCTTTGGATGCCATCTGTGAATCATATTATTATTAAAGGATCTTTCTACTCATGATAATCATATAATTTTACCTTTCATATTCATTTTTGAACCATCACATATCTCCCTCTGCAGGTTTATCTGTCACATGCCTCTTTGGTGTTGGTCTGGCATGGTCATGAGTTTGGAATACATTACGATTATTTCCATAACTCCCACTATTTTTACAAACCTGAGATACAAGAGTAGTTTAGGTATGTTTACATATGCTCTTCAAAGAAATCTAAGAAGAACTCCATAGGTAATTTTCTGGCCAAGATTCTTTTAAAATAGACATAGATTTCAGAGGTAAAAGGTGATACAAGACACTGAAATAATCTCAAGATTACAGGTATGAAATAAGGACCTATGGCATGAAAAAATATACTAGAAATACCTTCCTTGCACTCCAACAATATAACATGAATAGTTCTAGTCCTGAGCAAAGTCCTGAAGTTCACAAAGGTTTATTCTTACTGCTTTTTCACCAGCACAGGGCTCTATTGATAACTGTTGCTCATCAAATGCCTTTTCTGTGTCTCATTCATTTAATATGCAGCTTTCAACTGTGAATAGGAATTCCTGTAGAATAGCAGTTCTACTACGGAATGGTGAGGTCACTTGAATGAAGGATAAAAAAGACTAAAGACTAAAAGATGGCCTGGGATCTTCTTTTGCTATTATTCAAGAGATACATTGTATGGGCTGCACTTTGATTAACAGTCTCTGACAACAAAATGTGTATCTATTTTGTACACTATCTAATCACCCCTACCCTGTATGGCCTATGACGTATAGTTAGATATATAGTCCGATATATAAAGGAATGACAAATCTAAGAAATCTTCTAACCCTAATCATCAACATTTTGAGTTTTTTCATAGTATTTCGTGAAGCAAAAGCAACCATTTTGTACTATAAATATACACGCATCAAATTAATACTTAAAAATAAATTAATATAATACCAATGATGAGGTTAAATCTGAAAAAAATGTCTTTATCACTATCTATTAAGCTTTATCACAACAGTTTGATGGGAGGGCATATACAAAACACTACACCTGATAAAGTAAATGTTCATTTTATTTTTAGAGCAAATATTTTATTTCAGACTCATAAGCATGTGAAGAGAATCAAGGAAATCCTCATGTAGTGAGAAAACATCGAGAGGATTAGAACATTACTGAGCTGTGCAGGATAACAAATGACAACCCTGAGGGTTTAACTGAAAGTGAATCCACAATACTTCAGACACCCTTTACAGTGACATATGACCAAAAAGGAAGCTAAGATTATATTTAATGCATTTTTATGGGAAAAATGCAGGGGAATGTGTGACATGGACAATTAAGGCCAATACCAATCTGAAATTGGTAGGAAACATAATAGTCAACTGAGAGGTTGTTGTATGACAACAGAGAAAAAGAAATTAGAATGAGATTCTGCTTTGAGACATAAACTTGTGTTACTGAGGCCCACTACAAAGTTTATGGGCTGAAGAGATAATATCATCAGATGGATTTTAAACTGTCTGACTCAAGAGACACATAAAGACCTTAAATTGTTTGTTGTGCTTGGTACTGCCTATGGCTTTGGAAAAGAGAAATCAATAAAAGAAGCAAACGACCAGGCAAAGAATCAGTAGGGTTGTTAAGGAATCTAAGTAGAACGTTAGTGACAGATAATGTTGATAGTTTTGTGTAAAAGCTCAGGAAAAGTTTCGCCTCCACTTTTAGTAAAAATACAAATGTGGAATTCTTGGAAAGTACTGCAGCATATCTTGTGTTCAGAATACTCAATCTCTTTTCAAAAGACAATTGGATATAAATTATATGATCGTAAAAAGGCCTTAGCTATAATTGCTGAAAACTTTGGAAGAAAGCACATCAGGGCACAGGCTGGTTCACCACCATAAACATCCATGCAAGAATAACGAGCTCAAGATCTTTCTCCAACTGGCTTCGGTTCTGCAACTGAAACATTGTTCCTGTTATGGCTGGCAGCTGATTCAAACTGCTGATTGCTGAATTTCCTATAAGAAAACGGATGCCTGTTGCCCTGTTGGATTCCCAAGAACCAAGCGCGCCAAGAACATTTTGATTCTACAGAGGGAAATGAATGAAATATGGATTTTAAAATATTTAACTCATGTCAAATCAAGCCAAATGATTTATATACACTCATGAAGTGTTGGTCCAAACTACCCCAAGGGCCAGAGACCAAGTAAAGATATTACCATCCCCAGAAGCAAAATTGAAAAATATTAAGAGGTAAATTTGTATAATGTTAAGGGAATTGAAATTATTTTTCCTTATAAATGAAAATCTTCTTGCTTTCTAGTGTCTATTCTCACCATTTCCAACACTTCTGTTGTATTTATTTGGCTCTCCATTTTCACAAAAACAACTCTCCTCCAGGGCTTCTCTATGCCAAGGGCAATTTTAAATTCTTGCTTTCCTTTCTTGTGTATCATAATGGCGCTTGATGGCTTACTTGTTCATGAAGCCTATTAACATGGATTCAGAAAGGAACATAAGCTCTTCGCGGTATTTTCCTGGACCAGTTTTCCTCAGATTCCTTTTCTGGCTTCTTTTTAACTCTTAACTTCCAACCTTGGAGTATCTCGTCCCTTTGTTCTTGGAAATAGAGAAAGTTTAACTGGTTAAATGTAAAAATTTTCACCACTAAAATGGTGAAACCAAAACTGAATCAAAACATAAGCAGTAGAAAACATGCTTCAAGTTTTGAACTTGGATCCTTCTCTGGATTGACGATATGTGCAGGGAATACTCGTTAGAGATGTAGGACAGCTATAGTGACTGACAGCTTCCAGCCATGCAACCATAAGTGTAAACAACTGACCCTCTACAGTGGTCTGGGTTGCTAAAATATGAAGTCCTGTAGATTAAATGCATTAAATGCATTTTTAATTTATCATATTTTCAACTAATGATGGGTTATCAGGATGTAACCCTACATAGATTGAGGTAAGCCTATATTCTGTCCACATATATGCCTGAGGGTATTCCAACCAGTAAAATGACATTAAAAGCCATATACTTTCTTGCCACTCACAAAACATGTACATCTAGATTGCATCCTTGAACTCTCTCTGTGCTTGAATGTCTCATTCCTTAATTCACTTGATGTCTCATATGTGACACCTGTCAATCTGAACTAGAGTCCTGGGATGGTCACAGTCTTTCCTATCCCAGTAAGCAGCTCCATTTTATTGATTGCTCAGGTTATGGAATTTAATGCCATTTGTGATTCTTGTGAACATCTTCCATTCCACCTTCAATGTAGCAGTCAAACCTTTTACATATATCCAGAATCTAATCAACTCCCACCACTTCCTCTGATACCTTGGCCCATGTTCCCACTGTCTCTTGTATAGATGACAGCAAGTCTTCTAACAGGTTTCGTTCTGCCACCTTCATCTCCCTTCAGCTGCTTGTCAGAATAGCAGTAAAAGACCTCCATTTAAAAACACTTTGGTTATACTGTTCTTTTTATCAAAACTTCCCAGCACTTCTCAACTATTTCGGCATAAAAGATAGTATCTCATGTACACGTGGCAGCATAATTTCAACGTTGCCCTTTCACTGCTTGGTTGTAGAGTTGCACAGGCACCTTATTGTTACCCAAACACTCCAAACTCAGGAAATGCAGATCAGCTTTTCACTTACCCATATAATTGTGCAAAATTATTTCTATGGCCTAAATCTCCTAGTCCCTCAGTTCCCAGTACAGAGAGCTCTTTCAGCATTAAAACATATATTGGTAGAGACAGATACTTAGATAAACAGTACTTTCGTTACACGTTGGAGATTAAATAGATTATATACCCTCATATTTACTTCTTTATTGACCTCTACCCAAAAATTAAACTTTGGGAGGTAATTTTCCCCTGGATTTTGTTTACTATTATCAGAATCAAAGGCATTGACTAGTATATGATCAAGTCTATATGTGTTTATTCAGTGAATGAATGAATGAATGAATTGCTATTCAGGTCAAGAGTAAGAGTATTCTCCATCTTTATCTTTTCTTTTTTTAGTTTTGTACTTACTAGATTAGTAACTCCATGAGGAGTAGGAGTAGGAGAATCTTTTATAAATTTTTCAAATTCTAATAATGTTCTGATTGAGAATACATTTACTGTATTTAAATAATCATGCAAGGAAAAAAATGGGTTAATGCTCATAAAACTTTACATAATTGGACAATTTTAATTTAAAAGTAGGAAGGCAGAGATTAAAGTTAATGAGGGAATGATCCTCCATGTAATTCTATTAAACTGTTTAACACAAAAGCTAGTAGAATTATGGAAAAAGGGTACCAGAGGGAGCAATAGAAGAAAAAGTTGTAAATCAGTCTATGAAAAAGAAAAAACACAAGAGTGCCCTTTTAGAAGGAATGAGAATCACATAGTTCCATCATTTGATAGATTAAAGCAATCAAAGAGATGGGAATTGCCAAATTCAGTCATTTGATAGATTCGAGGAATCACAGCAAAGACATAAAGGTAAATTTGTATTTCTCACGAGGGCAGTCAAAGTGGATTATTAGGCACTCCCATTGCTGTTAAATATTATGTTGACTTTAATTCTTCCCTAGGTGCCTGAGAATGTGTCTTTTTTGATCAGAGAAAGAGCAAAGTTACTTCTACATTTTTATTTCCAGACTGTCTGAAACTCAAAACTGTATTACTCTCTAGGAGTGAAAAGCCATTTTCAGACTTAGTAATTGCTACAGTAGCAATAAAAATTTCACTATCCACATGGAATACATTGAGTGAAAGTTGAACAAAACTCTCTGGTACCAGTAGTGGACTAATAAACAAAAAGAATACTTTCATTTTATTAATTTGTTTATTTAATAACTATTATGTTTATTGTGGTAGTACTTTATTCTTTTATATATACAAGCTGTGAAAAAAATAAATTTCATCAAGGGCTTAAATAACCAGTAATTTTTGAGAATTTCTTGGTTCTTGAAATGGGTTAAGCAATTCTCTGGGCTTTCCACAAAGAATTTTTAATATTGGTAATATATTGAAGTTCTTTTTATATCAATAACATCTGATATATTGAAATTCTTTTATATCACATATAAGATGTATTTAAATGGAATCAAAATATTTTAGTCAATTCTAATTATACTTTATTTTAAATTAGCTGGTCTTATATTAATAATTGTGATTTATATAAAATGCTAGAAAGCAGTTAAATAACACCCTCAGTTCCTATAGCCAGAGAAATGTTGGTGATTAGAAATTATAAAATCTTGCAACACCAGCAACTTTTGCACAGGGGGGAGGGAGATTTTATGAGGGCACAGTTGGCCTAAGAGCAGCCTTTAGCTTTTCACGAAGTAGTGTATAGTATAAAACTGCTAACATTCTAGGGTAGAACAAAAAGCATGAGGATAAACAGAATCACAGTGCGAAGGTGTAGAAGGGGCCTAGTAATTCCAAGATAAGAGGAGCACTGCAATTATGAAGTTAAATTTACCAATCATTCCTTTATGTTCGAGGTTTTACCCTTGTCTCTGAAGCGGGATATTAAAAAATCTCTTCATGGTGATGGTAACCAACATAAGTGAATTTATTCACACCAAGTGGATTAATTCACACCAACTGGTTTGGGGAAGGATTTTGGATAGCACTTATCATATGAACAAAGGAACCATGATGAGACATCACATGATATATTCTAGTTAAATAGTCATCATTTGATGTGCTAGAGTGTAAAATGTGATTTAGCTCAGTGGCACAGCGCCTATTTGTCAAGTGTGAGGTCGTGAGTTAGATTCTCAGTACCGGAAAAAGACAAAAAAAAAAAAAACAAAACAAAACAAAACAAAAAAAAAATGTACCATGACCTTTGCAAACCTCTCTGCCACGGCCCTTTCTAACTTTGTTTGGGGCTGGGGATTTAGTTTAGTGGCAAAGCGCCTGACTGGCAAGCGCAAGGTCGTGAGTTCGAATTCCTGGTACCGGAAGAAAAACAAAAACCAAAACGAAAGAGAGTTTAAAATTTGAGATAAGCTGTGGCAGTAGATTGGGTTAGAAAAAAAAAAGGTAAGGGGGAGCTAAATAAATGAGGGATGTGTGTGTAATAATAATGTACTCGGAAACATAACCATAGCAACAAGGATCCACATGTGAAGAACTGGAAAAGCCCAATTTGCATTACACCATAAGATGCTGACAATTTTCAGAAAAATGTTTGATCTTCAAGATAAAGTGATGACCTCAGACACAGATGATGATTTTTCAAAACCAAGGTGTTAGTGACTGAGAACAAAAGTTAAATGAGTAAATGTTCCTCTGTACAAACTTGGCTAAATTTAAAAAGAAATAAACAAAGATCTTAGTCTTTATCTTTTTTCCATTCTTTATTCTACTACAAATTACAATTACCAAATGTCTTTAGGTTTTGATTTTGATGGTGATATATTCAGATAAATTTTATAAATTATATTTGTTTAATAATAAAATTCACAAAACTCAAATCTGTATTGGAAAAATTTTAAAAGCAATGTTTGGACAACTTATGTTGCTACTACTTATAACATTTTGCATAAATTTGTGCATAATATTTGTATATGTTTTATAAATGAAAGCATACAAACTTGTAAATTTTTCTTTAATCATTAATTTAAGGGAAGCTAGTAATTTCTCAATTTTTATTGTATTTCAGCTACTTACTTTTTATAATATCATTAATAGGAAGACAAAATATGAAATAGGTTTTGCAATTATTTGGCAAGGTAGAAAATAAATCTCATAGAAAACTGTAGCTATTAGATTTTAATGGAAAACTTCTTTTATAAAATAAATTATTTGAATTAATCAAGACAATTGTTTACCTGGAAATTATAAGTTAAACCTGACCAATCAAAAACTAATACATTTAACTAGGTATAGCAGTTAAAAATGCTGAATTATGTAATCTCATTTTCAGCTTCCCAGATGACACTCTTCGAGTTTCAAAAACATAGTTCTATCTCTTTCTTTAAACATGTGAGAATTTGAATAACTATGGTATCCTTTTTCAAATTCACTAAGCAGAAAAATTGTTAAGATGAATTTCATCATATTGTCATTTACCTCCCAGGGAAGAAAGATTAAAACACATACACATACACATACACACACATGCATAATTAATTAATGAATTTGGTAATAGCTTATAGCACAATATATACAAATTAGAAGTTAATTGTATGTGAGCATGAATGAGGACTTTTCTACCTTATTCTTAATTTGGTTTCCATGTGATTATTCTCATCCTCTGCCACATTTACATAAAACAAATACAAGCATATTATTAAGTGGTGATTTTTGCTGACCTATTATGATAAGTTAATTTTTCAAGAGGGAAATATCATCTACAGACTTCATATGTCTTTAGTTGAACTTGTGAAGTCATACACCTGAAATTAACTTCATGACTTAGAGTGCTAAGTAAACACAAATGTGTACATCATTACTGACATTTTCCCCTTCTGGGGGTTCTCTGCTGTGTTTGGCAGTTTGTGTCGGAATTTGATGGGTAGAGAATCGGTTTTGTCCTTGTCATGAGGTGTCTCTACTTCAATCAGATTTCTCCTTGTCATGAGGTGTATTCTAATTAAATGGAAATTATTGCACTGGAAATGAAAAACAGCATGTAACTGTTTTGTCTTAAAATAGATCATACATAGCCTATGAACCAGAGACATGTTTTAGAGCTTAACATTTTCTGTTTTAAATGATGACATTTATCTGAATTTTTTAATTTGCATGAAATATGCATAAATGTATCTTCTCCTTTTAAGCAGTTTTTATATTAATTTTAACTTGCATAAATGATACTAATAAACCATTGCTGTATCTTGTAGCAATTTAGTTCTACTTACATTAAATATTTTTCCATGTTAATGGGGCTAGATAGATACTACATTTCATAGTTAAAAGATAGAAACAATTTAAGCACTGTTTAGAGTTCCAGATTCTCTCTTAATGACCGTTTTCCCTTGACATATTTTTAAATAAATCTCTAATTAAGATCTTACCAGGAAATGAGTTGGATAAAGTAAAAACTAAAAAATATAATTAAGTTTAAGTCTAATAGCCATTCACCTTTTAAATGCTGACCCCAGTAATTTAATATTTAAATTTTTCTGATCTACTTATTTAATGTTTTAAATGATTACATAACATGGCATTTGATAACTCATAGTGTAAATGATGATGTCAAGGCAAACTGCAATGAAGCAAAGTCATCACATATTTTAATAGATCTAGGAACAATGAAAATCATGGAAGACCCTTTTCATACACATTAATTGTCCAGACACAGAAAGAATTATAGAAATAACCAGAAAGGGGATTGATTTATGTCCCCTCCCTTCTGTCTAGGTAAAAAATATAATAATAGATTCATTTGTTGAACGGAACTTGGACATTTTTCTCAGCATTTCAGCTGAAAAAGGTGCAGATAGCATTGAAACCTGTACTTCGGAATGAATAAACAAAACTATAGACAGCATTGTGAAAACAACTTAAGTGAGTCCGAAAAAATGTTACTGGATTGCTAGAAGGAAGGGGATTTCTAAAGAAGAAGAAGGAGAAGGGTCACACTCAGAAGTGGTCTTAAATGAACAGTAAGACGTTTAAATACCATGTCTAACTAGCAAGATGTATCAAATCAAGAGAGAACAATTCTTTAATATTAAAAACAAATATCAGCCCATGTATAAGCAGATGGTCAGAAAGCAGTGGTGATAGAATGTTAGAGATAAAGCAGAGGAAATGATTATTAGCTAGCAACAAGTCCTACAGCATATAAATTTGAGTATTAGTCATAGCGCTGGGGCATAAATTATCCTTTGACATTGGAAGGAGGATTCGATTTTCCATTTTAGAGCAAAAATGTCTAAGTCATCTATTTTCACATCTCTTAAGCAAGAGACAAGAGCAGCTGAGGAAACAGAATGTGAGGAAGGTAGAACTCTCCACTGGAAAGATGAAAATACCCCAGAATAAATATTATTTTCATTTGTTCAGAGATTAATGATGTCATGCCTGAACTACACCACTAGAGTTAGTCAAATCTCTAAATATTTTATGGTTTCAGTTTATGGCCTCTTCATACACTTCCAATGAACACTTTATATTTTCTTTTGACTCAACCCAAATGTTATCAAATCAAAATGGGAAAATGAGTTATTCACTGACACATGGAATGGAAAGAAATTTGCTTATATGTTTTCAAAATATTTTTCTATTACCCTTCGCATAAAATTTTATTTCATGCTGCCTACTGTTTTTTTTAATTTAATTAAACTTCTCTGGGGATTAATGATTCCTTTTTTCTCTTTTAATAATCACTTTTGTTCACAATAAAAGCACTCAGATCTCTCTCAGAGCAATCATGGTTTCTATTAATAGAAGTGCAATATATTTGGTTTGTATTTTCAACTTCTAAAAAAATTGTCAGATACTTTCAGTATTATGTGAAGTGTATAGAAGGCACAGTCTTATTACTTACCAGGTGAACCTCAGTAAAATCAACATTGTTAGAGCTGATTTAGTACTTATATTTTTGGAAAGGTGGGAATGTACAGCTCAAACCAATTTCTTTATATTTGTTTTAGCTGCAGCAAAAGAAATCTCAAGTAATGTTTTCTAAGGCAATTTCTACTTCACCAATTTCAGTTACAGTAATTTTCTCTTATCTGTGATTTTGCTTTGCACAATTCTATAGTTATTCATGAATAACTGTAATACAAAAATTTTGCTACAGTGCAGTAAAGAATTAAATTACACACACACACACACCAGACACAGAGCACATCTGTGTTTTTACAGTATATTGTCATAACTGTCCAACTTTTAATTTTATCATTTCTTGTTAATATTTTACTGTGCCTAAGTTATACATTTAACTTTTCCATAGTCACTCATATACAGGTAAGTACACAGTATATATAAGTTTAGTACTATCTACATTCAGAGAGGTACATGGAGTTTTTGAAAGAATTCTCTGCAGATAAGGAGAAACTGCTGATTGACCAAAACTTACTAGGTCAATAAAAATGATATTGAAACATAATAAATAAAGTATTCAAAATAAACTCACCAACAAGTCTGTTAGAGTTTGTTGCTGTTCTCATGCAAACTCAGATTTTTTTTTTTTTTTTTTTTGTCTTTTTGAGACAGGGTCTCGCTATGTGGTTCAGGCTGGCCTTGAGCTCACTTTGTAGCCCAGGCTGGTCTCAAACTCACAATGATTCTCCTCCCTCAGCCTCTCAAGTGCTGGGATTATAGGAGTGCACCACCATGTCCCTTTAAACTCAGAATTTTTCTTTCTTTCCTTAAAACAAAAAATTAGTACAACAGCTGTGTGTATATAGCGAGAAAACATCTGCATATTTTTATACAATGATTTAAGATGGTTTAACTTAAACACAAAGCATTTTACTGTTTGATTTTTTAAAACACAACACAAAACCAGATAGGCTGTGGAGAGAAATGAACCCTACTCCACTGCTGGGGGGAGTGTAGACGGGTGAAACCACTGCGGAAATCGGTTTGGAGATTCCTCACAAAATTAGAATTGGAAGTCCCATTTAACCCAGCTTTCTCCTTCTGGGTATTATCCCAGAAGAATTAAAGACATCATACCACAGCGATATATGTGCACCCATGTCTATAGCAGCACAATTTGTTATAGCTAAATCTTGGAAATAACCCAGATGCCCATCCACTGAGGAATGGATAAAAAAGAAGTATTTTTATACAATGGAGTATTACTCAGCTATTTAAAAAGATAAACTTGAGGCTTTTGTAGGTAAATGGATGCAACTGGAGACCATACTCATAAGTAAAATAAGTCAGACCCAGATGTGTAAACATCATGTTGTCTCCTTGTTATGGGAACCTGAAAGACTAGGTAAAACTCAAAACATACAATAGATGATAGGAAAGGGAAAGAAATTGCTCAAAGGAAAGAATGACTGGGATGAAGGGAAAAAGAGAAAAGAAAGAAGGAAGGCAAAATATAAATGTAAATCTATATCTATATCTATAAATGTATATGAATAGCTGTGATAACTGTATTGTTGATGTCTGATGGTGTATTGAAACGAACAGTTAGTGATTACAATTTTTTATGTTCTGAACAATTGTGCATGCTTATGTCTGGTGGTCTGAGCAACTGATTTGAAGGTAACAGTATACAATGGAATTACAATGGTGAACTCCTACCATCTTGTCAGTGAAACACTGTATTATCTCTACTGTTTTATTGAAGAATTATTTCCTCATTCCCTAAAATGGCTTGAGCAATCTTTCATTCTGACATCTGATAATTTGAGCAATGTAGTTGAGGATAGTAATGTGTAATGTAACAATCACTGTTGATTCATATTATTTTGTCTTGAGACCCTGTATCACTTTGACTGTTCTCACTTTGATTTGTTTATGTTTGTCACACTGGTATGCTGCTACTGTTCTATCTCTTTGTTTCTCATTTACTACTCTCTTTAAAAATAAAAAAAAATAAAATTCAAATAAATGTGTGTGTGTGTGTTACTGAGCATTGATCACAGGGCCTTTACACTGACCTACATAACCAGATTTATTATTAAATTTTGAGACAGAGACTCACTAAATTGCTCAATGGCCCAGGTTTGGCAAAAATTAATGATCCTCCTTTCTCAGCCTCCGACAGTACTGGGATTGCAGGTGTGCACCCCCATACTAGGCTTCAAGTAATGTTTCCATGTTAAAATGTGTTTACATTTTTAATATTAAGTGCAACTGGGATACCTATGACGACAATGATTGTTTCAGTCAATGCTTACTAAAGAAATAGATGTAATGCAAAATATATATAAAAATTTATAAGATTGGCTCACAATGGCTACCCACTGAGTCAGGTGCGGAATGGTGCAATAGTCTGCTTGCACAATGGAGATCTAAAGGATCCAGTCAAGGTTCTGAAGCTTGCTGTAGTTTCCCATGTAAATCCATATCAGGAGGCTAAAGGGTCTCTGATGGAAGACTGAGGGGTCTATGCTGGAGAGCTGAAGAGTCTTTCTTACTCAAGTTGACACAATCAGTTAACTATCACAACGATCAAAGTAGAAATTTCAAAAGTAAAAAGGGTTAGTACCAATATTACAGTATTCCTCAGAAAGGCTAGATTATCCAAGTCAATTTAAAGAAATATGTGGCTTACTATTAAAATTAATTTGTGATCCAGGGAAAGAAAGTACTTGTAAAATAATAACATTACTTCCACCAAAAGCAATAGGAGCAAATTTCCCAGCAAAAGCATGGTAAATCCCTAGTTTCCTTGAGTGTTTATCAGCATCCTACAAATGGAGACTTTGGAATCAGATGAATTCAAAGTTAAAGTCTTCCAGACATGAAAGCTGAAGTATTTAGCATTTTTTTGAGCTACCTTTGAGAAAAAGAAATGTGATTTATAATTTGAGCTTTCATGAAAGTGAATATATGTATACTGCAGTATCTATTATCAGGATCTAGAGCCTGGCTTCTCATCTTACTGAGCTGTCGTAGAAAGCAAAGACAACTTCAGCAGATATAAGAGTAGAGTAACAAGTGAGGACCAAATAATAGTATATATGAGTCTCAGCTTAGAGTTTTATTTCAGATTTATCACTTAATAATTAGAAAAAATGTTGAAAATAAAAATTGTGGTGGAACAATAAATAAATTACCAAAGATTTTTTCATGGATTGATATTTAGGATTCAGTTCATGCATCAAAATTTCTCATCCTTCCAGTCTGTGGCTGTGCCTCCTATTCTGATGCACTATTAATCTCACATTCGGTGTCATTTTATTCCTGTCAGCTATCACTACTCATTATTGGCGTCATCCAGGTGCTTATTATGTTAGTGTTTCTCTCCTGCTTCAAGTATGAGATGTGCCGATATTGCCTTTGAAAAATTATGTGGTAACTCATAATAGTTGAATAAAGTGAACAAGTCACAAAAGGTTAAAATTAATTCTCAGAGGCAAATAATCAGTGCTAATATTTATAGTGCATATGTGATGTGCAAAGAATTATTGTAAGCAATATATATGTATATATACATATATGTATGATTGATGTATATCTAGGATATATGTATCATAAATATATATATATGCCCTAGATATTATATTATTAACAAAATCATTCCATGAATACTATTATTATCTAGGAAGAAAAAAAGAAATTTTAAAATTTGATATAGCTCAGTAATTACTATCTAGGATAATAACATCCTAGATTATTATCTAGCATATATATATATATATATGCATGTGTATATATATAATATGTCTATATTCCTAGCAAAATTATTCATTGAATACTATTATTACCCCAACTTTACAGAGGATATGAGAAACATAATGGCAGAATAAGTAAATTGCCAAATACATTAAAACTAGTACATATGGAGCAAAATTGGGGCCAGGCTAGCTGTAGAGCCCGGGTATTATGTTATTCTGAAATACTGTTTCTGTTGTCATAGAAATATTATTTATCTTCTATAAAAATTCACTCATAAGATGGTGCTTAAGATACTGTTAAAATCTAAGCAGTTAACAACCAAATAAAGTATTAATTGTGTTACCAATTAAAACTTCAACTTTTCAACCTACCAAAACTTGCACTTTCTCCTAAAACTTTTCACTGTTAAAGATGGGAAAATTATCTTTCAATACTAAAAGTTTTGAGAGAAAAACTGACACATCAAGTATTGCTTTGCTTCATAAAATGTTCTGTAAAATATTCTAAAATCTCTAAGAATAGTGCCTGTTGTTACAATACTGCGAAGAATTAAGATATCAGCCTAAAATCTTTATTTTTATTTATTTATTTATTTATTTATTTTTCCTGGTACCAGGAACTGAACTCACGACCTCGTGCTTGCCAGGCAGGTTCTGTGCTTTCCATTACTACCCGAGACACAAATCTTTTTTTCTTTTAGACACCAGGAATCGAACTGAAGACCTTGTGATTGTCAGGCGTGCATTGTGTCACTGAGCTACACTGTCGGTCCCTAGAGAGATAAGTCTTGATGACAAATAATAGTTTTAATTCCAGCTTGGTCATTTTTAAGCCTATTAGTATTATCCAAGTCAATGAGTTTAAGTCTCTCTCAGCCTCATATTTCTTATCTTTTAAATGGACATAATAGAGAAATTAGGGAAACAAACCCTTCATAATAGCATCAAGAAAAATAAACTATTTAAGAGTTAAGGAAAAAAAAAAGCTCTACAATGAAAACTATAGTGCCTCGAAAAAGGAGATTAAAAACATCAGAAAACAAAACAATATCCCCTTTTTTAGAAAAGGCAGAACCAGTATAGTCAAAATGGCTATATTTCCCAAACTATTATACAGAGTTAACCCAATCTCAATCAAAATAGTGGTAACATTCCTTACAGAACTGGAGAAAAGAATCTTGAAATTCTTATGAAATCAGAAGAGACCTAGAAGCGCAAAAGCCATTTTGGGCAACAAGGGCAGGGAAAGGGGTATCACAATCCAGGACTACAAAGCTACACTGTGTTTAAAAAAAAAAAAAAAAAAAAAAAAAAAAAAGATTATCATTGGCAAAAAATCAGATGTGTGGATCAATAGAACAGAATAGAAGATACAGAAACAACTCCAGCCTGTTATTTTTGACAAAGGGACCAAATCCATTTGCTGGAGGAAAGATAGACTCTGTAACAAATGGTGCTTGGAAAACTGCCTATCCACATGATGAAGGTTTAACTTAAGTCAGATCTGTTACCATGCACAAACTAAAATCAAAATGGATCAAAGATTTCAACGTTAGAGCACAAGCACAATCTGCTGGATGACAAAATAGGTAAAACTCTTGAAGATATGAGTGTAGGCAAAGATTCTCTGAACAAAACCCCAATTGCTCAAGAAATAATACGAAGAATCAAAACATGGAGCTATATCAAATTTAAAAACTTCTGAACAGCAAGGGAAACCACCAACAGAGTGAAGAGACAACTTACAGAATGGATACAACGTTTTGCAGGCTACTTTTCAAATAAAGAAATAATATCTAGAATATATAAAGGACTCGAAAACTTAGACCTCCCAATTTTAAAGACCCAATTAAAAATGGACATTTGGAATGCATAGAAACTGCTCAGATGAAGAAATACAAATAGCCAATACAGGAAAAAATGCTCAACATTGCTGGCCATTGGAGACATACAAATTAAAACAGCACTGTGGTTCCATCTCACTCCAGAAAGAATGACCACTATCAAGAAAACGTTGTGAAAGGGAAAGAAACTGCTCAAAAGGAAACAATCGGGATGGGGAAAAGAAAAAAGAAGGAAGAAGGAAAAAAGATATATATATATACAACAAACAAGATAGTTAAGATAATTGTACTATTCATTTCTATTAGTTCATTGAAAGAAACTGTGAGTGTTCATATCGTTTGATCAATTTTGCATGCCTGAACCTGGCAGTCAGAACAACTTTGAAATTTTGTATTGCTCTTACTGTTTTGTTTGTCTCTTTTTCTGTCTCTTGAAAATAAAACAAGAAAACAAAGAAACAACCAGTAACAAATGCTGGTGAAGCTATAGGGAAAAAGGAAACCTTCTCCATGTTTTTTGTGGGATTGTAAACTGGTACCACTACAGAAATCAGTATGGAGACCCTCAAAAAACTAAAATTAGAAATTCCACTTGACCCAGGTAGTTCCCTTCTAAGTACAGTGTCTTCCCAAAGGAAATAGACATCATACCACAGTACATTCATACTCATAGTAGCTAAATCTTAGAAACATCTGCAGGTCCATTAACAGATGAATGGATAAAACAGTGGAGTATTTATACACAATGGACAACTACTCTGTCGTAGAGGAGGATAAATGAGTTATTTGTTGGAAAACACATGTACCTTGAAACCATAATGTGAAGAAAAGTAATTCAGACACACAGGCTTAAATATCACATGATTGCTCTTATTTGAAAAACTCAATATGTATATAAATCATGAAACAAAAGACAGGTTATAGAAAAAAGGGAAAAAGGCACCTTGACTTAGTGCAATGGTCTCAGAAATTTTGTATGTTCTTTGGTCTATTGGTTTGGTTTTCAAATTGTGTATATGATAATTAGCTTTATGAGGGCTTATGAAATAAATAAATTAAGGGGCTGGGGATTTAGCTCAGCGGCAAAAGCGCCTTCCTGGCAAGCGCAAGGTCGTGAGTTCGGTTCCCGGTACCGGAGAAAAGTACCGGAGAAAAACCAAAATAAATAAATAAATAAATTAATTAATTAATGTGATGCTGAAATAATAAAAGAGGGTGGAGCAGGGGGAAAAGAAGGGAATTAAATGCAAAAACACATGTACATGTACCAATCCCCTACAGTGAGTGTAATCATTGTGAACTACAAACATGCATTAATAACAGTAAAACAACAACAAAAATAAAACGAAAACAAAGTGAGCAAATTAGAAAGTTGCACAATGCCTAGCACAATGCCCACAGTGTCAACAAAAGATAGATACTGGGGCTTCTCACAGATTTTGTTTATTAGGAGTAAATGGGTTGAAATGTTTATTATATTCTGCTTATCTGATTTTTCTCTTGATTCTTTCAGAGTGTTTGTTCAGTTGAAATTGGCCTTTACCATAAATTATACAAAATTATTCACCAGAAACTGGTGTTGACTATAAGGAGCAAAACAGGAATGGCCTTTTCTTTATCATGGTAGAAAGGAACTATTTGAAAACTAAAGGCAAATAATTCAAATTGTATCATTACCAATTTTGATGTGATTTGTAGAAAAGTTGTTTACTTTCATATAGAATATGCTAGATTAGATAAGGTATCTTTATTTAGGCACAGCACGAGGTTAGTGATTCAGTTAATTTTTAAAAGACCAGTAAGATGAAAATATAATGGCCCAGCAACAGTGGCTGTATTTGGGGCTGGAGTTCCAAACTGAATTCTGATCATATAGGTAAGAATTTGAATTTACTTTGAGGGGAAATAGAAAGCTATTTACTTGTTACATGAAAAGTACTGAATTTATACTCTTAATACCTTATTTTGTCTATGTAGAAAGGACTGGTAGAAGTCAATAATAGAATAGAAAAGGAAAGAAGAGTTGGAGGTTATTGCAAAATTCCAAAGTAAGAAATAATTGAAGCTTGGGTTAAGATGAAAGCAGTCATGTGTTAACAATGCACCTCTCAGAAATGTACATTGGAGACAGCTTCCAAGGTGTGGTAAAAGGTTACATGTACACATAAGGGAGAGGAACATGAAGACAGAGTGAGACAGAGAGACAGAGAGAGACAGAGAAAGAGAGAAGAGGTAAATGAGGAAATGGGAAAATGAAAAATGAGCATGTTAAATTTGACACAGTTAAGAATAAGCCAATGCATATCAAGCATTACATTTTTCCCAATCTAAAACCAGAAAAAATGACTGAACCTGAAGATAAAATATTGGAGAACATTGATATATCCGAAATTGTTAAAGTCATTCAAATGAAATGATCATCAAAACAATATATTTAAAGAAAATGAAATCAGCGTGTCAGAGAAATCTGCACCCGCATGTTTGCTGTAGCACTTTTCACAATAACCAAGATAGAAATTAAGCAGTTTCCATCAACAAGTGAATAAATATTATGATATGCAAATATATAAATGTTACAGTTAGACAAGAGGAGTAAGTTCTATTGTTTTATGGCACAATAGCAGGACTTTAGTTCATAATTTGCTATATATTTCAAAATAGCTTGATGGAAGAACTTTGTTCACAAAATTACCCTAATTTTACCAATACAGAAAGTATACATATTCTGACACTTCACATTTTTTCCCACAAACACATATTAACCATACAACAATGCCAGTTACACTACAATCCACAGGCTATAGAATGAAAAGTGAAATGCTACAGAGAATTGGAGAAACCAGACAGAGAGAAAGCAATCAATACAGGATGTATTAGAGTTTGCTACCACTTTAGAGCTTAATAACACTGCGTGAACTTTAGTAAGGAAGTAAAGCACAGACTTCAGAATGTGCTGCACGTGAAGGCACAGATATTAGGGTATTTTAAAGACAGTATTATTGAAAAATTGCTGAAATATAGAAAACTGTATACACTTTATGTATACAGCTCAGTGAGTTTGGATATATGCATTAGCCTAAGAAACTGTCACGACAATAAAAATAATAAACACATCTAATATTTCCAGAAGTTTCCTCATGCCTATTGTATTCTTTGTTGTTATTGCTCACACAGTACTTTTCAAAATCACCATGAGGCATTACTTCATTCTTGCTGGATTAATTATTACTAAAAAATAAGAAGGATTGGCCATTGTGTAGAGAAGCTGGACCCCTGTGCCCTCCTGTTGGGGATTTAAAATTCTACAGCCACTATTGAATATAGTATGGAGATTTAATAAAATATTTAAAATACTATATGATTCAGCAATTCCACATGTAAGCATATGTGCTAAGTAACTGAAATCAGCATGTCAAAGAGGTATCTGTACTCCCACATTTATGGATGAAGTAGTTACAAAAACTACAAAGTAGAAACCACATAAATATTCATTAACACTTGGCACAAAATAAATAAAGCAAACAGTAGTATACACTAAGTTGAATGCTAGTTAGCCTAAAAGTTAAAGGAATCCTACTACTATGTGATACCAATGGTGAATCTTGAGTGTGTCATACTAAATTAAATAATCCATTAACGAAAAGATATATGGAGCATTATTCTACTACTAAGAAGTATCTGACATACTTAAATGCATAGACACAGAGTGGAATGATGAAGGCCAAAGGATGAGAATGGGGCAAAATGACAAGTTGTTCAATGAGTATAAAGTTTCACTTATGCAAAATGAATAAGTTGTACAGATTTATTGTCTAACACAGTACCTATAAGTTAGCAATATGTATAGTGCACTTAACAATTTGCTAAGAGAATAGACCTTATGGTAAGTATTCTTACAAAAAAGAACACTTTTTTTTCATGACATATGATTTTTTCATAACAATACATTGATAAGATTTACTGCCAGAGCGTAATTCCTGGCATTCTCAGACTATTGCAGGCAATAGGAGTTTATTTATTTTCTTTTTCAAGGGAAGTTGCATTAACACCAGAGACTTTCTGGATAAATCAAGTGTTTTGGTTCATTATGGTATATAGATGTCTTAGGAAATTTAATTTGCCAGATAAAATAAAGACAATATTTGTGAGTTACATAACAAACAACATTATTATTATTATTATTATTATTATTACTTTTTTACTGGAATATTTATGTTTAACTTGTACTTTTTATTTTGTTTTGTTTACTAACTCTTACAAACTTAAGTGAAATTCATTGACGCATGAATGGGAAATATTGCACAGCACAGGGGAGCCTATACTGCTGCATGTGGACGGAGATAAAGGGTAAGGCCTTTGACTTTCTGTATTTTAGACAAATGATGCTACAGCCCTTCTGAATTCTCAAGGTAAAGAGATAATTGAGAATAAGAAACAGAAGAAAGACTGTGAAGTCCAGTAGATTGATGTCGGAAAGGCTGGAGGGTGTTTGCTTCAGTGGAGGAGAAAGGATTGATTTAATTGGAGGGCAATTCCAACACCTTAGCATGAAGAAGATGAAGAGAAGGAAAAGACTTAAAGAAATGAGTGGAAATGAAGGGACTTTACTGAATGGACTGGTTTCTGGAAGACAAAGAGGAAGTGTTCTAGTGAATGGTTGTGAAGTTCTACGCAGGGCTGGAAGGATGCAGAACAGTGGGCAGATGTGTAATCATCACAAGGGTGTGTGCTGTAGGCAGGAAGTATTTTAAACAAGAAAGGAAGGTAGATGGACATCAGACTAGAGGCACAGAGCAGATCCGAGCCTGCGGCAGCAAAATGTTTACTGGTTGAATACCTCTCCTTTTAAAAATTACACTTAGTATTTCTTTTTAAAATTGCATTCTTAAACATGCATACTCCCACATGCATATGTATTATTTAAGGATGAATTATTTACTAATAATTAAAATACAGAAAAATTTTCAGAGGTTAATCTTTGTTTCAAGTTTAATAATATTTAAAAGAAATGCAATCTTTACTAAATGTGTTAAAAATAAACTAATATCTTTATGAAAAGTTTTAGGTTATTGAATATTTTAGCAATCCTATTGCTTCCTGCTTCTCTAATGCATATATAATTGCTGAGGAATTAACTATTGATTTTGAAATATAGAGTGATAGTTAAAAGGAGGTGAGTTAATGGATATAGTTGTATAATTACCAGTTAAATAAATCTCTTTGGACGTAAAAGGTAACAGATTTTACTTACTACCTTGAAACCACAGCAGTATAACCATAATTCTCTGCTTTGGGGTATGATTAATGGGATCTGTCTTTGGTGGTATTAAAAATAGAGTGAAAGCTGAACTACCAAAATCACATGCCTAACTTCCAGAAGAAGCTGCTTTGTGTACAATTCCCTTGGAGATTGTAGGGAATCTTAAGAAAAATAAGTACTAAAAAGTCAATAGTTGGGGGCTGGGAATTTAGCTCAGCGGCAAAGCGCCTGCCTGGCAAGTGCAAGGTAAAGTCAATAGTTGGATGTCTTCTAGCTAAAGTAATCAAATGTGTAATGAATCACGGTACACTGAAAACTAGAAGCATATTATAGATTTTTTTTAGTTTTAGGCTTAAAAATAATTTGTAACCAAAAAATAGATCCTAATCTGAAAGCAATGGAAACTGAATGAATATCTTGAAGGATTATTCTAGGTTTTTAAGTAATGCTGTATCTTTTATATATTTATAAATTTTTAAAACTAAAATGTAAGATTTAGAAAATAGAATAAAAGATATACATATCAACATGTATTCTTCATTTTATAACTTTTAGTATGTTATACATTTGCCACATATTAGGACATAGAAAATTTTAATCATATAGCTTTATACCAAATATAATTAATTCTATTAATAACTATAAAACATCTGAATGACTACTGATAAAATACACTTACCACAATGTTGGGTCAGAATATGTTTTTCTTCAGAACATAGACCAGTTCTGTTAAGAAAGATCGATTTTTACTGATTATACCATCAGTTATAACAGCAATAAAACCAGTTCAACTATAAATTTAGTGAATCAGCTTTCTGAAACCATTTTCACTCACAAAATATACAGTTATGTCAGTTTTTAAAAAATCTCTATTGTCTGTGCACACCATAAAGTTGTCAAGAGTCTGAAAGTGTTATTGATACCTCCTATAGCTATGCTTTCACATGAAGGTGGCACCTATATTTGTCTTCTAGTACTCGTATACAATAAAGGTAATCAGAAGCCCATAGGTCTGTCAATCATTGAATTATATGAAATGTAAACAAATGTGAGTCATCATTTATTAAGCAAATACATAATCTAAGTGTAACCAAATTACTGATTCAACAATAAAAACTTTGCCTAAGTTACCAGGGATGTTAGTTGTTTTATTTCACACTTGCCACTGAGGGAAAATTCACTAGCCAGCTCAACCCTGTTTAAAGCTGGAATGCACAACTGCAAATTTAATTTGAAATTTCAATCCATCACGACTCATTTGCTTTTGGAAGGACTATCATTTAATGATCATTTCTTTGATGTAACTAGTACGTGACGTTATTAAGTTTCAAAGTTTTATGTGTTATGATTGTCAATTTTGGAAATTCAGAGAATTGGAATAGCAATATATTTAGGAAAAATTGTTGGATAAACAGCCTGTGTACTAACTTGCTTCTCAAATGAATGACGTATTTTCCTCTGTCTTCTGTTGTTCTCTTTTTTCTCTATTCAGTTTATATTATAAATCATAATATCCTAATGTGTGAACTTGCAAGCTTTTCTTGGAGGTATGATTTAATTTTGTATGAAAGAAAAACACAATAAATGACTTTGTTGCATGTATCATGTTATTTACCATTAAGCCAAAATAAAACCTGTTATGTACCACCATGCATGACAAAAATCAGGTTGTTACAATCGAAAGAAAATACAGAAATTAAATTAACATAATGAAGAAGCCTTTTTAAAAAAGGATTTCAGAGACGTCTGGTTTAGCTGTGAAGACTTGAGCTCAGGACATTTTTCTGATTTATAGGCGTCCCATTATCACAGACAGCACACTCCTGCATGTCGCACAGTGACACATACCTAGCTCTGAAGGCATCTTTGTGAGCAGCCCAGAATGTTAAACAGCTCCTTGTCAGTGGATCCTGATCAGTACTAGTGCTACCTGGGCTCAGCTGCTTTCCCATAATATAGTCTGTTATTCTACGCAAAACCTGAGAACAGTCTCCATCCTAAGTCTCCTCACATGATTTTACCATTTTAATTTTTATAAAAATGTAATCCAGTTGGTGGTAAATTTGAAATATTATTGATTACTCAACAAATATTTTATAACATGTACTTTGGACTATGGTGGCATGCTACCTTTTTTTTTTTTTTTTTTTCCGATACTGGGAATCGAACTCACGACCTTGTGCTTGCCAGGCAGGAGCTATGCTGCTGAGCTAAATCCCCAGCCCTGGTGGCATGAATAAATTTAAAATTTTCACAAATGTGAAAAAGATAGCTCATCTTAATTCCGATTTTCACTCCTTTTTCCTTCCCCTCCTCCCTCCTCCGCCCACAACTTAATTCCTTTCCCTTTTTATACATATTCACAGTACGCAATGAGTACATTCCTGAGTGGCTTTGGTAGACATACAGACACAACCGGACTCCTTTTTCATCTCTTCTCCCTTCCCTAAATCTCTTGATCTGCATGTTAGGGACAGCCAACTATTTCTCTTCTGCCGAGAGATTAAAGTGGTTTTTATACTTTTAAGGGTTGAGGCAAAAATGTACAAAATAGTATCTCTTATAATATGAAATGTATTTGAAATTCAAACATCACTGTCCATCAATAGTGGTTTATTGAAATAAAAAAATAGTACCTAAAATTACATTTTGTGTATACATCTTTCAATAAGAAAAATACAATGAATATCAAACAGCTCTGTCCAAGAAAGCTTATTATAGTTACAAAAGGCATAAAGTGCCCAGTTTGCAAAACAAACAAATATCTACACAATGAATTAAAACGAGGGGAAGTCATTTTTCTGGACTGACATTATTTCTGTCTAGATGATGAAAGAATTTTTGCTTTTGTGACCCTGATCAAGGTTCTCAAAAATTTCTTCTTAAATTAACCTCTCTGTGCAAACCAATCTCACATCAAAGACTTTCAAAGCACTAGTGCCCTAATTCAGGGTTGATTTTTTTTCAGGTGTTGGTTATCACAGTGTTGTAAATTTAAATTCATTTCCTGCTTTTAACAGATGAAAAACTTTTCCTGGTTGACTGATTCCAGCGTCTAGTTCTTAGTCAGAATAATATATTTCTGCTCATATTAGCAAAATTAAGTTATTACTTGGTATGTCTGATTCGGTCTTGAGCCAGTGACGTTGTCTTAGTTTCTTTCTTTTAGGATTAAGGACAAACAGATTATATTTTACCTTCTGCAATTTCAGATCAAAAACATGGCATATTCTTACTATTGCCCTCATATTATGAGACCATGGTAGTTCAATGTGAGTTTCAATTAACAGAATTATTTTAAAAATAAATTTAAATACAACAATTTAAGTTGTATTTCTCTTAAATACTTCCTTATTTACTTTTTTTCTCATTCATCTTTTTCCTGGATTAAAATATTATCTATTCAAAAACCTACATTTATATATTTTGATACACATTTCCCATACATTATATATTTCTAGTAGGACTTTCCAATCTTATTTTATTTCTTACAGTTTATGTATATTTGTGTATGTTACATATATTGATGTATATATCCATATGTAAGTCTGCATCTGGTATATAAAAATATATTGATAGCAATAAGCATAAATATGTAGGGTTTTTTTCCTATCAGTACTAAAGATTAAACCCAGGGCCTCACCTCTTTTAAAAAGTGCTATATAAATGAGGTATACCTCCATCCATTTTTTAATATTTTTATTTTGAAAAAAAGTTCTCATTAAGTTTCTCATGCTGGAACTGAACTTCTGTTCCTCCTGCTACTCTACAGAGTAGCTAGGATTACAAGTGCGAGCCACTGCACCTGGCATAACCACGTATTCTTTATATGTATTTAAAATGATTTTGCACTAGTTTCACATATATGGTATATGTGAGTGAATATACAATTCTGTTTCTAAACACATTTTTCTCAAAGGTATGTTCCTTAAAGTCAATGTTTTCTTTCACTGCATATTTTTAAAATGGAAAGGCTGGTGCAAGTCAAATTTTATTTACAAGAATGCATTTTGGTTTGAAATTTTCATGAAAGTAAGAGTATCTGAATGTGTTAAGGACACATGAGTTCTGGCCCTCGTTTTTTAGTTATATTGGAAAATATTTTTTGAGTGAAAATTTTGATTCTTTTTTCATGTCAGAAAAGATTTTTGTATAATTGTACTAAATTGGTGTTAGATTCTTTTTCAATGGATACATATTAAAAGCTTAATAGTATACTTCTAATTCCTGAAATCTTAAATATTGTGAAGGGACAGCCTTCAAAACTGTTATCTCTATATGCATGTGTATGACTTTTTGTGCAGACTTTTGAAAGCAGTCACATGTTTGGCTTGAACCTATAAGTTTGTAAGTGAGCTGTGACTAACTTGAATTTAGCTCACTTGCCTGTTGACAATATATTCAATCAATGTGCTATTACAAATGCACATTACATGGGCATAGAAAATTTTATATCCTAACAGATTTAACTAATAAGAGCAACACATGTTTAGAATGAATTAATAATGGATTATAAGGCTGGTGTAAGTACCAACAGTGTCTTCTACATCAGGCACTTATAAATGCTTTGGCTGCACAAAGAATCAAGGTCAACTCAAATTTACTACTCTTTTGTTCTTTGTATCTCTTTAAGTAGCAGGAAACAGCTTGTTTTCAAGGGTACTATGTGTAGTAACAAAATTACAGATTTTATAGAATGAAATTTCTGGTCATGTGCTGAGACACAGACTCATTTTTCTGTCCTCATTAATAATGTAAGACTTTTATGTAGAGCAAACATTCAGATGAATGTTCTCAAAAATATTTTTAAGTTAAAGCTTGTATATACTGATGCCTTATTGTCACTGGGTTATATAAGATCTACTGTTTCTGAGGAAAAATTAGGACATTTTCTGAGTTTAGTAATGTACTATATACTCTAAATGTAACCATTGTCCACTAGTAGTGAAAATTACTTTTTTCTAATATACAGCTATGGCAATCTGGAATTTTGCTGTAATGTTCAAAATTATATTTTCAAATATGACAGAAACTTTGAATGCAGATGATGGCTGCCTTAGATCATGATATGAAAGAAACTAACATAGCATGTTTTATATACTTACTTTCAACTTACACCAAGTTGCAAAGGTCTGAAATAGATGCAGATTGGGGGGAAAAGGCTGGTTGATTTTAGTCATTTTGGGGGTTTTGATATTGTTTACCATGTCATAAAAATATATGAGGCCATAAAAATGATTCAGTAAAATATTTCACCAAAGAGACTTAAGCATTTTTAAACACTTTATTTTATGATTTTTGTTTGTATAGATACCTAAATATTAATATGAACAAGTATATAAGTTAGCAGTGTTTTATTTGAAAACTAATATTCTTTTAAATATCATTATTTTAGTATGGATGAGTCCTAAAAATTGAAGTTTGATGTATGTCATGGCCAAGAGCCACTATGGCAGGTGTAAATTTATGTAACCTTTGAAACGTGTATGTATGTAAAAATGAATATTGAACTTTTTAAGTGGTCTTGGAATTTTTTCTAATCTTATTCTCATGTACATAAGCCTAAGGTCATTTATTTATATAATTGTAAAGCATATATTTCCAGTTATTTGTTTCTGAAGCTCACATCTATAAATAACCTTCAGACATCCAACTCATACATATCTGGAAATCGCATACTAAACTTTCATGTTTGTAACAAGCTGCACACCAGTATTCATTTTCCTTTTCCACACTGAATGACAGTTTCCCATTTGAAAATCATTCATAAAATAACAGAGAATGGTACAACAAAAAGAATATAGAAAAATCATTAATAAAAACACGATTAATAATTTATTATTTTAGCAATGAAATTGGCTCTCTGTATAGATGAAAATGGTTATAATGGTGAATCTAGGAAAATTAAATTGTAAAAAAAAATTGATGATGCATTTTGTTATTGTCAACCGATTTGAGTTATAATCAAATGATGAGTTTGTTTCTTTAGCCTTGCAAGTGCTATTTCAGTCTCATGAGCTCTTCCTGCTGTCTTTGTGGTAGAGTAATAATTCAGAAATATGCATTACACTCTCATTTGGGAAGACGTCTTTATCTAGTTAAATTTAAAAATGCATTTTTCCACTGTATTAAATCATAACATAGTCTCGATTACCTTTTCAACAATTTCTTTGGCAGTAATAGTTCAGGAACCATACTATACAATTAATTCAGCCCTTCTTCGTCAGGATTAGAGCTACCTTACTGGATGATTTCAATGTTTCCTCTAAGCAAAACCAAAAATTATACTTATCTTGGCTCAGCAAGATCTCATCAAGTTACTAAAATTCTTTCTTATTTTTGGTATCATTGTTTTCTGTAATACTGATGCTTTTATAGCTTTAATTTGGGAGAACTACCAAGAAACATTATATTTGTAATACCATGGTAGTTAAAGTGATAAGAGACTAAATTAAAAAACTTTTGAATTAAAAAGAAAATGATAGCAGTATTTCTGGTAAAGAAATTAAGTATAATGAAAATACAGCTCACAAAATTATCTTTCTGAAAAACAGATCTGATGAAGTTACTTTAGTGATTTTAAAAGGAAGTGCAATGATTTGCCATTGCCTAGAGCAGCTGTCTCTGAGTATCTTTTTTCATATAGCATATATCCATACTGTAAAATGGTGTTGAACAAGGATATCCTGTACATATACATTTGCTATACTTAATTCAGTTATATATTATTCTATAAATATATCTTAAAGAATAGCATAACTATTCAGTAAGAATTCTTAAAAATGATGAGTATATATTAATAAGTTATTTGTAATAGTGTGTTTCACTTTGGCATATATCAGCATATGCTTACATACTGGACTCCTAATACCTCTTTACTTCCCTGTACCCACCTTCTTCCTCTTACAAATAGTTTCCTATTTTAATGTTCACTCTCTTTTTCTTTCTCCCTTTTATTT
>NW_004955411.1:18878155-18891540 GCF_000276665.1 Chinchilla lanigera
ATATATATATGATTTGTAAATTTATTCATTTAATGGAAGAAATATAGGTTGTCTATTGTGAATTGTGTCGCAATAATCATGGTTATGTACATATCTCTATACTAGCCTGACTTTAATTCTTCATAACATACACTTAATAATGGTACAGCTGAACCTAATATTTGGTCTGTTTTAGGGTTTAGAGGAAATTCAGATCAATTTCCATGATGGTGGCACTAACTTACATTCCCACCAACAATTTATAAAGTTCCATTGTCCTCAAATCAATAATAGGCAAAAACTTCCTCAATATTCTTTCTATAACACGGAAGATAATAGCAAAAATACATGAATAGGATTACATAAATTACAGAGCTTTAGCAGAGTGTGAAATGACAGCCTTAAAAATGGGAGAAAACATTTGCAAACTACTCTTCTGACAGAGGATTACTGTCCAGAATATATAAAGAATTCAAAGAACTAATACTGAAATTTTAAGAAGAAAAAAGAATAAATACAAATAAAACTATACCCCTGCTCATTGTAGAGAGATCATCTTGCATACCTCCTACTACACATTCAGTTTCCTTAGGGAACAATGGACATAGGATTGGTGTCAGCTATCTATGGCATGCAACTAAAATTTAACATATCATTTGTTTCTCTGGGTAAAGTTTTACTGAAACACTGTCATGCTTATTTGTTTATTCCTCACCTATAGCTATTTTGCACTACAGCAAAGATTAGTTATTATATAGGCAACATGGGCCACAAAACCCTGACCTATCTTCTAGATATGATTTCTATCTTCTGTTATAACAACTTTCACGCTATTTCCAAATATGTATGGTTCTAGCTTTCAAGTACTGTTGGTTACTTTCAAACTAAGTCTTATGTTTCCACACAAAAATAGCTTTGTGTGTGTTTGTCTTTGCCTGGAATGCCTTCATGGAGGTCTTTTGTTTATTTCTTCATAACATTCTTAAGTTTGAAAAATGTTTCCTCTCTGATTTCTGTGGGAGTTTCAATTGTAATCTTTTGTGTGTGTGCTTGGATAGGCAAAATAACTGTGATTCAAGGATCTAAATATGAAGTAGAAACTCAAGGGAAAATGTACAATTGGGGTAGTTAGTACACTGCAGCATCCTGAAATAGTTCACAAAAATTCCATTGCTGAATCCCTTGGAAATGTTTTTACATTTTTCATTTGGTCTAGTTCAACATCTTTCATTCAGTCTTCCTTTGAATGTGCAAAATACATAGTCTCCATCCACACATTCATTTTTTATTAGTCATATTCTAATATCATTTAGAAATATGACCAATTCTGATCCAATTTCCTCACTAGAAATTACATACATATATTGCAAGAAAGTTTTTAAAATGTATTAACAACCAAAATGAAAATTTAACATAATTTGCCACGTAATTAAATTAGGTTAATAAGTATTCAGACTGATTGTAATTTACCAAATCCTAAAGAATTCTATTCTCTGTGACTTCTTGATTGCACTACTTTGAAAAGGGTACTGAGGTGATCAATCACAGATTAGTTGTGAAACTCACTTATTGAGTGTAAGTTATTGGGTTGAGATACTCCCTGTTTCTGAGTAATGGATACTAAATATATTATAGATTGCCTCAAAATAATCAAGCAAATGACAGGTTTTTTGGACTTTTTTAAAGAGTTTATGCTTAATTAAAATAGCAGAGAATAGAAGTCAGCATACTTTTTCAATAAGGGCTACATGGTAAATATTTTTGGTTGGTGTCCAACTACATCTGTTCTTGGAGTCAGAATATAGTTATAGAAATAAATAAATGACAAGCATGATTTTGTTCCAGTAAAACTTTACCAAAAAAGTGTTCCACAATTAGCACACCCTTTATGTGGATCCAAGCTTGTATAGTCTTACAGAGAGCTGTATCTGAGTTCACAGTTGACATGCATGATGTTGATATGATTATAGTTCAGATATATATTAATAGACTGAATAAATACTTCTCATTTCTATTTTGCGCCACACAGGGTTTCCAAAATTAGAGCTTGCTTGAAATGATTCTAGAGACAAAAGCCCATGTCTCAAGGCATTATCCAATTTAAGGACATTCCTTGAGTGTCCTTAAATGTCTTGAGATCCCAAACATATGTAAAGATGACCTATTGGCAACAAATTTTGCTTTCTGATTTCTCTTCTGGAAGTTGGCAGATATATATGGTTCAAGATCTACATTAAATCTACTTTGAAATCTAAATCTGAGACCTTTTTCTGCTTTGTTCTATCAGACAGTTTGCTTGGGTGGCAAATTTTGTTGATATTAAAAGATATTTATTTGCCACTTGTGATTCTTCGGAGAAGTGTCTATATATTGCAGATGCCCATTTTTGGATTGGATCTTTAAATTTGGGAGGTCTTACTTTTTTCAATACTTTCTATGTTCTAAATATTAGTCTTTTGTCTAAAGAATGACTGGTGAAGACTTTCTGACTCTGTGGGTTGTCTTTTCACTCTGCTGATGATTTCTTTTGCTGTGTAAAAGTTTTTTTAATAGGAGGAGATTCCAGTTGTTAATTCTTTGTAGTAGTTCATGGCCAGTTGGAATTTTATTCATGAACTCTTTGCCTATACCTGTACCTTCAAGAATTCTGTCTAATCTCTTTCAGTACATTTAGTATTTCTGTTTTAATATTTAGATCTTTGATAAATTTTAATTTTAATTTAGTGCCTGATGATATACATGGGTCTAGTTTTAGTTTTCAGCATGTGGAAATCCATTTCTTCAGGCACTATTCATTAAAGAGGCTTTCTTCCAGTGAACATATTTGGCCCCTTTGTCAAAGATAAGCTGGCTGAATATATTTGAATTTGTTTCTGTTTCTTTTAATCTGTTCCACTGATCCTCAGAACTGTTTTTCTTTTCCAGTAAAATATTGCTTTTACCACCATAGATCTGTAGTATGATTTCAGTTCAAGGATTGTGATGCCCCCTGTTTTGCCTTTGTTGCCCAGAATTATTTCTGCTACTGTAGGTGTCCTCTTCTTCCAAATGAAATTTATGTCTGTGTTTCTCTAGTTCTGTGAAGTATGTTAACGGCAATTTAGTTAGGATTGCATTGAATTTGTATAACAATTTTGGATTATGGCCATTTTCACCAAGTTGGGTCTTCCTGCCCATGAGAAAGAGATATCTTTCATTTTCTGATAATGTCTTCAATTTCCTTTTTCAGAATACTGTAGTTTTCAATGTAGAGATCTTTTACTTCTTTTGCTAGACTGATTCCTAAGTATTTCATTTTTTGGATACTATTGTGAAGGGTGTGGTTTCCCTAATTGCTCTCTCAGTAAGTTTTTTATTTTTGTACAGTAATACTATTGATTTTTTCCTCTGGCATATTTTATTTGTTACATATAACAAGCAATAAGTAACACACAAAACTTATTTCTGTGGAAAAATAGATAATTTTTGAAATAAAAATGGTAGTGCAGGAATGATAGAGGTAGTCTTTAAAACTTAAGTCTTTAATTGTATTCTTTAAGCCATTACACAATGTAGGAAGATGACATTTTAAAGAGGATTTGATCAGTAGAAAACAATAAAAATCATCTAATTACTTAGAAATACACATATAAATTGCTTACAAGAAGATAAAAAACTCCCTCTCATATATAATGCAGTAGACAGTATTAGTTATCCTCAAATAGGTAAAATCCTGGGAAGATTTTTTTAAAAACAAAATAATTGTTTTATGATAATTTAGGATATATGTCAAATTCTCTATGACATGCATAGTGAAAAATGTGACACAAAAATTTTTGAAGAAGGCTACTTTTCTCAATTTTTGAATGGCTTCTTTGTTTTCAAATTAAAAATCATACTATTGACTTTTGAGTGTTGACACTGTATCCAACTATGCAACTAAATCTGCTTATTAAATCTATAAGTCTTTTAGTGGAGCTTTTAGGATCTTCTATATAGAGTACCGTATTATCTACAAATAAAGATAATTTAAATTCTTACTTTCCTATCTTTATTACTTTTTTCTTCTTTCTCTTGTCTAACTTCTCTGGTTAATGTTTCCAGATCTACATTGAAGGAGTGTTGATAGTGGGCCTCTTTGTCTTTTTCCTGATTTTGGAGAGAAAGCATGAAGTTTTTGACAATTTAGTATGGTGTTGGCTGTTCATTTGTCATAGACAACTTTTATCAGATTGAGATAAGGCCCAACAATTCCAATTTTCTGTAGGGTTTTATCATGAATAGGTGTTGGATTTTGTCAGATGCTTTTTTTGCATCTATCAAGATGATCATAAGGATTTGCCCTTGATTCTGTTGAAATAGTGTATTACAGTTATTTATTTTCATTTGTTGAACGATCTCTGCATCCCTGAGATGAATCCTACTTGGTCATGATGTATAAGTACACGAATGTTCAACATCACTTATCATTCAGGAGATGCACATCATGGAATGCTGACATTCCATCTCACTCCAGAAAGAATAACTATTATTAACAAATCAATCAAAAATAAATATGGTGGGGTTGTGAGGAAAAAAAGAACGCTTCTCCACTGTTGGTGGGAGTGGAGACTGGTGCAACCACTGTGGAAATAAGTGTGGAGGTTCCTCAAAAAGCTAGATTTAGAGGTCCCATTTGCCCCACCCCCCCCATTCTCCTATGTATTTTCCCCAAAGAATTAAAAGCATCTGGCCTGAGCGACATGTTCACATCTGTGTTTATGACATAATACTTTGTGATAGCTAAATCTTGGAAGCAACCTGAACACTCATCAACCAAGGAATGTATAAAAAAGATGTGTTTTTTTTTTTATAAAAGGGGGTATTACTCAGGTATAAAGGATAAACTTGAGACACTTAGAGGTAAATGGTTGGACTTTGAGACTATACTCTTAAGTGCAATAAATTGGACACATAAGTATATATATCTTACAGTTTCTTTGGTGTGAGAAAATGAAAGTGCAAAAAAACCCCAAAATGTATGATAGATATTGTGAAACAGGAAGTAATTGTGCATAAAGAAAGGGGAATGAAGGGTGGAAGGGAAAAGCAAAAATGAGAAAAAGATGAAATGGAAACAAAGCTTTGTAAATGAGAAGGGGAAGAGGGTTGAAGAGAGGGGAGGGGAATGGGAAAGAAAGAAGAACTAAGATATACCATGTACAGGTACAAATTCCCTGTGATGAATGTGATTCTTATGTAGCTCTAAATGTACCAGTATACTGAATTTTAAAAGAATAAATGTTTTAATAGAAACACCAAGATATAACTGCATTTAAACTTCAAGTTCTCTGTTATTTCCTCTTGAATTGCACTATTATTAACTCTGTCATGTTTTCAAACTTGAAAATCCATATTGAGCAAAAAAGTAGAAAACAAAAATCAACAGGTACAATTAAAGCTGGAAATTTTATTAAACCTTCAGATTTATTGGTATGGCTTACGAACCCTTCTTCTATCATAGATTTTTGTTTGTGTGTTTATTTGCTTTATACTCTAATTTTTCCCTTCAAATTCTGATTGTAAACAGACTTAGAGAAATTTTAAGGTCAGAATGCGAATAAAGTAATTGCTTTCAATTCCATTTCAGAATTTCCTATGATGAATAACTGTAACTAAAACCTGTAAAAAGATAAAACCAGAAACCTCTTGTCTCAGTTACTTTTCTCTCATTGCTGAGACAAAATACTAGTTCCCCAAATTAAGGCAGGAAAAGGTTTATTTAGTTCACAGTTTGTAGTGGTTTAAGTCCATATTTGGCTGGCTCCAAGGCAGAGTGGCACATGGCAGAGGGCAAAAGTTCATGGCAGTGGAAGACAGCAAAAGCAACAAGAGCAAAAACAGGAGGAGCAGCAGCAAGCAGCCTCTTTCCCTCCATTACACTGTATGCAAACTACCCACCTCAGGGCAGGTGTAGCACTCACACCCATGGTCTAATCCCAGAGTTGGAGCATGGATCAATCATAAACTCTAGAAGCCCACCCCATGACTGCATGAGGCTTTGGAGGGACATCCAGACACAAAACATAACACATCTACTTTGGATATCTAAATAGTTTTCTGTTTTTTTAAGCATAAATAAAGCTGTGATTGTGTTTGAGATTATTTGTTTATGTATACTTGATGTTTTAAATTGTTACTGTTTTTCTGACAGAATGCTCCCATTTTGTTTATTCTCATCTGTTATTTTTTGATTGTCCTTCGGCAAAATTTGGATACATAGATTGCAAATTCTCAATTCATTATGCTGTTTTGTTGTCCTCATATCTTTAATTTTCTAATTTTATACTTATATCTAGCAGTTTATGAGAGAAACAGTCATATACATGAGTTACTGGGTTTATTACATTATCTAATGTGTATCTGTCTTTTTCACTAAGCATACAGTCCATAGTCATTGCTAAAAGAAAAAATGGTATGACCTTCCTGGGAAAGAAGGCAATTAACTGCCTACCAGGATTTCCTGTCAGGTGTAAATAAGAGCAAAACTAACTCAAGAGAAAAGAAAAATTCCCAGTAACAAATCTTATTAACCCACTTACGCTTTGCCATTCCATAGTGATTTTCTTTTCATTAGATGTATTTGTTCTATTTCTAAGATACTTTGATACTCAAGTTAATATTAAAATAGCACAATAATATTTTAGCATGCATTTGTAACATTTACAAATAAGCTCTAAAACAAAAATTCTCTACCAAAGCCAAAAGAAAAATTAAAAGGACATACAAAGCCACTGCATTACACCTAAGAATAAATTATATGATTACACTTTATTGCTTTGAAAAGTAAAGCAAATACTAATTTATATTTTTTATTTTGATTTTAAAGACAAAAACAAGGAATCCGAATTTCAAAGCAAGATAGTGGAAAATTAACAACGGTTAATATGTTACCTGTTGTTATTTTCAAGTAGTTGCAGAGATTACTAAGATAGATATACAAAATTGATCAGACAATATAAGCACAAACCACTCTTTTTAGTGAAGTAATAGAAATTAATATTATAATTACATTAGCTATCATATATATATATTTTCTTTTACTGTCTTTCTTTTCTTCTTTCTCCCATTCCACTTGGTCCTTTTTGTGCAATTCTTTTCCCTTTGGCAATATCTATTGTGCATTTTGGATCTTGTTTACTCTTTCACTACACTAGGAAGACAATATGATGTTCACACACATGAGTCTGATTTATTTCACTAATAAGTATGGGCTCTAATTATATCTGTTTATCTATGAAAACCTTGAGTTTGTCCTTCTTTATAGCTGAGAAGTACTCCACTGTATAAAAATACCACATCTTTTTTATCCTTTCTTCAGTATGGTACTGGCAAATAAAACAGACCTGAGGATCAGTGGAACAAATTAGAAGATGCTGACACAACTGCAAGCACTCTCAGCCACCTTTCCTTTGACAAAGGGGCTAAACATCTTTAGTGGAAGAATGATAGCCTCTGTAATAAATGGTTCTAGAAAAGTGGCTCTCTACATGCTGAAGACTAAAATTAGATCCAAGTCGAGCACAGTGCACTAAAGTAAGTCAAAATGGATCAAAGATGTAAATATTAAAACAGAAACACTAAATTGACTCTAAGAGAAAGTAGGTAAAAATCTTGAAGTCATAGGTGTAGGCAGAAAGTTCATGAACAAAACCCAAACTGCACAGGAAGTACTTCAAAGAATCAACAACTGGGATCTCCTCTTATTAAAAAGTTATTACACATTAAAGAAATGACCAACATAGTGAAAAGAAAACCCCCAGAGTGGGAAAATATTTTAACCAACTGCCCCTCAGACAAAGGACTTCTATCTGGAATATATAAAGAGTTGGAAAAAGTAAGACTCCACAAATTCAAAGACCCATTCAAAAATGTGTATCTGAGATGAACACATACCTCTCAGAGAAAGAAATCCAAATAGCAAATAAATATATGAAAGTATGTTCAACATCATTGGTCATTTACGAGATGCAAATTAAAAGAACACTGAGATTCCAACTCACCTCAGTTAGAATGGCCATCATCAAGAAATCCACTAATACAAATGCTAGAGGGGATGTGGAAAGAAAAGAACCCTTCTCCACTGTGGTGGGAGTGTAGAGGGTGAAGATTCCTAAAGAAAAAACAAAACAAAACAAAAAAGAGACCCAAAAAGCTGGGAAGAGAGGTCCCATTCAGCCCAGCTATTCCTCCTCTGGGAATGATCCTAGAAGAATTAAAAACATCATGCCACAATAATATATGTGCACCCAAGTTTATAGCAGCATAGTTTGTCATAACTAAGTCTTGGAAGCAAATGCAAACTTAAAAAAAATAACATACAGGCACATTCTAAGTGCTACTGCATACAGGGAAATAAAATTTAGTTATTATTGGTACTACATGAATCAGTAATTAGAAAATGTTTAAGGAAAAGCCCCCGAATGGCAGTAACTATCCTCATATTATATTGCAAATCATCTTCTAATTGCACAGCCTGCGTTCAGGTTAATTGTGGTGCAATCATTAGCTTAGCTGCTCTGTGCAGTTGACACCTACAGTAAACATTGCATGGTTCAAAAGTAAGTTGCTTTATATCACCAATATATTTAAAATAGCTATCTACAGGTTAATTAAATGTTTCTTCAGATATTAAGGTTATCATTGGTAAAAATTTCCATTTTAATTCACCTTTATAGAATTACTAATTTTATTTTAATTCAAAAACTTTGAGTACTTAAGGGAAAATTATAGAAATTATATTCAAGAGATATTCATATGCTTCTTTAAAATATTAGTAAAATTTTAGAAATGAAAATTGCTAGTAAGAAGGTACATACAAAAATGGAATTTGGGAATCTAAACACGTAACCTGGTTTGTTATATGCATGCAAGAAGGAGGTCCCAGAAAACTTCCTGTGGCAGAAGATCCAAGGAGGAGACTCAGGAAGATCTGGCTTCCTAATCTCAACAGAGTAATAACTAAGGGCTTGATTGCACTGGCTTTGTTTGTTCCTTTTTTGTTATTTCAACGTGCTTTAGCCCAGAAATTTTAACTGGAAAGAACTATTCCAACCATTTATTAAACAGAAAAGGAAATTATGTCTCAGAAGAGATTAGCAATATGTGTCTAGCAATCATCTCGTCAGGGCAGTATTGAAATGATACTTGTTTACCTTCACTTCAGGACTGTGGATTTTATGATTTCAAAAAAATGACCTATTTAAGATGGAGAAGTTAGTTGCCATTACTTTTTATTTGGAATTTATGTGTGTGTATGTGTGTGTGTGTGTGTGTGTGCGTGTGCATGTACACAGAAGAATTTGTATCCCATTAGAAATTTGTCCAGCTACTCTGGAAAAAAGACTTCCCGTTGATGACCTTTGAGAGATACATGATACATTTATTAAATATATATAATTAATGACTTTATTACATATAATAAATAGTACTTTTTCAAATTTTAAAATACAACTAAGCAACTATTGAAAAATGTCTTTTGATTTTGATTTCCATTCAAATAATCCAGAATTCAGTATTACACAATTTCATGTGGCCACAGGTTGCCATACAACCTTTTCCTGATTAGTGGGTGGGAATCAGAGCAAATTTGAAAGAAAAAGTACCAGAAAGAAGGAAAATTGTGAGGTTTTGAAACAACATACAGAAAATTCATGTGATTCAGACAAATAAGAAAATTAGTAATCATTTGACGGTAGGTCCAATGTTTATACTTGAAAAATTCATAGTGGTGAATTTCATAATAAAGTGCCTTAAAAATATGCCTTCTTTCACACACACGCAGAACTCCAAAACTCCTCAGATTAAATATGCAATATCATTTGGTGTCTACTATGTGTACACTTTGATCTTCCTACTAAGACGTTTTCTGTAAAAATTAATAGATGAGTAATCTAATTTATTTCAGTCCTTACTCTAGCAGCTAATGTTTTCATCATGGCAAATACACACGATGATAATGCAGGTGTCCTTAAGCTTTACACTGAGTAATAACAACCTATTTTATCTGTACTGACAGGGACTAAGTCTGTTCTGTCAGCAAATGATTAAATAAGAATAATCCTCAGTGAAATCTTTTGTTCCTCTATGGCTATGTAGGGGCACTATACTTTCTTAAATCTCCCAGTCAGGACATTACAGAGTAAATGCTGCCTGAATTGGGCCTAACAAAGATTTCTCAGGTACTAACAACTCTAGTACAGTCAATACAGTAAAGAATATAGTCATTACCCTCAATCCTGTAAGAACAGGGAAAATTTAGTTACATGGTGTCTTGATTACTTTTCTGTGATTGCTGAGAGAAAATACCCAATGCCCAAATTTAAGGAAGGAAAGGTTTATTTAGCTCACAGTTTGTGGAGGTTTCAGTCCATACTTGGCTGGCTCCAAGGCAGAGTGGCACATGGTGGAGGGTAACAGTCCATGGCAGCAGAAGACAGCAAAAGCAACAATAGCAAAAGGGAGAAGTGGAGGCAAGCAGCCTCTTTCCCTCCCTTACACTGTATGCAAACTACCTGCCCCAGGGCGGTGTGGTACTCACATTCATAATTACAACATTGGACCATGAATCAATCATAAACTCTAGAAGCCTGTCCCATGACTGCATGAGGCTTTGGGGGGACATTCAGACACAAACCATAACACAAGCTATTCCTTGTGAAAATGCATTAAAAGAAATCTCACATACTAGTTCTTCAGAAATTCCTCTAGATTCTTGGCCAAAATGCTAAATTTATTGTGAACAATACATAACTTAAATAAATTGATTATTTTATGTCTACAGCAGAACTTGATATAAATCTGAGGAAATTTAATAAAAATAATACTGTTGACTAAAAACAGATGTCAGTAAGAAGGAGAAAAAAAAGTAGAGAAAATATGAAAACTCACACTTTTTCAACAAAGAGAATTGATTAAAAACTGTGTTGAATAAAATTTCAGGGGCTGGGGATTTAGCTCAGCGGCAAAAGCACCTGCCTGGCAAGCTCAAGGTCGTGAGTTTGGTTCCCGGTACTGGAGGGAAAAAAAAAAAAAATTTCAGTCATAAACCCTATTAAATTCCAATCAAAATGCAAAAGTTATAAAACTATAGCAAGAATGAAAACCTGTTAAAAATTAAAAACATTTAACCAACATAAAAGAATAAAGCTAAATTGATAAAACATATATATGCATTTATGCATAAACTATAACTTGGGTTGTACTTTTAAATATATTATATATCACCTGGAAAACTAATTTTCTATTGTGAAATTACTTTTTATCTGTGTGGGTTGGCAATAAAAATTATATAAAAATATCTAAAACCACATTTGAAATAAAAAGAATAAGAAAAATATCCATGGAAATTAATACACAGGTTTTGGAGGCTATATCATAGAAAGTAATGAAAAATAAAACTGAGCTGAGTGTATCTTCTCATAATAAGTAAACTTTTCAGAATGCTAAAGAAGAAATAAAATCAGATGAGTGATAATTGATTCTAATTATTTCTTATAAGTTAGAAAATGAAAGAACGAAAAAGTAATAATTAGTATAAGATTTCCACAGACTCATTCCACTTTTTTCACTGTCTGTAATAATTCCTTTATTGGGGCTGGGGATTTAGCTCAGCTGCAAAAGCGCCTGTCTGGCATGCGCAAGGCCGTGAGTTTGTTTCCTGGTACCAGAGAAAAAACCATAAAAAAAAAAAAGAAATTTCTTTATTAATTTCTTTTTAGTTAATATGTGTAGATGTATGCAAACTAATACATATAATTTGCTCTGTGCATTATTATATGTATATATACAAAGAAGTCTTACCTAAATATAAAAATTTTAAATTCCTGAAACTTTTTCTAAAATTTTAAGTTATGTTATAGGATATATTATATGGGCCAATATTAAATTCTCAAAGTTCTTCATTTACTAAATGCATTCTTTTGATAAATATTTCCTTAGCATTGACTATATTAAACATATTGATGTGTATGTCTGGTAGTATTACACTGAAAAAAGGAACATTTCTTATTCTTGTGGACTTCATCTTCTTGAGGAAAGATATAGAAGAAAGCAGTACATTTTTAGTAAGATGCAGTAAATGCTAAGAAGTGGCAACACAGAGAAGAGCAACAAAGAATGGTCATGTTCTTAGATAAGGCAGCTAAGAGAGACTTGAAAAATAACTTTGTGCAGACATTCAGGAAATGAGGAAACAATTATGTGAATATTTGGAGGAAGAATATTCTAGAGAGACAGTAAGACAAAGGACTTGAGGCAATAAAGTATCTTGACATTAAATGAATAAAAATAAATTCATGAGACAGGCAGAGAAGGAGGTCACTAAAGATGAAGTGAGGAAAGTAATGGGGAGTGAAAACTATGCAGTGTCTTCTACATAATAGCAAAGACTTCAGCTTTTATATTGTGGGAAAACTCCAGGGGATGAAAAAGAGAGTGAAAACTAGCTTAAAAATAGCTACTGTAATCTAGCAGATAAATGAAGGTGGCTTTTATTAGTGTGGATAGGCAAGCAGGGATGGTGAAGAGAGGGTGACATCTGGATAGGCTTTAAAAGAGAAGCAATGGAATCTATTGCTAAACCAATGTAGGAGAGAAGAGAAAAGCACAATATCACTTATTATGTGGGTAGAATATCACTTGTTATGTGGGTAGACTGTAGCTATCAGTGACTGAGATGAAGAGAAGCAGAAATATAGCTGCAAGAAAGTCAAGAGTCAACTTTACATAAACACATTTGAGTATTATATATTCAGTGCTAATGTCAATTAGGCAGTTAGATATATAGGTCAAAAATTATATGGAGAGGTCTGGCCTCTTGACCTGAATTTGCAAGTTACAATCTTTAGATGCTAGACACAATAGATAAGAGAAAGGCCAGCACTGTGTATAGTATCTATCTGTTGTACAAAAATGGGGGACATATGAATATCTAATAATGCACACATAAAGAACTTTGGGACTCCTCATAAGAATTCAGTAACAGCATTCCACTTATTCAGGGTGATGTAACTGGGAAAAGTAAGAAAGGATTTAGGCTGACATATTGTATAACTTTTTATACTTTAGAAAACGATTCAGACATGATTGTATGCCTTATTAATTAAAAGTAATTCAATAAGATTATGGGAAAAATTTTGAATTGCACAAAAACTTTAAGCAAAAGGAAACACAACCAAAATAAATAAAAAGAGCTGGACATACAGCTCAGAACAGTGCCTGCCTGGCAAGTACAAGATCCTGAGTTTGATTCCTGGTACTAAAAAATAAAATAGAATAAACAAAATATACCATTTATTGAATTAATACTTATAGCTTTATTTTTATGATTGTGCTTTTAGCAGTAGGAGCATAACACAGGGTCTAAGGGACCCATCCCTTGATTTACT
>NW_004955411.1:18891706-18894059 GCF_000276665.1 Chinchilla lanigera
TGGTTCATCACTGGTTCATCAGACCGACACCACTCCAGGGTTTGTTAAATAGTATTCTTTTGATTTTTCTGGTAGAAGTGCCCAGTTCAGTACAACAACACGTGAAATGCAGATCTCTTTGATTTAGATGATGAAGAAAACAGCAATGTGAATAGGTACTTCACCAGCTGAAATGTTGAAAATGGCCACACCACAAAATGGAATAATCCAATGTTAGAACTAGACCCAAAAATATAGTGAAGGTCTCTGTAAGTGTTTAATATATTGGATAGAATGCTGGCACTGCTATGCAATGTTGAAAATTCTAATGCATGACATGATCCAGATACTGTGAAACACAAAAGGGATGAACTACAAGTAAAATGTTCTACATGCTCCAATAGCTATATTCAAAAATATATTTATTATGACAGCTCACCAGCTGATCTTAAAACATTCATAGGTCTGTTGTACTCAGCAGGCATTTCCCATGGTCATTTCAGGAATGTAAAAGACTTAGGGAAAAGCATTGGATCAAAACATGGTATAGGCAGGAGGATCACTGTGAGTTCGAGACCAGTCTGCACTACAAAATGAGTTCAAGACCAGCCTGAACTGCACAGCGAAAACTTGTCTCAAAAATACCAAAAAATATGGCATAAAAATATGCCTTTTTAGATGCAAAGATTTTATGATTTCAATTTAGACTTTTATCCGGAAACTCAGCTGTAAGGTCCTTATTTGTACAGCAATAAAACAAATGATGCTGTAAACAGAGTTGTTGCTCCCATCTTCCAAACTAATAGGAATGTGACATCCAACAATTGGTTTACTGGTTTCCAATGAATACTATATTTACTAACAGAGCACAAGTTGACCAGTAGAGGAACTGCATATAGGAACAAAGCAGAAATTCCAAATAAAATGTTGGAATTTCAAAACAGAATTATATAGTACAGAATTATATAGTACTTTGGATTTCAGCAAGATATGGCATTGGCCTTATATATGGAAAAGAAAAACAAACTGGTGCTGCTGATGTCAGTATTTCATCATGATGGAAATACTGAGGGGGAAACCTCAACAAAACAGAAGGCTAAGGTGAAAACTTAACAACAAACTGAATGTGGAGTAGATGTTGTTGATGACTTATACAGCAACTATGATGTCACTTGAAATAGAAACCACTGGGCAAGGGTTGTGTTTTATTTGATTTTAAACATATGTGGCATAAATAGTTCAAAAGTTTATAAAGAAAATAATAAATGCAAACTATCATGGGGAAATTTTCTTCGTGAGTTGGGATTGGAATTCATAAGAGATCATTCACACTTTTTTGGGCGGGGAACCGGGGGTTGAACTCAGGACCTTGAACTTTCTGGGCAGGCACTTATACCGCTGAGCTATACCCCCGGCCCTAAGAGATCATTTACAGCAGGAAGAAAAGTGTTTCTGTCCTGGGAACTACACACAAAAAAGTTGTCGATCACACTCGTGAGCTGACAGGTGAACAGGCAGGTGATGCACTGTAAAGACCTACTATGACAGCAGGAAAACAGAAAAGATGTCAGCAGTGCCCCACAAGAAAGGACAGGAAAATAAAACATATGTACTATCAGTGTAAGTGATACTTGTGCATGGAAGGTACAGTTGTCTTAAGTGAAGGCTGCCTTGAGTGTGACGGTTGAAGCAAAGATTATTTCTCTAGTAGATGTTTGTTTGTGTTTACATTGTGGTCTATGTAGGTTTTTACTTTTGATGTTATCTTTTAAATTTTGTAAGCAAGTAAAAAGCTGATTTGAAAACGTTGATGTCTATTCTAGGCACTTATTATATATTTGATATTTGATTTTATTGATCTTATTTTCCTGCTAAGTGCATGTTGTACAATACACTAGGAAGCTCCTGGCAAAACAGGAAAAGAGAGGTGACAAGTCTGATACATGGGAAAGCTAAGAACATGTGATGTTAGTGTTAGCAGGATGTGTGCATGGAACATGCAGTTGTCATGGGTGAAGACTGCCTTCTGTGTGACAGTTGAAGCAAAGCTTACTTTTACTGTAGAATTTTATTGGAATCATCAATGTTGTTCATATAGGAATTTATTTCTGATGCTATCTTTTAGGTTTTGTAAGTAAGTACACAACTGATGTGAAAATATTGATGTGTAGTCTAAATACAAAATAAATATCAAGAACTTAATACTTTATTGAAGTTTTTTGCTGTTAACTACACACTGTATAATATAATAAGAACCTCTAAACAAAATAGCAAGACCAACGATATGTCCAGTAAGTCCTACAAAAAGGCCAGGAAAAGAAAACACATGTACTGTCAGTGTGAGTGATACATGTGTATGGAATGTATTGTTATG